>NC_142628.1:7415000-7736875 GCF_059453375.1 Lepisosteus platostomus
GCAAATCATGTATGGAATGTTCTTTTTACTCACTATGTTAAATCCAATGCCTGGATTTTTTTTTTTCCAGTTGTCTCTATTATAACAAGTTGATATTGGATACACATGGTTTTCTATGTTAATGGTAAAAATTCATCAGTATATGATCTCTTCTGTAAAAAAGGGAGATAAAATCAGACAAGAATAGAGTGTTATGGTGACTTTTTATTTTAATACAATTTAGTCTGATTGGTTTCCTGCACATATTGGAAACCATTATTTCATTATACATGATCTAAGGTTACCATTCTTTGATAGTTTTGTTCTCTGTCCTACAGAAGGTTAAGATTAAAAGAAGTTACCCTTGCTTTCATGCGAGCATGTGTCAGTGCTGGTAAGCTCACTTGCGTCATGTGGAATCAATTTCTCTTTTGATCATTCATTAATTAGTTCAGCATTTACAATGATGGAATCTCTGGTAGTTCACTTTTCTTCTCACGTGACACTTTGTATTGTGAGTGAGGAGAGCCGTAGAATTGTGGGATTCCTTTTTTAAGTGCTCAGCAAAGCCGGGACGCCTATGTCGGACATGAACTGGGTTGGAAAGCGGTCTCAGTGTGATCCAGTGCGGTTCTGAACATGCACACGGTGAAGTCAACTAAAGATCAATGAGGCTAAAGCCCATCCCCCTGGGGACAATAGTAACATCCACTGATTAGTTTCCTTGCAGGAAAAAAAAGCTTAGTGTTAACTACATCATGTGATCAGAGGACATTTAAAGATCAATTAGAGGTTTATCTTTGTGATGAAACTCACATTTGGGCATGTATAAAATTTGAGGACACAATTTCATTAAGGTTGACATGTTGTGGAATTTCTTTGGGAGCAATACTTTTTTTTTGGAATGAAAATAGACGCAGAGGGAAAGGGAGCCATATACAGTAAACATTATGGATGGCACCACCTGGTGAAAGAAATGGTCATCATAGATGGTGCAGTAGGTAGTGCAGTTCAATTAGAGCTGGGATCCGCAATGTCAAGGCTGATGGGTCTAAAGGTTTTCAGTCTAGCTGGACTTGAAATGACTTGAAACAGCTCATTATTGGCTTGATTGTACATTATTAAGCTCAGCTGGATGAAGAGCAGCTTCCTGGCTCTTCAGGATCTGGTGCTTTAAGGAGACTACAGTAGAAAGCCTCTTGACACAAAGATTCTACAGGACCAGGACACCAGGATTAGGTTTCAAATACACAAAACATGCATGACAGTCACCATAACAGACAAGATACAGTATAATATTAAATAACTTAATTTGATATAAGATGTAGCTATTGCAGACAAGTGACAAAGAAATATGTTCCCTACTGAACAGAAAGAATACACAATGTAGTCCTGATTTTGAAAATTCATTCATGCTTGCCATGTTTTGTTTTCTGCAGTATTTACAACACCTTCTTTCACATTGTAATTACTGTAAGTGTAACTATATTTCATTTTGCAGACAAGAGGAAGAATGTTCACAGTTGTATGCTTGAAACTACTGTCAGCACTGCTTGAGGTCTCCACTTTGATTAGAGGTTCCATTGACTTAATGAACCTTCTGCTTTCCATTAAATTCCATTTCCAATAAATTAATTGATGATGTACTCAGCTTTGCACAAATGGGTAAATGGAGAATATTGATACGATTCTGAAAATCTTGATGGATTCCAAGCTGCACTGCAGTCCAACCCACTGAGGAACATTTGGATTGCTGACAGCAATACAGAATGCCATCCTATTAGGTCAATTGAATGCATACGAATAGAAGAAAAATCACCAATTAATATAGAGAAAAAAAGTTTCAGTAACTTAGAATAGCAATTTCAACTGTACATGACTCAATGGATAATGAAAACATCACAGAGTTCTTGCATTGCTTTAAGTATTAGACACATGGTGAAAGTCTCTGTATACTATGTAATTCATGTACAGGGAACAGACATTGTGTATACAGTTGTGTAGCAGCTCTAATACTTAAGTATTAGTATTCGTAGTATAAAGTTGATTGTCTTGTTTTTGTTGATTGCATAAAGGTCAGTGAGTGTTCTGCATTGCTACAATTGAGGTGTAGGATTCTAAGCACAATATTTTAAAACATTGTGAGCTTTAGCTTGTTCATCTTTATTTTCATGTTAATATGATTCTCTATTGCTGTACAAAAGAAAGTGAAAGCTCATCTCAGCTTTTTTTTGTTAAGATACTGTATCTGTGCCTTTCAGTCAAAAAATATTCCTCTGTAAGTGACTTTTTTCTTTCCAAATCAGTGTGACTTTACTATTTTCTGACAGCCATTAAGAATTTGTTTTCAAGATTTCTGAATCTGAATTGCATCTGAAATGGTATGAAAATTATGACATGATTGGGCTATTAGACTGTGACCAGCTTGTGCTGCGAGTGCCCATCTGACTGGACAGAGCTCATGTAGACTTTCAACCGTTCTCTTTAATCTCACTTGTGCAGGTAATTAAAGGTAGTTAAGGATTAGTACACTCCTGGGTGGATGGATCAGGCTGAGTACCAATTCTCTGTGATTTTTATCTTCTGAAGAATGGTAAATCCAGTCTTTTCCACCTAGCAGACCTCATCATAGCATACTGTCTCTCTATTATTTGCCACCTTGTCTCACAGTATTTGACAGGCAAAACTGTGGTTCCAAATCCTGGTCAATTTTCCCTGCTCAGCACAAAGGAATTCAGACGTAGAGTTGGTTCAACAAATCTCTCCCATCCTTGTTCTTAAGACTTAACCTGAACATCCTCTTAGAGGAGTCACACTTCGATGAGCCTTTTAGGACGCTGGCTCTAGAGAATCCACTCTTTAAGGTCTAAACTAGAGACATCCATTTGAGGGTGAATGCTGATAGACTAAAGACTAAGAGGTGGATATGGCTATCTTTCCTTCCTTGACTCAGGGTTTACACTGAGTCCCATGCTGTGGTTGTAAAGGGGCTAAGTTTCAGATAAAGCATTATGTTCTCAGATCAGCTAACTACTAGCAGCGAAACCGGCTGGACATGCTGAATGTCCTCCGCTCATTTGTAACCTTTCTTATGTTATTGCGTTCTCGTCTTGGCTTCAGCTTGAACCATATAGACTATGTTTGTCTTAATGAGATTGTGCCCAGGGCAAAAAAAAAAAAAAAAAGACATTTTGCATCATCATAACCTTCTGTTGTTTTTCCATTTGATGGAAAGGATGGTTTCTGGTTTTGGAGTAAAGAATAAGTCCTCAGCATGCCAGCCGTCCGAATCCCCGTGACAACGTACTATTGTCAAGTCAAACTAAGATTATTTCGGTGAAGGCCATGAATATTCACCATGTATAGCCAGCAGCTGTAGTGTGAAAGGTCTTGCTCAGAAAGCTAGTGAAAACCTTGGAAACCGACAAAAAGTTGTTCATGTTAAAATTGGTTTTTCCCCCGAAAAGATCTTTTAATCTCCCTTTAATTTCAATGCTATAAACACTTCCATTTTTTCCGTATTAAAAATGCACTTTATTTCAGAAAATTGAAACAATCACTTTTCTCTACTGATCTCTTTATATTTGGTTGTCAAAAATGTTAATCTTTTCGCAGGCCTGAAATTATGAGCCAGCTTTATTGGTCAAAGGCCATAATAATTTGAGCTCTTATTTTATAAACTCATTTCTGCAGACTGACATCGTGATAGAAGCAAGAATAATAAATCACAAACACGTCCCAGAAGATTGCATTGTAAATGTCAAACTAGACAGGAAATTGTAATTAAAGAAAGGAAATTGCTTCAAAGAAGCACTTGATTTTAAAATGAGCTAAGCACAGAATTTTGTAAGCATTTAATTATGCTCCAATTTGTGCAGACTGTTTAGTTTTTTTTTCTCTGCTAGGCTTAGAGTCTTATTGTAATTCCTTCTTCTACACAGCTGCTATGCAGGAAAGTACCGTTCAAATGAATGAGAGGATCTCTTAGAACAGGACAGAGCTTAATTCTCATCACCGTTACTCCTGTTAAAAAATAAGCTTATTAATGATTTTTTTCTCTTTTGTTCTTATGCTTGCTTTGTGTTAAGAGTCTTTAGGTGAAGGTGTATGCACATGGAATTGTAGAGGCAATTAGTCTGCACATTAACATTGCAAAATCCCACCATAAAAGCTGCACTCTTGGGATAATCTGCTGAAAAACTTTATTTTAACCCTAACTTTGTGCATTAACCCTAAACACCTTATAAATATTAATTTTATTTTTTAAATGCGGAATTTGATCCATTTTATAACAAATGGAGCTCAAATGCTGCATTTACATTGTATTAATAAGTATCTTTGTGGCATTACACCAAATGAAAAAAAAAACATCTGAAAAATTGAAATTAGTTTCAAGTGATCCTTTATCATCCCCTGTTCAAACTACAGCTTACAAATCAATGCATCTTCCTCAAAACAGTGGTAATTTCAGAACAATTGGCCTTCCTGAAGCCTTAGTAAGGATATTTTCCTTGATCTGGATTCAGTGAAAACACAACAAGGTATTTGATGTAATCCTAGCAAGTAATTTATTTGTATAGGCAATTAAGTGTAGCTACGGTATATACAGTACATGGGGGACTGTAGGTTATGTATACAAGTTCAAGTATTCTAGTAGACATAAAGTCAGTGCTTCTTCATTGAATGCAAACAATTGCAGCATATCTCGAGTGAAATTGTCCTTTTGTTTTTAAGTGAAAATTACGGTATTTTTTATTTGAAATTCTAATTTTATAATCTATGTTTGAATTGCAAATAATGTCATACACTATTTAATGTTTTCAGCTGTATAACAAGCAATCCCTGCTCATAATTCTGGCTTTAAATTTCCCTGATTACATTTCTTTACTGCAATATGAGGTCTTACAGTGGGATTTTAAACAATTCTCAGGACATAAGAGAGGCAGTAAAGCATCATTTAGCTGCAAAACGTATGAATAAACAGTGAAAAGATTCTGTTAATATTTTTTTTAATTACATCAATAAATGGTTTCCTCTCTTTTTAAAATTAAATCATGGTGCCAAATAAACTTTGAACTTCGTCAACTGTAGGAATGTGTTTCGTGCAAATTAAGATTCATATGATTGCTTGAAGGAGGATGCTGTTCATCCTGTGGTCCTTATTTCACTAAGAAATCCACTCACAATCTGTTTTGAGATGTGATGGGCTTGTGGTTCAGCCAAGCTGGTGAAGCGTACAGATCCTTGATGATAATTACATCCTTTCTGAAGCCAGAACAGTATTTCTTTACGGCATGATCAGTGATATTTGGAGTCCAGATGTAGTGTTCTCAAATCAAAAGAAAGAGGGCACATTTTTGCACAGGAATTTCAGCTGTCAGCTGTCCACCCAAGCTGGTGGTAAAACAGGGGCATAAAGCAGAAAGCAGCATAGGGGTGTTCCTATAGCGTGGGGCTTTAAATAGGTGCTGCTAGCTTCACAATGATGTCACGCAGCTACGCTGGAGTCAGACTGAATAAGAGGAACAACAGAATTTAAACTGAAGAGATCAATTATAGATAGAAGGAAATAAATGGGAAAAGTAATTTAATAAATTATTGAGTTGATGTCGTATATCGTACGAAAGTAAATGAAAAATTAGATTGTATATTTGAATGAAACTGGCTTTAAGAGCTGGGATATTATTTAATTAGAAAAGAAAAAAGGATGTTTTGAAAAAAATCTATTCATATGGAGGTTTCAGTAGAGTATAAATGAGGGCATTATGTGTTAGAGCAAATAAAGGGTGTGGTCATATGATTGTTTCTGGATTGTCTTTGGAATAACTAGAAGATCCCACGATTTTGTAAGCTTTGAAGACAACATTTTGCTATAGAAGGCAAAATGCACTAGAACAGTTCAATTGTTCATTTAGTGTCAAAAATTGTAGTAGTGTTTTACCTGTTTTGTTTCATTTTCTATCACTAAATTTTACATTTAATCAGTATACATGGAAAATGATCAGCTGCAGAATATGTATGAATGTAACGCTAACCTGGCAAAAAAGACAATTTTCCACAAATCCAGAAAAAATAAAGGACACAAACAAAAACATGGCAAACACAACTAGAAGCAACTACAGTACAGAGGCAGAAAGATGAGCAAGAATGAATACAGTTCAGCCTTCAAGAGCTGAATGTCTGTAGACTTAGATGAGACAATGGTGGAGGTTGAACCGGGAATTTTAAATCCAGAGGTATAAATGGAGGAAACCCTGAAAATATTTCAAGGACAGCTATGAGGAATAAAAAACGATCCAAGTTGAAATGAAGAAAGAATGCATTTAAGTTTGAAATCAAGGAGCATGTCTTCACACAAAAGGTTTTGAGGGTCGGGAAAAAAACTGCTCAGCCATGCTGTTGAAGCAGAGTGCCTGCAATACCTCAATAATAATTGTCTGGACAAGTTCATTGGATCAATTAGCTAATATCAACCCAGTGAACAAGTTGGTCCAAATGACTTCAAACTTATATCCTTGCTTGTTTTCTTAATGGTACAGTCAAAAAGTTTTGATGTGAATGTCTTAGTGTCTATCCAATTTATCAGTATTCCAATTTCAAAAAGTTAACATTTTAGTTCACCATCAGTGTACTATGAACTTGTATGACTATGTATTCTGGGTGTCCCAGATTATAAATTAACATCATAGTGAAAAGGTCATTAATGTTTTTGAATGCTTTCATTTTACGATGGATTATAATATAGCTAATATATACAAGCGGATTTGTGGGGAAGGTACAAAGCAGTGGAAAACGTTTTGGATTCTTTGCTTATCCATTCAGTACCATAAAGCTTTGCACTGAGAACCCCTGGGACTGACAAAATGTCTCATCATCTTGAATACTGTGTTATTTAAAAACTTTCCAGCCACTATTTATAAGATGAAAGCATTTCTTTAGGGAACAGCAGAATTAGTTATTTCTTCCAATTAAAGTGTGCTTTTGAATACCAGCAGTCTTGCTGCAGTTTGCTTATAAGGATGATATTTGTTCATAGACAAATCAGATGGCATTTCTTGAGGTGTTAAAAAAAATGTTGGTTTGAGCTTGGTTCTTTATTGCTGTGAAGTCTTTCTTTACTTATAGTCCTTCTCATATGTCTTAGTTCTAGTCATTTTTCTTTTAATTTCACATTTACATCTAAAAAATAAGTCAATCTCAAGCTAAATCTATTCAGTGTTCTAACATTCAGGGTTCAATGTAAGTGAGTCAGGACCCATGTAACTATGAACATGACTCTCGTGATTTCTGCTGTAATATTATGTAATTTAAAATGCAACCTGCTCTTTCCCAACGGGTGTGCAACAATAATTTGTTTCCCCTATTACGTTTCCTGCTGATCAGCCTGGTTTGTATTAGCTACAACCTAAGGTGAAGCAGATGATGGCACAGAATGTATCCAATATACTCTAAAACCTACAAGGAATTAAGAAATATGAAAACAGAGATAATGCAAACTCCTCTTGTAAATCACTTCTACAGTATAAATTACACATAACTAACCACATTAAGAAAGAATAACGGGCCCTGATTAATTGTGAATATCAATTAAATTACAAGGAAAATAAGATAAAAGCAGAAATCTAATGGATTCTAATCTAAATATAGACTTGTACCAAAGTACTTTATTGAATTGCTTTCACACACTTTCATATATATATATAGTTTGTAAAACAAAGACAAATTCATCTAAAAAGTAGACCATGCTAAACATAGTTTGTTGAAAATGTATACCATATTCACATTATGCAATTAAAAATACTATACAGTATATAGATCAAATACAAGACAACATAAACTTGTTCCCTGATGAGCAATACATTTGTGATTGCAGATTTAAAACTTATTTACTTTATATCTCTTGCACCTTAGTAGTGCTTTTGATGCAGTAAATCAATCGATCTAAATTGACATTCCTATGGGATGGCTGACTGATGGGATGTAATACAGTATTTTAAACTTGTTTAGATCCTATACTTCAAACAGAAAGGACTTTGTTTCACTTAGGGAGTCAAGATCAGAAGTATAAAATATTGCTTGTAGTGTCCCTTAAGGGTTCATTCTTGGTCCAGTTTTATCCCCTTTATACAGTATGTTCAAGATCTTATCATTTGTAAGGTTTTAATTTTTATAGCTTTTCTGATTATAACCACTTCGGCATCTCTGTAGATCCTAATCACAACACCAGTCTTACCAAAGTGTATTACTAACATTAAAATTTGGATGTGCGACAATTTTCTGCAGCTGAACACCAAATTTGATAAGACAGAAAGCATTGTTTTCACTAACAATGTGATTGAAGTTTACCGAAGTGACCATGTCTAATTTATAATTCAAAGTGAGAAATCTGGGTGTTATTTTTGAGTCTAACCTAAGTTTAGAGTCACAATTTTAAATTCTTATATAAGTATACTTATATCATTTAAGAAATAGTCACAATTCTGTCTTTGTTTCTTTGTCTGGTGCCGAGGAAGTTGTCTATGAATGTATTTAATCCGGATTGGTCTGCTGCAGCGCTCTTTATGCTAGATTTATAAGTCAAGCTTTACTCCACAACTCCAACCTATACGAAATTCAGTCACAAGGTCCTTACTAGACCTTACTGCAATAACATCCAGTAAGATACTGGTTTTAAAACACCATTGTTTGTGTTTACAGTAGTAAATGGAATGGGATTGGTGTACAGTATGTGAACAGCAGTGTGGAGCTGCTGTGTCCAGTTACTTGTAAGGCGAGACGCTGCTGTTGTACATTGAACATGATACATCACCCAGCTGGTCCGGTAAATTACCCAGCAATACTCATAGGTGCCAATGTCCTAAAGTGCCAGGCGAATCCGATGTTCTATTTTCTAACCACTTCGTCTGGTTCAGGGTCGTAAGGGAGCCAGAGCCTATCCTGGTACGTGACAGGAGTTTGTGACGGCAGAAAACTCCCTGGACGGGACGCCAGCCGAACGCACAGACGCACTCACACCAACACCTAGTACCGGTGGCCAGTTAACCTGTTTTTGGACTGTGGGAGGAAACCAGAGTACCTGGAGGAAACCCACATGTTCGCAGGCCAAACCTACAAACTGCACTGTTCCCCAGGTCCGGAATTGAAGCTAGGGTCCCAGCACTACAAGGCGGCAGTACCTACCACTCTGCCACAGTGCCACCCATGTCAGGCAACTAAATTGGTAAATTAATTCGAACTTTTCAGATGGTGTCGAACTATCAGCCTTGGCATGCTTTGATGTTGGGTGATAGCAGCCTTTGTGATATTCTTAGGATGAGGTTCACAAAGGAAGGAAAAGTCTGTTTTTGAATTAAGGCTCTCTGGTTGTGGAGCTCAGAATTTAAGACTCATTTTTATTAATTAGATTTCTGTTTTTTTAATAATAGTTTGCAATGTTTCAAATATTTTGTTTTCAAATCGTTTGAGTGTTTTTTTTTCTTTTTGGGTTTTAATATTTGTAGGTCCCTTGAACCTTGAGTATGAAGGGTGCTATAGGGAGTTTATATTGGCCTGTTACTATGTTTCCAGTCTGAGCTTGAGTGAAGTTTTGCCTTGTGATCTGTAGGCTCTGCTGCAATAATGGACTAAAAACTTAAAAAGGTGCTAATGTAAAACGTGTTGCTGCTCTAATGAATCAATTTAAATATTCTGCAGTTCTAAGCATTAAATTATCATTAAACTTTCAATATTTTGGCAATTAAAATGAAACAATTTACTTTGAATAAACTGCGGAACCTAATGAGTTCAGAAAAAAAAGCATAATTACTTCCCTCACTGAAGGCTAGGTTTGTAGAAGGCTTGTTGCCTTGGAATTATGGAAATAGGAACAAACTGTTCTTTTAGTCTTTAAATGAGGTATCTTTCTTACATATTGATTTTTTACATACTGTATTTCATATATTATTCCTACAGTAAATGGCAACCATACAAATAAAACTAAACAATGTATTGTGCTGTACAGTGTATGTGCTGAAGCTTTTTGTCCATAAAGAAACCAATGAAGAAATGTCCCAAACGACTGAAGTCCATTTGGCATGTCCTGTTACTTCAAGGCTAAATCACTTTATTATTATTATTATTATTATTATTATTATTATTATTATTATTATTATTATTATTATTATTATTTGAACAGCTTCAGCAGTGGAAAAATATGTATATATTCACCTTCACTGACTTTTATTCTAAACATCAGTCCAGACCATGTTTTGAATTTTGAAAATGTTTTTTTCATTGGAGGCCTTGTCGAAAAGCAGCTGACTGTTTCATGAAACCCACTCCATGAAAAAGGTTTTTTGTTCTTGAAAATATTGCCTGCATGGGAGCTTTCTGTAAGAGATTTGATTGCCTTAAAACACACTAAAACTTACATGTTAGAATTAATGTTGGACATGAAACCAATTCATTAGAATTAAGAAACAATAAGAAATGTCTTTCTTTACGGCCTCTGTCAATGAAACTTGAAAGGTGCAAGGTTATTTGCTCTATCCCATGACGTCTCAAGCATATGTACTTAAAGAACCTAAATACTAGTAATTATCACCATGGTAGCTGTTCATTTGACTAATTCTGCTGACATTAATCCCTGTCAGAAGTGGGTGAGTTAACATGAGATGGATGTGGGAAGTATCAAATTTGGATGCCCTTTAGTTAGCTGCTGAAATACAGGTGCCCCAGTGTTGTGCTTTATGGCTTTTAACCCCTTTCGTTCATTGTAATTGAATAACATATAGAACTGGCATAGAATATTCTTTCTTATGGAAAAAAGGAGTCAGTCTGTAACTACCTGGGAGAGCAACACATCAACAGCTGTTAGAGCTGACTTGAAGGTTAAATATTAGGAAGGAATCCAATTTCTCTTGTCTATTCAGCTCAGCGGTGTGTTAGATTGCGGCTGGAGTGTGCTTATGGAGTGTGGGATATGAAGTAGGCTAATCAATCCCCTCTGCTTCATTCTCAAATTCCTCTCATATCAGGTCCCTGCCCCCAGGCAGGCCTTCTGCTTTCCGAAAGCCAATTCCATAAAAAATAAGAACTGTGACCTGCAGCTAGAGGGTGAAGTTGAGTTTCCCCTTCATGATTAATCTCTTCTTGGGTGGCTTTCAGAAAAGAGGAAAAAAAATAAGAAAACATGCAAGTCGCTGCCTGGTGAAGGAGAGTTTTTACTTCTGAATGAGCCTGGTGCACTGGAGCCAGCTTATCAGCAGAAAGAAAAAAGGAATTCATTTTTGACAGTGCTTCATGTTGACATTGAGAAAATGAACTGCCCGATGCTACGATTAAACCTGGACTGCCGTAATTGTCATCTGAACCGCGGCGATGACGAAACTTAAAGTCTGTTTTTTAACAGCTCCTCGTTTCAAGGACTTTTGAGGGCTTAGGCAATCGAGTGGCAGTCGAGTGTTTGGCAACTAATAAACGCATACGAGTATATCAAATAGATTCAAAGATAGACACGGTCTATTATTCTGAGAAAAATAATCTGATCCCCTTGCTTCAGTTTAGATGTGCCAGAGTCAAAGCAAGTCTGGTCAGCTAGTTCTGTTTTTAGATCACTTTTTAATGATGCGGTGTATTATGTACTATTTCATGTATATATTTTGTATCTTTTATCAGTCTTAACTCAGAATGGCCCTTTAAGCAAAAATGCTGACAATCTCTGCTAAAACAATAATAGTGTGATTTTACTATCAAGCCACCAGATGGGCTACACACTAGCACAATAAAAGGTAAGGTGATATAACTTTAAACTGCAGGTATCATATTTTTATAGCTTATAATGATATCTGTAACCAAGATTGGACCTGTCAACTGTTTTTCTGTCCAAGTGGATTATTTTTAATGGCTGTTCATGGTTGTTCAGATGTACTATTAAACTTGGGTCGATTCAACCCTAGAGCAGATGTAAGCACCTTAGAGAGAGTCAGCTCCCATCCCACAAGTATGTTTTATTTATTTTTAACTTCAGTAGGTACGTGGTTTCTCTGGTGCATATTGATAAAAAAGAAGCCTGACATTGCAAAGATTTTTTGTTTTAAATGGCACATTCTACGTTCTGTAGGTATATGTTATCTCCCCTAATAATTTTGTGATTTCACATTTAAAAAAATCAAAAAACGTTTCTATGAGAGGTTTCTGAAGGTCATCTATTGAAGAAAGAATACAATTTGGAAGCAAATCACCCAAAAACTAATGATAATCTTACATAATGGTCCAAAATTGACATCAGTGGAACATGAAAAAGGTGTGTCAACTACTTCATGTACAGTACAGCGCAGCAAGTAACACCTTTTTATATACCTGTATGTGTAGCAACTACAGGACTAACAACGGAATCATGATAAATTGGATTGTCTTGTAATGAGAACCACTGCACAACCACAAGAACAGAGCTAATCTTATTAAAATAATAATTGATAGACATTATGCAATGCATTGATTTGGTTTCCCATCAATATGCTACAGCAATATAATGACATCTGATATGTATTAGGCCAACCTGAATATGGTCAGCACCACATACAGTAAATGCAAATGATATATACTATATGTATGTTAATTAACATTTTCTCAAACATCTCTAATATTTTGATGTTTCTTGTTTTTGGGCCACATTTGATAATTGCACAGGCTCGCGGTATTTTCTGTATTGTAAAAAAAAACATAGGTAATACAATCTCAGCAAACAAAAAAATAATGTACAAATAGAAATGAACTATATGAAATCTTTTTTGTGCTTTGCCTCCTAAAGACCTTAAGAAAAAAAAACTTCCTTTGCATGTTATGGAGAGAACATTGGCTCACGGGGGGATAGGTAGAAAGGAGCTTTGAGGGCAAGAGTAGATTGACTTCCTACAGCTAAACCAACCTTCCGGGAATCTAAACAGTGGGTAAAGCAGACTGCTTAAAGCACTAAATGGAAGACAGAAGCTGGGAGTCCCTTGGAGCTTCATTTTAGTGTTCTGTAAAACGATTGGGAGACATTTCAGAAGGTAAACATTTATTAGCCTCACTTTGTTCATTTGCAGGTTTTGCATTTTCTTGTAAGAACATGAGAAAGGATACACAGGAGAGCAGGCCATGCTGCCCATCGAGTCTGTCTGGTTGTTATGTACTGTATCTAACTTTCAATTTCATGTTGTGTAGACTCTGGGCAACTTCATTCAGATTCATTTTTGTCACCTTGATATAACCTGCCTTTTGCTTTTTTCCCTAAAAAAGCATTGACAATGCACAATGCAATACTGTTTGAAATAGTGGAATGTTTTTTTGTCTGTATTTTATTTAGATGGCTGGGTTTTGGTTTTGTGTCCAACAGCTGCTTGAGCCTGATGAGCATCCTCTGGTCTGAGTATCTTGCCAGCGACTTGAAATTAGTCAATTTTGATGTGGCTAAACTATTGCATGTAGGCATCTTTGGTCACCTCCCTCTAGCTCATTTCTGCTAAGAGTGCCTTATTTTAACCTAATACACAGAAATGGAGGTGTTCAAGATTGTACAAAAAAGGTTTTTGTGAGACCTCTCAAGCCTTTTTTATCTTGTATAATTCCAACTGCAGTCAGCATCTTAATGATTTAAATGACACTTTTCTGCCAAATTTCTTTTTTTAAGGTGAATGGTATCGGAATGCTCTTTTACTTGTTGCATTGTTGATTCTCCTTATAAAAGTAAAGATGACAAATAACCCACTGTCAGCTTGTCATCCTAAAAGCATTTGAACAATGCCACACTTAGACCCATTTGCTTTTAGGAATGTCTGCTAGATTGCAGACCACATATGATCAAACTTTTCTTTCACTACGCTCTTGTGACAGTTTATTCAGAGCGCCCTTAATGTTCTCTCATAAGGGTTCTCTACTCAGCTGCCTTGATTTACCTTTTCCATCTGTCTTAGCAAAACAGAATTAGGCTTGTTGAAAGGCCCAGTGAAAGAAGAAGCTGACCTACATTATTTTTAACACATTATTTCTTTTTCTTTGTACATCAGCATTTACTTGCATCTGGTCTGAATGTCACATCTTTCTGGGAATGTGTTGCAGAGCTTTCCAGTAAAGTCTTTGTAAACCTGAAAGGGAACATTCAGATTTAGAGAGAATCACAGCCACTATACTTAACCTGGGAAAGATGTACTGTACCAGAGCAAGATATAAACCTAATGTTAGTTTATGCAGCATGCATGTAGACTTAGCAGTGGATATCATGCAGGAAGGGAAAATTTGTCTAAGCAAAATAGCTCTGCAATAAGCTGACAAATATGAAGGCAAACCTATTATTTTTTGGGATTGGATTGTGGCCTGTTTTTATGCAATTTAACAAGCCAAAATGTGTTGTTTCCGAATGATTATCATCTGCACAATAGACTTCAGGGAGAAACAATCACCACAAGCAATGTGCTAAACAATGTGTATTTGGTATTAGGTTGCATGTCTTTACTCTGTGACAAGATCTCTGGTATAAAGCAAAGCTGCTTGATCTCAGTTCTGTCTGGTGTTTTAGAAAGACATCAATCTGCTGCTCTTTATAGATCCCCAATTTAAGATGGCAGCATCATCCCCAAGTTCACTTTGTGGAAAAAACTACAATGAAATCGTAAAGTTAAATAAAAATGTACCCGTTGTCATGTTCTGTGATTGTGGGCTTTTATATCTCCCATTGTACAATATATCCATCCCATCTATTTTCCAACAGATTTCTCCAAATATAGGAGTGGGGGAGTCAGAGCCTATCCTAGCACGCTACAGGCACCATGCAGGATACACCCTGGATGGGACGCCAGTCCGTTGCATGTCAATCTCACGGACACTCACTCCAGGGCCAATTAGCACACAATTTCCTAGAAACCCATTTAACCTACCAGTATGTCTTTGGACTGTGGGAGGAAACCAGAGCACCTGGAGGAAACTCAAACAAATACAAGGAGACCATTCAGACTCCATGCAGATACAGAAGTGCCCCAGGAATTGAGTCACGGACCCCTGTACTGTGAGGCAAGAATGCTAAAAATTGCTCCACCCTGCCACCCCCTCTGTATTTTTTCATATAATTAGCGATGGTAATTGTAGAAGCACTAATTATAACAGTAGTTCAACCTGAGATATTTTAAGAGGACCACAGTGGTATAACATTTTTTTGAAGCTTATGAAATATCCATGACGTGCAGCTAAATAATTTGCATGCTTCCAGTGTCACTTTATATGGAAAGATTTTTTTTCCTGGCTTATCAATGCTTAAAAATGCATTTTTTAAAAGCCAGAGGCATGTGGCACAACCCAGGAATTTAATGATTTTATAGAGCTGAATCTGCTTCCAGTCGTTCTTATAAAATGAATTCAGGGGTTACTGAAAGTTCGTGCTTGAAACTCCTTCCCATTACCTAAAGAGGACACAAGGATGATAAAATGGCTGGAAATCTTTGGGGGAGAGGCTGTTTTGAGGACACCATTATGTTTTTATTGTTTAAGATGCCTTCCAATTGGCTACGTAATGTGGTACAAGCTTCTTGAAGTGCTAATGAATATGGAATTGAGTGACATGTTTTTAAAAAAGCACTTTGATCATTCAGTTCCATGACAGATACTTCAGCCCTTCATTATTTTTTTCCAGGCTCCATGTTTGCTAAATGGGCGGTCCCATGAATCTGCCTTGATAAGTCTAAACAGGAATCTGAAAGCTTTTGAAAACAAAATGCATTAAAATCAAAATAAAGGAGAAGTGCTTCAGCGGTTTTGCTCCGTTCTTGTTGCCTTCTCTTAGTCATTATTTGAATCTTATTTAACAGGCTCTTTCTGACATTGAGCACTGTACAGGGCCGTTTGAGCTCAGATTGGAGTGTTTCCAACAATCCCAGGCTCACCCAAGCTTGGGATTGGTTTTTTGTGGAACATCTCCTCTCTCCCTTTGGGCACTTCACCAATCTGACCAAATTTGTTCCATCGCTGGTTCTAAATACCAGAAGTGTGTTCTCTCAGCACTTTCACTTGTTTCTGCTATTTGCACATTCTTTGCAGAATATTAATGGCTTTTCCAAGAGCTTAGACTCCTGCAGACTCTGACTGTGAGTTGCTCTTCTTACAGGAGGCTTACTGATATGTTAGAAGAATGTCCCAGGTCTCACCCATATAGCTTGTGTTTAGTTCTTTTTGGTTTTCAGAATACAGTGCACTGGCGCTGTGGGAAGACCCTTTACAATCACCTTTATCCTTTTTGTCTTTGTTAGAATGGTTCATAATGTTTTCATTTTGAGGTTAATAAATACAGAAAGAGTAACACGTCATGGGGTGTGGTTGTTAGGGTTTTTTCGTGGCCTGTGACCAGAGCAGTGCAAAAGTGGCTCAAGGGCATTACAAGGGGATTTCTTAGTGTCATTTGCATGAACGGACTAGAGACATCCAAAGCAAGTGAAAGAAAAGTTTTCACATTCAGTTGCAGTATCTGAGAACTGGCTTCCTTAATAGGATCTAAAAATGGTAAAACAAGACATTGAGTATATAAAATTTCATGCACCCCTATGGCTGTATGCTCTGAGATGAGAAACTGACATGGGGAAACTGACACAATGCTACCACAGTTTTCCCATTGTGGCAGAATGTAGCTTTGCTGTACCTAGATTATCACAGGGGATACTTTGTACCGGCTTCATCACAGATGTGTCAAATCCCTAGGTTGTTGTAGCTTGCTGTAATTGCATTGAAAAACAAAGTATGACCAGGATTTTCATACTTTGACTGAATCATTTTTCACATAGCCTTAGTGTTTAGAAGTGGGAATACTTTTTTTTTTCCCCAAAAAAATCAGCTCTTGTCGTTCAGACAGAAACTAGTGCTGTAGCGTCTAATGTGATAACTGAAGCTTGGTCAAGCCGTGCCGACTTGTTGTAACTGCATTACAAGTGCAGATCTGCTCTAATGCTCCTACTGCCACTCTATTAAAAATTCAATATGCAGTCTTTATAATCACTGAGGGGAAGGATATTGCATCTTACTGAACTTTTGTTTCTTTTCCATCTAGTGCGAGACAAACATTCCATGGTTGAAGCACCTGTCTGTATGATATATTACAAAAGTACAATGGGCTACTAAAAGTTGATATACTGTAATTGTGTAAGATAATTAGAGTTATAAAGCCCCTGTAAATGCCCCATTGGGATTTGGGATATTAGATTGTCCACAGGAATGCACGCCTACTGCTTTTTTTAATTTAAAGGATGAGTGTTAGTGGAAATATCATTTAGCCTTATGATCACATTGGAGGTGTACATACAGATAAAGACCTGAATGCTTCATAAACCATTACTTTAGAGTTTGAGATAAGTACATGAATTAGGATATAGTTAATACAGTCTAATGTAAACTCTCCAGTAACTTAATGAGTTTCAAGCCATGAGCAGCTGCATTGAGCAGCTTCAGGCATGAAAAGCAATTAACAAAAACTTAAAATAATTTGAATTAATTCTTCTCTTGTTATCTACAAAAATGATGCATTATATGTTGATTATGGGTAAAAGGGCTTTTTATCTGCAAAGAGAATACCTTCTGCTGATGCTGCTTCTATTAAGGGTAAGCTGCAGGGGGGTCTACAACAGAGTCTCTCATCACCCTCCACCCCCACTGCCACCACCTCCCAATATATGGAAAATATTTTTTTTCCTTTTTTATGTTAGTGGGGTTCTAATTTATTAAATCCGGCATTATCCCAAATAAATTTGCTCCTGCTTATAGAAGAATCTCTCTCACTGCTTTTACACTCTTTCAAGGAGCCTGAAGATTCCAAAGACTGTAGGAGTAGCAGAGTGAAATAAATCACAGTGAAAGCAATGTAATTTCTAGAGACACCGGACACTTCACAGTAAGGACCATATGTAACCATAGATTGCTTTTTTTTCCTCCCAGCACATAATGGACTTTCAGTGGTTTATCCAGCTGGCTTTGGCGTTGCTTGATACATATTCGGGCTCTCTGGCTCTGTCTTGCAGTACTTACGTTGATGATCACAATAGTTGTGCAAACATATGCCTGGTAGGAGCTCCCTAATTGTATTAGAGTGTCCACCACTCCTTGGAGGCGTCACACTGGCCTGGCCACTTTCCATCTCTCATCACCCAGGTCATCTCAGATCTTCAGGAGGAAGGTCGCCCCTGAAAATGTGGCTGAATAGAGCTTTCTTTTTGCCACGGTGGATGTGGTAAAAGATATGAACTGCATGCAGGATGTAAAATGCATTGAATACATCCTAAGATCATGTAATACTAGAATAAGCTCAGTATGATAAACATGAGATCTTTTCAGCCCCCTGTGGTCAAGCTCCAAAGGATGGTTGCTATCACTCTGTGAATGCAACAACAAAGAATAACAAAATGCGGCCTTGCCATGGCTAATATTTCTTCATGAGGAGAAATGATATGGCATAATCATGAGCCTGCGATCCCTCGTTCTCAGTGTAGCGCTGCCCAAGAATCTCAGGAAGAAGAACATTGTCCCAAGGGCATGCTCATTAGACCACAGGGTTGACAGCTGTGTGAGCAGAGGAAGTCAGGGTTCTACTGATACAGGCCAATGCCCTACCAAGTGGCTGACGGGTATTTTCCGAGAAGATTTGACTCTCTTCTTTCTCTTCATACATTGCAAAGTAGAGAGCGCCAGAGAACGGCGAGCGCACCGAATTCTCAGAGATGGATATTTACAGGCTGCAAACATACAGTGAAGTTAAATCGCTTAGAAATGCCGGGGAGGTTTTTCCTTAAGGCTCTTTCTAATAAAATAGAAATGTGCGTTTAAAAAATGAAGGGATCACTTGTCCGTGCTTGGAGACGATATTGAATTCTAACACACACATATGGTGAAATAGCTTTATTTGGTAACAGTTTATTTACATAATCTGCATAATAAAAATCATGCTTGCTCAGCTTGCTGTTGATGGGGCCTTGGCTGATCCCTCCCAGTCTGATTTGCTTTGGCCCAGTCGCCACAGCAGTCAGCGTGGAGAGCCTTGGACTCATTCAGTGCTGCCAGAAAGAGAGTGAAAAGAAGCCATCTGCACTTAATGATTGACTAGTGCTTACAAATAAAAGCCTGTCAAGCCACTGGCCTCCTGTGTAGCAATTTTGGTCTCTAGCCCTCTTTTGCTGTGGGTAAATTCTGCTGTTTTATGTAGTCGTAGAGGAATCTGTGTAGTTCAGAGAATAAACTGTATTTGCTTTGGTATTCAGTAGTAGTAGTTATGTATTAGTGTGCAAGGTTACACGGTTTCTTTTGCCCAGATGTCCTATTAGAAAACAATTATATGAACTCGCTAGTTACAGTGATGCAGTTTACTGAATGTCTGTGTGTTGCTAATTCATGACCATGAAAACGATTTGTATTGCCCAACATACCCATGCATGAAGACATAAACACATACTGTACATGGGCAGAAGAAATAGATGTTTATTCAGCATCCTTATCATTACACCATGAAGAGTTTAATGTAACGGCATAACACACGTCATGTTTTTTAGTGCAAATATGGAAGTCACTTCTGAAGTGATCTTGAAATTTATAATAGCTGCACCTATTTCATTAGGTCCTTTGGGTATAATTATTTAGAAATAATCAATTGACTAATGATGTTGTAATTTACACCACTCATTAATCTGGGGACTTGCTGTGTTAATCAGAGAAGAGGTAAAATCTGGATTCTGCATACTTAATGAGAGCTGTACACTGCTAAATTTCTCAGTTTGTTCACCAGTGGTAGTAAACATTCAACTGTTAATTTCCTTAGAAATCTTGATCTGTCAAGAGGATTATTGCTTATGCTTTGGCCAGAAGGGAGGGCTCAGAACTTCGCTTTGACCACCCTGTATATTTACTACGATGCACATTCCTTGAGATGGTTATCATAAAGAGTATGTGCTACATGAATTAAGGTGAATTGATACATTAAATCGTGCATTTTTAGATTTTGTACGTTTTTATAAGATTGCTAGAACTGTAGATATGTGAGCTTTTTTTTGGTTTCAAACTTCCTCAGAGAATGAAGAATGGCCCCCTGTAAACTGCTAAAGGCTTGTCATTGGAGATAAAGCAAAATATGCATTGGCTCCAGAGGAGAGAGGGAACTTGTTTTTATGATCCCCTGAGGTTGATTTTGTTAAGAGAAAGCTCTTGACATTTTTGCTTGGTGAATTAATCCATTTAATTAAAGTCACCCCAGTATCTTGGAGCAACTTATAAAAGACTATGAAAAGGGATCTTCTCAGTCACACATTGGTGCTCCATCTGCCATTTCAGGACATTGATAAAATATTTCAAATATTCAAGTTGTCTCGCAAGTCAAGAAACATACTATCCTCCAAAGTTTTAATTTATGGGTACAATTATAATGATCTTCTGATCTTGTTTGATAATTGCAGACTGAATGGAATTTCTGTACTTACAGCTCCATCTTGTCCATGCATTCAGACTCCTTCTCTCCCCTGCTTAGACCCTGTGCACCTCAGGAGTGTGTCAAACAAGAATACACAAGGGTTGTGGCGTTCATAAATAACACTGCTGACATGAAGGCATCAGCATAAGAAAGGTTACAAACAGGAGGACTCATTAGCCTCTACAGTTCATCTTGTTGTTTGTTTAGCTCTTATAAAAAGAATTGATGAAGAATCTTTCCCATCTCAAATACATTATTTGAATCTTTCTTTACTTAAAGTTTGTTCTTTATATTTTTATGAACAACATAGTAAATAGTAAAAACATAAACCCTCTTTCCTTCAAAATAAAGTGGAATAAAATGGACATCTCTCTGATATGAATGCATATCTGTTATACATTCCTTATTAATCAAAGACGGATAACACTTTTTTAAATTATGGTCACAAATTCCTAAGCCCAAATGAATACTGCAGGAATAATGCATGAATATCTTAGCAATTCCTTTGAATTACTTTTGCAATTCCTTTGAGTTCTGCATAGTTTCATGTTAAATTCAGTCCTGTTCATGTTATTTCCTCCCACATGAACATTCTTCCAGCGCTCTTCTAGTATGAATTTGTAGTCATTATTTTAACATGTTACCCCAAAATGAATTTACTCTGCCTGGAAACCTGCTGGTAAAGCAGCCTTTTACAGTAAAAGGATTTGTAAAGAATATTACACCAATCAAAATGATATTCATCTTAGCCCCAAGCTGTAAACTGACATTCAAGAGCAGTGTTGTATGTAACAGACATCAGTCTCTCTTTTGGACTCTCTTGGGTCATGAGAGGCTTTCCCAACAGCACAGGATTATAACAAGAGGCATGGTGGCATGGCAGCTCGTTGGTCCTGGGTTCAGTTTGTACTGGGGAATCTGCTGTGTTCAGTTTTGATGTTCTACCTGGGTTTGCATGGGTTTTCTCCAATGACATTGGTTTCTCCCCGATTCAAATGGTTTCAAATGTGAAAATATAGATACCATCAGAACTTTTTGGTGTGCCCATAGTTCTATTTTGTCTGTTTGTTGTGTGAACAAGGTAGAGAAGAAACAATATGCTCTGATAGACCACACACAATGTCTGCAAAAAATATGAGAAAATTATAAAAATATGGTTAATTTATTCTAAAAAAGCAACCAGAAAAAAAGATGACTGATGCAGTAAATTAACATTTTGTTTTTAGATTCAAATTAAATGAAATGAAAGTTTTATTTGATAGTCTTGCATGTATTAAACTATTAATTCATATTGTAATATTCATAGGATGGAAGAGTGGTATTAAAGAAATCTGCTCATCTAGTAGTTCATTCAAATTTTAAGGTTCTGAATGAATTACCAGAAGAGTACATAATATTGTCCTGCGAGGCAAAAAAATTAAGAATCTGTCCGCTGGAAGAGGATCTGTTTTCTTTGATCATCTACCGGTTAATGTAAATAAAGACAAATGTCAGAGCTGACCATGTAAAAGTTCTGGCTTTTTTGGTCCTTCGTTTGCTGAGGTCATAAAAAGGTAAATAAAACGAAAAGCAGAGAACTTTGTTGTACTAAATTACTACTGGCCGGTCCCTGAAGGTTGAGCTTTAATATTGGAGAGCTCCGACAATAAGGGATTATTGTTTCAGCCCAGCCTATGAGCTTTTCGCTTTTAGTAAGACAAATGGGAGAAATGAGGTACACAGATTTTCAATAACCTGAACACCGTTCTGCAGCATCCAAGGGGAATAAGCATGGCGCTCTGCCTTCCTCTGCAGCAGTGCCGCTTTAAGGATTTGCCCATGTAAACGAAATCTGTACTAACAGGTAACAAGCCTGTGGTGGGATTGTGGTGCGGCGCTGCCTTTAGTAACACTGTCATGTTGGGTTCTCAGGGAAATGCTTAATGCTGTAACCATTACTTAAAATGTACAATATTCAGGCCATTGCAGGATAACTGCATTACACAGGAGACCACTCTTAATGTCAACTGAAGGGCGTTCAAATAAACAACCACTTGTCTTCTGTTGAGGGCCAGGGATTTTGCCAGTAACTAGGGATAAGAGTTAGCCAAGCTCTTCAAGACTCTTGTGTTCTCTCCTGAGTCGTGGTGCTTCAGAGGACTTTGTGAACTCACTTCTGTTGTTAGTAGGCAAACTTCTGGGCCAGGATTGCTTTTATATTATTTTGTACAAAGGCCAATGTGTTTTTTTGTCAGGATCCAGTGGTAAAGTTGCCATGGCTTTCATTAAGCCTTGGATGAATGAAATATGAATGGGAAGAGAATGAATTAGAGTGATGGAATGGCCTGAATATTGCCTCGTTGGCGCTGGACAATATTGTCTAGGGGTTGTAGGCACTCAGACAAATATAAACTGAACACATTTTAAAAGCTCAGTGCATTTATCATGTACCTAAAAGGGACCTGTATCACTTTTTAGTGATGATGAATTCTATGATTTAGAAACAAACCAGTTACTTAGGGACTATATTGTCATAGCGAGAGATCTAATTATGAGTATATTTTATACTCATGAACTTCAAAAGTAAATTTCCTGTTCCTGAAAAATGTACTGCACATTTTCTCCAACCAGTGTTTTGGTATGTTGTGTGGTTCAAAATAAACAAGTATAAGTAAAGGGATTATTTATATTAATTATAATCATTTATTATAAGCAAAGGAAAAGTTTTTTTTTAAAGCTACAAGCCTGTTGGGTACATGCATTAGCATGTAATGTGATAATAATGTAAAATGCATAATATATGATTACTTCTGATTAAATACTTTGAAATAAGGTAAATCTTATTTTTTTCCCACAAAGTCATAAACTTGGAAGACATTTGTTGAAATAAGGAATTGTATTTATCCACATGAGAATCGATTTAACAAGGCCATGGGTTTCTAAATGTTGCTTGTTGACTTGTTTGCTTTAAAGGGATTAAAAAGCAATATGTGGCAATTCCTTTTAATTGCCCTTGGGATGTTGACATTTTTGGAAACATCAAGTTTTCAAGATTGTTAAATGTGTGTTCTGTTATTGATTAAGAGAATAATCAGCGAGTGACTGCCTGTCACACACAGCGAGACAGCAGTATGGAGTAGTGGATGGGGCTCTGGACTGGTCAGGGCTTATGTGGGTCAGTGTGCCTGGTCCTGTGATCTTGCTCTAGTTGGTCCAGACTGCAGTGTGAGCTGAGCCCGTAGATCAGGGCTGCAGACCTGGCTGCCATGGAGACAGGTGTTGAGTGCTAAACCCAGGTGCAGTTGGCAGGTGCCTGCAGTGAAGAGGCTTCCCATGGTTCCAGATATAGCCCAGCCAAGCCAAAGCTGCTGCACATGATGCTATATGGAGTGCCTCCTGCTGGGGAATTATGAGAATTTCAAATGATAAATGACTGTGGCCTTGGCAATGAGCAGGGAGCTGGTCTGGCTTGTATGCTGCCTTAGAAAAGGAAAATCAGCTAAACAGAAGGGGAGCGAAACAAAAGCATCACATCATGCATTCTGAGCACAAAAAAAGCATTAGTAAATATATTTGTGTTGTATTATATGGCTTTTGTGCAATACGATTTCTGTGTGTTAATACATAGTTTGATCCAGGTTTGAATAATATATAATGTCCATATGCCCCCACCCAATTAAGATTTGCTTTTAGCCTTGTTAATAAAATCCAAAACAGATGTTTTTTTAATAGCACAGCCTCACACAGAATCACAATAAGTCTTTATTGGTCACCAGGGGGCCCCAACAATAATATATTTAATGTTTCCCTCTGACACTAATATGTCTCCTTTGCTTCAGGAGCCTGGCTTTTGTAAAGATGTACAATTGACTCTCGGGTCTTCACTCAAGTGTCATTGAAAAAATGCAAAAGACAGCAAGTTCAGAAAGAACTAGAAGAGAAGAAGAAAGCTTAATTGAACAAACTAATGAGCATTTTTTATCTGGCACTTACCTGTCAAACAATTTGACTCCAAGTGTATTTGTATCTAAGATAAACAAATACAGAATACCGAACTAATGAGCTTTTTCCACTCTAGGGAAGAATGG
This sequence comes from Lepisosteus platostomus, assembly GCF_059453375.1. Classification (NCBI taxonomy): domain Eukaryota; kingdom Metazoa; phylum Chordata; class Actinopteri; order Semionotiformes; family Lepisosteidae; genus Lepisosteus; species Lepisosteus platostomus. The sequence continues at coordinate 7,439,490 of NC_142628.1, forward strand.
TAGGGTGCCCACTTCCTTGTTGCCCAGGAGAGCCATGCACAAGCCTGTTTTCTGCCCCCCACTGCCCTCTTACTTGTTATGCAAATTCCTCCTTAATCTAGTCTCCCATTCAGGACTGCATCTTGCAGCTTTGGGCTTAGTAAAGAAAGAGTGTCGACCCAAATGACTGACCTGGTTAAAGAAGCAAATCTCAGATTTTGAAAGTGGTGTAGAACACCTGCAAAGGTGAAAAAGAAGCAAAAAATCAGATTAAAGCAATTAAGACAGGTTGTGGGGATGCTGTGTCGCAAAGCAAATGTATTTTAATGACATTCTGGGGCATGTACTATATTTTGCAGAGAAATTGTTTTGCTTTTAACTCTTACCTTTGAAATCCACAGTTTGTTTTCCTCATTGTGATCCAGAATGATGTGAAGAAAGCCCAACAGCCAACATGTTGTTTCGTATTTCCACATTTCAGTGTGGAAGTAACCTTGCTCCTCACTCAGACTTCTCCAGAATAACACCTGATAAATATACATGATTGAATACAGCATCTGCATTTGGTTTGTGTTATACTTGAAACTGGTGCTTTTTGTTTAACTTAAGGAGATGGGGGCTTGCACGGCCTGCAAACCCCTTTTGCTTTTTATATTTAAAAAATGCTTGAAATCCCCGAATTTAATAGTATTTTTGAGGTCTTATTAATCAGAAATGTTAGAATTTTTCATAGACAAAGTGTTAGCGGCAAAGTACTGTAAAGTACTCTACAGAGAAGAAACATAATGATAACTGTCAATAAAAAAGCCAATATTTTGCATTAATTGTGCCTTCCGCTTAACAGTAGGGTACATATACAGTATTTGCATAACTTGCTGTGTGCTACTGAAATCGGATGTTCTATGTACTATGGAGTACATAATGTGTGAAAACATTAAATATTCGTTTAAACACCTGCAAAATTCAGATCTTTCAATGTAGTATCTGTACACCGTGATGGTGTGAAGTCCTAGACAATATCTTGTAGTCATGTGATTGCACTGAATACTAATAATTAATATTGATCATGCGAGATCATAAAATTTGTAATACGTTTTTGTTCCAGGGAACAATCAGCAAGCTATTCACGAATGGTCCTGCTGTAAGATTTACTTCATTTTTACAAAGCAGTATCTGGACAAGAGACTATATACAGCCAGCTTGTAATGGGCAATATAAGCCTTTACTATGCCTCATGGGTGAGGGCCCAGTGCTGTACACAGGGCGAATGGGGTCGAGGATGTGAATTGTGCCATATTGACAGATTATTTCAACAATGGAATATAAAGACTGCATATTTCTTTTTCTGTTACTATGACATGTGTTTCCATTTCCAGTCTATAAACATGTTTTTCTGACCGTGCTGTCCCCATCCTGATGCCTTCTTAATCATTTTGATAAAGGCACAATATTATGAAAACCTAAGAAAGAAAAAAAAAAGAATGACAGATTGTTTGTTACTGCCATCGTGCAATTTCCCTGTGCCTTTGGGGGAAAAAAGCATTGATGGAATAAAAAAAAGATGTAAAATAGTACTTACAACTTATAGAAAAGTAATTATCCATAGCACAATAGCGTCATAGCATTCCTTTCTTGGAAGATATATTGTAAAGCCCCAGCAGATAAGAAGATATCTCACTAGATTTGATAGAAAGTCAAAGGGTTTTCCTATCCTTGACTGAGAAGCAGAATGTTCATTGCTGTGTCTTTGTCATTGTGATGGACCAGGATCTATAAATGAAATCATCAGTCATGTTTGTTGCCCATAACCACTGTTGTCTGTAAAAATCGGTGCAAAGTCAGTGCCCTCTGACATTAATTACATAGAAAATTAAACAAAATCTATAGCCATGATTGAAGTGTTTACCGAGACCTCAAATGCCTAGCTGTTTTTTTTATTCATCCAGTTTTACAGTGTTCCAGAGAGTGCTGTGTATAACAAGAAGTGTCTGACTTAACACTACAGCTATAAGCTAATAATATTTTCATGTATTAATTATTTTTTGAAAAACTCATCTCTGGAACACAAAAGTTTTTCCATTGCATGTACAGTATGTGGAGGAGGGTTCCATTTACAGTGCTACTGTACTGTATATCCTGGTGAGGTCTGTTAGCTAAGAGAAAAAAGATCCATGTTGTACTGTATGTGAGAAGGTGTCAAGGAATACTTTTACAAAATGTTGCAGTTTTGCTGCAGAAAAGTGCTACGAGTTTGCAGCTGTTTTCCAACTAGAGCTCTTAGCATGCTGAAAACGTCCACTTTCTTATGAATTAGCTTATCCCTCTATAAGAAGTGGAAGACTCTACATGATGCTTTCTTTTTTGCAGCTAAAGTAATTACATATATTATGCTGGATGACTTTCAAAGAGGCATGTATTTTACTTTTGTGTTGTGAGCTTTATGCTTTATCACAAAGGTTGCAATTCCCCTTGTCATTGGTTTTGTTTTCAATTTCTTACTCTTTGTTTGCAATTGAAAGTTCAGACCATTATATGAAATAAACACACTCCTTTTTTCTGTTTTTCTGTTGTTCTTGACTATGACTCTGGCACAACTGTAGTTTACTACACATTTAATTCCACCTGCAGTCAAATCTCATTCACGAAAAAGCAGCAATTTATTTCTTTTCACCCTGCCTTCTTGCAGTATGTGCCTGCCGCTGGTGAATATATAGAACTTTTATTTCTTAAGTGCCTTTAGAAACCCAGGGATGCTCCTCAAATGTTGCGCTTTTTAAAAATCTTTATATGTTCACCAGCAGCAGTGAGAAAACACTATTACCCCATGACAGGAAGATATCGCCCCCACTCTGTTTTCTCAGTCCAGTCTGAACATATAATAATTAAGTCGGTCTACCTTTTTTAGACACAAAACAGTAAGTGACTCTCTGTGTGCGATTAGCATACCACAACACAACCACTCACGTCCTGTAGGTGAGTCCTGTGTTCACACCATGACTATAATCAAGTGCTTCAGTTTGAGAATCTGGATTCGACACCTGTTTTCAGTTCTTTGACTTTCCTTTCACTGGTAGGAATCCTTAAAGTAAAAACAACCGCCTTGAAGCTTTGTAGCTCCTTGTAGACTAACTAGTCACAGATTCAAATAGAGTTCAAGTTTTGGTCTGCGTTTAAAGTCAAGCATGCGATTTGTCATTTTTCACACAAGATGAAGTCTTTTATGAAGCAAAATGAGTTTCCAATAAAGGAGCATCACGAAAGCCCTGTGATTAATTTGCTTGTTAGGCAACTGCAGCTGTCACCTGTGGAAGACATCTGGACAGCAGATTGACTAATGCCATAAGTGGTGTTGATATAGTTTCCATCCATAAATAACGGTCTTTGCAGTCAATCTTTTAAAAAGCTTAAAATAATTATTGATTTTTCAGTCATTAATAAATCTACCTTCTCATAGTCACAGTAATTAGTTGTTTTGGGTTCATTTAGCAGCAGGACTGCAATGTTTGTGAGGTAAGATGGGGAGCTTTAAAGTTGGGGGGTGCAGAGCTCTGAGGTTCAATTCAAAATCACCCCCTTTTGGCAGTTTTACTCCCAGTCATCTGCCTGATTAGCTTTATTTGGCCGTGTTCCTAAAATGGTGTCAGTCCAAATGAGTGTGCTGTTCTTACACAGTGGCTGTTCAGGATTCTTTCTTGTTTTCACAAACTAACAATGCCTTGCAGACAATCGACATGCTTTTATTTTCTTAAACATAAGGCCAGCTTAATAAAAAAGCAGTACAGTTTTTAAATACTTTAATTCTAACACATGAAAACAATGTGGTGCATTGTTGCAGTCCAAAAGAACACACAAGCATATGTATTTTATACATCATTTTTACTGTACAAGAAAATATATATGTGTGTTTAAAAAACAATTAATCCTTTTTATTTTCCTATTGAATCAATATATACTGTATGTGTACAGTCAATACCTACAGCATGCATAATGAATGTATATGCAATCTATATAAATTAACGTGATTTTGTTGCCATAATTTGCTTATTCTTTTTAGCTGAAGATCAATTTGGTCACCACTAATATTCTAGTAGAAATCTGAGGGAGGGTAGATGTTTTCTTGTGAAGATCCATCTTGGTTTAAAATGTACTCTGTGAGCTTGTGATATAATGCAGCAGGAAACACTAAGCAAGAATCCCAAAGTGACAGTCTGTTACCTAAATCTGGATTTGTAATCCAGCACAGCAACTGTAAACTGGACTGCCCTTTTGTTTTTTAAACTTCTCCAAACACTTCTATTCTTATTGTATTCCTTTCTAGAAGAAAAGTATTTCAACAGTGTTTTGCACCTTTAAATTTAGAAATTAAATCTTTGCAGTAGATTAAATTTCAGACCTTGCTGTGCTCTTAGCATTTACAATCTACCTACAGTATGTCCCTTATCAGTCTTATTCCCCTAGATTGAAAAACTCATAATGAGTTATTTTATATCAACTGAATTATTACCAAAATATACCAAAAATATAGCCAACAGGATTGAAAAAGAATAATGAAGAAATGCACTCCACATCAAAAGTGCTTAGTGAGCAGAAAAGCCTCAAAACACATTTTTTCAGGATTGTACTATAGAAAGGGGACATTATTTTCATTTCTGAATAGTTTTGTCTCAGCTGTACAGTATGTGCGGCAAATATTGTGTCCCTCAGCTTAAAAAAATAAGTCATCCTGAATTTAACATTTTCGATTAACATGTATTTTATAATAACCTTGAACAGCGTTCTGATCTTTCCAAAATTCCAAACTCGGCTAATTGAAACCAATAACTTATTTATGTATCAAAGCAAAGGTGCCACAAATAATAAACGCCCAGGGTGTGTGCATTTAGTTAAGCTCTAATGGTCAGATGGGCAGTGGATCTTATACTGTAAATTGTCTGTTTACTAGAAATGTTTGGTGACAAACTCCTTCACAGTCTTTACAAAATCATGGCCATTACTGCAGAAATGAAAAAGGATTCAAGAAATTGTTTGATGGCAACAGTTTCACCACTAAATAATGCGCTACACTACCCTTCTCAAACAACTCCCAAGTTACTTTAGCCTCTGTGTATTTTGCTAGCAGCCCTAACAGCAGCCAAAGGTTTCTTTAAAGCCGACTGGTGCTTTCTTTCAGTTGAAGAAATTGTTCTTATGGAAAGTGATACAGATAGATTATGTTTGGCTAGTGCAATACCTGTGTAGGTGAACAGCCACCTTCTCTTGTCTTAGGAAAATGGGGTAAATCAGATTCTTTTTTTGTCTTGTGTGATTGTTTACTTTTTGTTTTTACTTTTAACTTGTTGGTTTCAAAATTGATTAAAAAATTAAAAGTAAAATAAGGGTATAGTGAATTCCATTCTATGGATCCCTTGGTTGAGACAACTGCCTTAAAATTAAACAGCAAAATTGAACAGTTTTCTCAGTACATCTGCCAAGTCAAGTACTTCTGTCTCTATGGGATCTTGTTTTTTTTTTTTGGTAAGGTTGCTTTACTAGTTATTTTGAAATGGTGATTTTTTTATGGAAGCTTAAAGCATGTTCAGGGCCTGTAGAATGATAAAGGACACTTTCAGCCAAGATGGAGCAGTTTTCAAAGATGAAAATAATACCTTTAAACTTGTAAATCACCTCCAACATTGATCTCCTGCCACAGTATTTTAACGCATATAGTGTTATTAATAAGGTAAGCCATAAATCAGCATTAGATAGAAGCACCACTGGGGTTAACAGTCAATGGAAAGGTGGCAGTATTTAGACCCACTGATGTACAGATCATTAAAACTGACCCCAAGAGTGAAAAACACAATCCTTTCAGCTATTATTTAAGCCTACATATTCTCTATACACTCAAAGCCAGAGTGTATAGTGTGAGCAGAGTGCAGAGTATAGGCTGACTAAGTTACATTAACCAAATTGAGAGCCATATGATGTGGGAAACCTAAAAGATGTAAGGTGCAGTATGTTAAGAGTGTGGTAGACATCTTCAAGCCCATCAGGGCATAACAGTGCCCATTACATGAGCTGTATGCTGTATTGTTACAGAAAAAGTTTGTAATAATTTCTTTAGGACAAAGCCCCCTTTTTTGTGATCTGTACTTCTTTGGGTTTAATACTGGGTTTAAAAATACACAAAATTTCCACAAAATTACCCATGATAAAACACAAGGCGTCTATCCATCTCTGTGGAGAAGAAAACAATATGACCTTTTCACTTTTGTGAACCGCTTTTTATTAGTGTTCTTGAAAACAGAATAAATTCTAGACGGACCACTGCAAAACATCATCTCCAAAATATTGCCTCCTCTAAGGTCAAATAAATGACAGTTAAACATAAAAAATAACCATTTCAGTTGTTTCATTTGAATTTTGACCTCTACAAGTGCATTATCATTGTGTTGTCTTGTGGCTGAACTACTGTATAACGAAAAGGATGCATGAATTTGTGAAAGTCTCATAAGGTTTCAGCTGAATCTCCTTTCAGTTCAGTATAAGCAGGCAGCTTTAGAGGACATAGCATCATAAACCTGAGAGTATGTCACCTCTGCCTTTCTTAAATGCAAAGTTTTTAATGCCAGTTCTAAAACAAATTTATTTTTATTGTGCAAAAGCACTATGGTGAAGTTAAGTAAAGCAACAACTTCAGCGATACCACAACCACCCCACATTTTGCTTTTGGCTACTTAAGCATTGTAGTCATTGCACAGCTATTTCAATAATCTTCAGCATGTATGTTTAATGGCATGGCCCCAACAGGAAATGATCAGTAAATGAAACGAAGCAGCAGGTTATTATGCACTACTACAGTGTCAGCCGAAACCTCTGTGCCATTAATTTTATTGTAAGTCATTTCTGTGGCCAGAGTACAGCAGGATTTAATGTTTCCATTCCCTCATTCCTGTTCTGCATGACAAATTGTTTTAATAAACATATACTGGGTAATAATAAAGTAATAATAAGCCTACCAGTCACCTTATATCACTGCAGTTAAATTTTCCCATAAGCCAACATTGGTTACAATGACAATTACATGGGAGCCAATCCTTAGTACGGCAAACACAATGGACAGATTTAATATAGTTTGTAAATATGATTAGTGTGCTGTCATGTTATTGGAGTCTGGTATTTACATTTCTCTCAGGGGTTATTCACTATACGGTATCAACATTAAATAGGGCTCCTTTTTTCTCTTTTTTTTTCCAATATGCCTCCTCCGCTCCCCTTCAGAATTTAATGAAAAAAGTGTTGACCATTAATATTCCATGGATCAATCAACAATTTTAATTTTGAGAACAAATGTGTGATTGTGTAACCCTCATAGACCCTCTTTCTCTTGCATGTGAGAATACGTCTCTGTGTGTGTGCGCGCGTCTGTCTCTCTCTCTCGCAGAAAAAGAAAGTGTTCGGGTAATGACTGGCGGTTGTTTACAGCGGTAATTTCATGGTACATTTCAATTATTGCCTAGATTTGTTTTAGCTCCTCAAAGCCAATGCATCTACCTACAATTGACTTAAAAAAAAAAAACCATAATCAGTCTCTTCTGTTGGCTCAGTAGTAGAACTTATTCGTGACTTACTGCAGTGTGCTATAGCCTTCACTTAATGAAATACAGTAGTGGAAATTGCTGAAGTCAATTAATGCCTGAGCAGTAGATTTAACCCTTAAGCTCTTAGGAGTTTAGCAATGGGACCAATTTACTAACCTCTTGCTTTATACAAAGCATGCAGCATTGCCTTCTCAAACTAATCAAACCCACACTTGACTGCAGGTTGCATATATCAGGTGTAGATTTATTTTCAAGATTAAGTCTTTCCTATCTTAATTATTTGTTGTTATTAGTTAAAATAATTAACATGTTATTAACATGTTTATTAATGAAAAAGGAGGAAGTATGATCCAGACCACACATGGGGTGAAAAGTCCAAGGTGATGGTGTGATAGAATGGTAGTTATTTTAGTAAAACTGTTGTAAAATGAATAGAACAAATTTGGCTCTTTAATCCCCTGGTGTCTTTATATTAGAGGATTCTACTTCATATGTCTTAATTATCCCTGACACGCTGTTTCTGTGAACTGTGAGCCTTGTGTCATCTGGCTTTGGAAATTAGTTCTTCATTGTTTTATCCACAAGTCAAGCTATCATTCGTTTTCGAAAAAGACAAAGGTATACACAGGTAATTATTACACTGGGCTTTGGAAACTCATTTGTTTCTATTGTGCTATACAGTGGTATGGCACAATTGACACAAATTGTTTCCCATCACCCACGGGAACTATACTGTGTTACAGTGTTATAAGGGATTAATGGGATTATGTTTGCAAGTGTTGTGTCCTCATTCTATTTAATAGTCTATTATTTTAACATTCTTTTTTTAAAGCTTAGTGACTCGGGAACTGGAATGGTACAGCTGAACTTTTTCCAGGAGGAGTTTTGTAGGTAAATTGCATCTCCCGTGATACATTTAAAAAGTTGTATTTTGAACCCTCACTGGAATCGTCCTCCTTCCAAAATGTGAAGTTCTTTAGTATCTCGCAGGGAAGCGCTGCTTGGTACTGTAAATGGGTTTACAAAGGAAAGTGATCAACGTAGGGGAAGAAAAGAAAAAGGAAGATAAAGAGAGATGCTTTGCAATTAATGACTTCAAATAACTTTTCAATGAGTTGGATGGAAGAGAAAATGTATATATAATTCTCTGAAGTACTTCAGCATGCAGACTCAGCAGATGATGGAAATACAGTAGCTGCAAAAGAAAGCTGAACAACTCCAGTGTTCATATCCAGATTGGACTCAGTCTAGCACAAAGCTAGCATTAGTTAAGAAGTTAAGCCATACCCCAAGGGCCAAAGCTCAAAATATAATTGTTGTCAGATTCACAGCCATCATGTTGGACAGTTGCAAAACCGTGTCAACATATTTCACGATGTATCTAATAAAAACACCATGAGTGCTACATCTGAATTGAACCTTTTCAGTTCTCCATGAGCCTTGTTCATTTAGACAGGCTTTTTAAAGCCTTCTTTCAAGTCAGAGTAGTTTAAAATGCCAGTGACAGTTTAATGAAATATTTATTTTAGGTATCTAAAAACATATATTCATCTTCTGCGCTAGTTACCAAGACTGCAGTCTTCTAAAATGGCTGTCCTCCAGTATAGATTGCCTCAAGTGAGCCTATTAGTAGGGCTAATAAATGTATCTACCTCTTTCTTTGAGGACATGTCCAGTCTTCTTTCTACCGCCTCAAGTGTTGTGTGTTCTGTAGTCATTTTGAAGGTGAACATCTTACATTTCATATCAGACACACAAACCTTTTTGGCCTGGTATTTGAGAATCTTCTCGGCTTATACTACAGTGATTGACAGTGACCTTAGTACTGTGTAATGTATTGCTGCAATTTTTGTTGTGGTTTTTTGTGGTATAGACCTAGAGTTCCAGAGAAAGTATTTTGAAAGGTTCCTATTTTAATTCAGGCTTTTTAGTGAAACTACAAGGTTATGTGTTGTTAAAAGAAGTGAATAAGCCAATGTATATAATTTTTAATCTTTAAGTAATAATTAGAGTAAAAGCTCACAATTCACTTGGCTGTGAGAGAGAGCCCAGTACCTTGGTCACCATTAAAATCAATACAAGGAAGCTTATATTTTTAATACCGTTCACATATATACACAAAGAGAAACATATTTAAATCTGTTTGCATCCATTTCTTCACATACCAGGCAAAACCCAAAAGCAATTCCAGTATTGTCTACTTCATTAGATGTATTTGATGTATTTGCTCATAAGAACAAAAAGCTACCTTCGCTATAGGTTACCTTGTAAAAAGCACTTGGCTGTTTTTATAAATCCCACATTCCTAATCCTATTTTAACAGAACACAACATAAATCTGACAAGTGTGTTTATGTGAGCTTGGTGATGTGGACCTCCTTGAAAATCAACTACTTGTAGAATATATGGCCTTTGGAATAAATTCAGTCTTACTAAAAATGTATCTCTGACTTAATCACAGGACTTATGTGGGAAACCACATTATTACATATAATTGTATTCGTTTATCATTTAAGGAGGGTAGATTAATAGTTATCATATTATTTTTATTTTATATTTTTATCAATCATTTTTATACTCTTTGTTCAAACACTTAAAACATGCTTTGGGAAGATGTCAGGGTAATATATTATTTAAAATTGGGGGGTGTTGAATTTCCAGAGAGCTTACTGTGTGCCTTGGCAGCACCCCGAAATAAATACAGTATTTTCTCTTTGAAGAGCTTGTTTCTCATTTGTTCCATCCTGACAAAGCCATCTAGCAATGGAAGTAGTGGTGATGTCAATATATTGGGTACTGCCAATGGAACATATAGTACATGTAAGCCAAAAAGTACAGTAGCCTTCCAGATTAGGAGGGCATCCAGCACTGAGGGTTTTATCAGTAGTTTATGAAAACGTATAGTGAAGTTATAGAAGGAGAATCTTGGATAAAATCATACCTGCTAATAGGTTGACCTTGAACAGATACAGCATTTTATCTGTAGAAAGAGTCAGTCATCAGATACACTTCCCACAGTGTAAGTGGTCGGGTAATTGTAGACTAGGAACAAAAAGTAATTAAGTGGGTTTCCTGATGAAATGGAGAAGTGAATATACAGTATGTAGACTTATGGCTTTTCCAAAGTTTCTCTAACTGCTTCAGCCAGGCGAGTGAAATGATGTTATCCATCCACTGTCCAACAGTAATTATCAAATGCTTGTGGGATTCCATTTGTAAGAGGCTTGCAGTGATAATTATATTGTTATGTTCATTAGGAAAAGGACACATTAAACGCTTCTCATTTAATCTGGTGGAATTTAGAATCAACATCTTGACATTTGAAAAGTGCGAAAAGGAAAAGCTGCTTCAGAGGAGCTTAGATAAGGATACGTCACCTTGCATATTTAAAAGAGAAAAAAAGGTTTCGTGCAGTGAAAATGTCCCCTTTGTGAAACCCAGCTGTCTTTTACCTTTCAACTAGGTTTCTGTTATTCCAATGTAATGTCTGATTAGGCTAAGTGACATAAGCAATTCAAAAATCTGTTTTTTTAAACATCTTTTTAAACATTTTTATTTAATTTCCAAAATACAATGAACACAAAAAGCAAGGGAAGCTCGTTTGAAAGAAACGAAAGTACCTGACCATACTGTGACTGTTTTTGAACTAGAGAAATGTAATCCAACTCTTCTCCTTTTTCTAAGAACAGTTTCTGCAAATAAACATCAGCAAGAGCTATTTGAGAGCATCGCAGTTTCAATGCAACCTCTTAAAAGAGTTTTGTTTGCTGCAGTTAGATGCACCAGTTAAAGTCACTGTGCCTGGAGATTGTAGGTTAGGAAACTCTGTACACCTCTTAAGTAGTCACCAGTTTTTGAAGCTCCTGCTTCAAAATCAACCACTGAACAACTTAAATTCCTTTGGCTTTTTTGACATTAGAGGTTAAATTACTTGCTCTTGTTGTGCTCTTATCAGTGTAGTGTGTTTTTATTAGTTGAAGTCAGACTTGGCTAATTAATATTTTTTTCTTATAGCTGCCATGATCTTGTGGGAGTCCCATTAATGAATCATTTATAAATCTACCATATAGTTTATTAGGCTCTGCCTTTGGCACTGCATTTGGAAACTGCAAATGATTGCACAACTGTAAGAATGAACTTCTTATTTCCCTTTCTGATGATAAGTGCTTCACACAGAGAGGAATTTCAAGGATTGTGCTGCACTCTAATTTATTTTGAACATGTGACATATTGCGTAATCTTGCCATATGTTAAAGTAGGTCCAACTGTGCCATGTTACTTGAGACAAGCTGTAGTGTTTGTACAAGCTTAATCAACAGTGTGTGTTGCAGGGAGAGAACACAGCAACAATACAAAGTCATAAAAGCTAAATGAGACCATTTGACCTTATTCACACTATGACCTAGTACACCGATCAGAGTGAAAAGATGTTTTTTTTAACTGGTCAGATGGGTAGGGATGGCTATGAAATTCTGTTTAAATTCCCCAGCGTGCAGTGACTGTGCTAAAGGCTTGTCGCTTCTAAGTATTAAATAAATTGAATTAACAGATTCGATGGCAGGCCAATATTGGGATTTTCTCAGTTTTAATGTCATCATAACTTGATCACATGAAAAAGACACTACACAGCAGACATCAGAGTGATGCTCTTTACCGAGTTTTAAACATAATCCCTATCTCATGTGTGTGCTTTTTAATCTATAAATCTATAAACCCCTGTCTGGATAAATTTCCCAAATGTTGTCAGTGTTCAGGAGAGAAAGGAGAGTGGGCTATTTGCTGAAAAACAGCAGACACTCGCAAAAACACAGAGCAAAAAGACACAAAACCCCAAAAGGACTCAAAAGATTTAAAGGAGACCAACCTCCCCCTCCCATTCCAGAAAGCAAAAGCCACGCTCAAAAGACCCCCCTCCCCAAAAAATAAATTCAAAATTGAATGCCAGGATAGCAACCCTACCCTAGACTCCCTGAAATACACAATGCAGCTGTGTGGGCCTACCAGTTTTTCAAAATGTTGGCATGTCTGCAAACATGTCTTTGTTTGTCCTGTTCTGCTTCACAGCTGGCTCTACCCAAGTATTTGCAAGTAGCCTTTTTTGTTTAACGCATTGTTTCACGTAAAAACAAATGTTAGTGTGGTAAAATGTATGAGAACTGGCCTGGCAAAACAAGTCGCACATGTTTACAAGAAAGGACACAGTAACCAAGCATTGTATACTAGGAATGTCAAAGACAAACATATAATATTTCTTTATCAGTTTACTATTTCATGTACTGGTTCACTCATGTACTTCAGATTTGGAAAATACATAATGGTACAAGTCATATGTCAACCACTGCACACTGAGCCTTGAAGGCCAGAGGTGAAATGGTTAGTCAGTTTGACTTTGTAAAATAGCACCCGTAGCAATTTGTGGTGAACATACTAGAAAACAGTAGAAGTGGGGGAGGAATATAATGGGTGTAGCTGAGAATAGAAGGCCATGGTGCTTTAAGAGCACAGAAAAGCATCACTAGATACTGAATATCCAGACGTCGGCATCTTCATCTTGGGAAAGTGTTTGAGTCTCACAGCTCAGATCTGAAACAAGTGATTTGCAAATATATTACAAAAGTACTTTAATTGTCAATGCCTTCTGAGCTGTAACACACATCATTCACAGATAACAATGACAGAATAAAATATAAAATAAGAATGAGACGTTGCCTTGGAGGCACAATAATTATACTCCGCTCAGTGTAAGAAATGCATGTAGTCCTGAATTGTCTAAATAGCAGGAACCAATCGCTTTTATTGAAATGTATCTCAATTTCCTTGTTTAATCCAGAGGATGATTATGAATTCAAGAAAGATACAATAAATCAGCTGAAAGATGAGATGACATGTTTCAAATGTTGGGATTCACTCTTTATTACAAAGCAGTGAGGTTTGCTTTTAATTTAAGACTTTATTCTGTCCTCTCTTTTGTTTAGATGCTTCACTTACAAATTGTTCTATCTTTCTATTAAACAGTACTGTACATAGCATTGTTATAGCATAGTTATACGTGTAAGGCCCAAATTTATATTGCTATACTGTCGAGGAAGTGCTAAGCATTTCTTTGAAGGTATTTGGATTACTGGAAGGGAGGCATGGTGGAGCAATGGTTAGCATTGTGCCTCAGAGCACTGGGGCATTGGGTTCAATTCAGGACCTGCATGGAGTTTATATGTGGAGAAAATTGACTGTGTGTGTGTTTGTGTCTGTGCATGCCCTGCAATGGATTGGTGTCCACAAGTTGGATTAAGTGGTTAGAAAATGGATGGATGGGATTATGGGGTAGCCAGCTGCTATTACTCTGATATAGTAATTTTTAATACTCAGTAAGCAACCAGAGATACATATTCTGGTTCAGTAGAAATTACATGGTCATTTATGCACAGCACAATTATGTTAATAGTCTTATAAAAGAAAAAAAATGTTTTTTTTTGTGCCAGAAAGAAATTCTATAGTTTGGATACATTCATTTAATGTAATGATGTCTTCACATTCAGCTACAACAGGTTATGGGATTTGCACAAGAAATTTGTGATGTATGGTGGTTCTTCTTCATATAGCAACAGTTATTGTACTGTTTTCTCTGGCAGCGTATTAATGGTATAATACCCCAGTTTATAGCATTAATCCTGTGCAACCTTTAATTTCATAAAAGGCATTAAAGGGAACCAGAATTACTTTTATCTGTGTCATTGTTTATAAGTCAGAATGTCCTTTTTTTAATTAAAAGTCTCTGTATGCTTCTGTCTTTGCTTCTCCCCTTTTGAAATGTCAAAAGGACTATTTTCTGTACTTCATATTTAGTTTTCTGTTCTTTAAACATAATTTTAATAAAGAACACAGAAAAGCACTGCTGTAGCACAAGACTCAATTGCAAAACAAACCGTGGCTACATTTATCCACAATTCTAGCAATCGATCACAAAGACTTCAGTGGTGTTCCACATTTGTAGAAATTCATTAATTTCCAATTACTCTGATAGAGAATTCATTTTCCTCACTGTGTGCACAACACTCAAATTATAATTGTGAAATATGACTCTTATGTACAGCACCGTAAAGTACACTGTGGCTCATTGTATTTGATTTGTTCATGTAATAATGGGACAGCTATCACTCAGTAATCTATTGCTTAAATTAAATTACAGTATTATCTGACACATAAACATCTATAATATCTGTGAGTATGTTGTTTTAGAAGATATATATTTTGGGCCTTGTTCTGATTACATGATGTTACAGACTTATATACATAATAACATGATCTTTGCATAACAGGAAAGAAAATCCAGACATTTTATTTGAAACCAAGCCAGGTCAGCTAGCAAAATACCATAACCAAAATGTTTAACCTGCACTTGAAATGCGTTAATTGAGATTTGTAATGGACCTCTTTGCTAGCAGAGAAGGAAATGTTGAAGAATGGTGTCCTTCTTTGCTTTTATAGAATTTGTTTTCATTTAGTCATCTCACCAACAAATATCTCATTTCCCATGCCAGCCTGTTTACAGAGCTTGTCATCTCCCATTGATCGGAGAGGAAACAAAAGATTCTGTTTATGAATCTCATATTGATGGATTCATCTTTTTACCTCAAGCTGATTTCCAAGATTGTATCTGTTTTAATCCATTACTCTGATACATAGTGAAGGAAAGCAACAGGCAATGTGAAATATAGCAATTCAAATTGCTCAGCCTTAGGTCTGATTAACACTGGTTTATTGTCTGTCTCGCATACTAACCCCTCCATCCTAACTATACCACAGATAAGAGCATAGAAGAGTACAGGATTTAAGTTATTTTCAAAAGAAAGTCTGTGCCTAACCTGTGGCATGAAGATGTGAGGTCAAGAAATTAAACACAGTCTGTTCACTGTGTCAGAAATGAAGTGGGGAAAAATGTAACAAGACTTCTAACAAAAGTAGGCTACTGGCAAATCTACTTTAATAGCACTCTGATGGTTTCCATCTGAAATATACTGAAGTACTAGTGTGAGGTCATGTATGCCCTGTTCTTAATGGTTTATTTTCATAGCATGCATTCTGAATTAAACCAAAGGGCTAATGTAACAAAGAGAAAAAATACACCATTTCAGCCAATTAGAAGAGAATAATTTTTGGTGTGTGTTATTTTGTTTTTTGTGGAAAACCCTGATATTAAAAAAAAACATTAAAAGCCCACTTATGTGAATTTCACTTAATCCAAATTTATTTTTATATCTTTTTAATTATTATTTTTTTCCAAGCCATATTGAAAAACCCATTATGGTCAGGGAAGGCAATCAGTTCAGCAATACCAAATGGATAAACATAATTGCAACACATTTTCAAATATGACAGCAGCCCACATAATAATGTGGTCCCCAAATAGCTATTGACATTTCATCAATTGCAATTTGACATCATTTCCAAATGGTTTTGTGTGGTTTTTATGCTAAAATGTTGTATATTCATTCTGCATGTTGACCACTTCCTATAGTCAGCAGTAGCAGTGGTTGATGTGTGATTCTTGTAATTGCAATGTCATATGATTCAAGAAATCCTTTTCAAGAAATGGTTTGAGTTACGAAAGCCTACATACAGTAGAAAACAACTGTGGGCTGTGGGCCTCTTTCTGTCTCATTTGCTGTTGTTACAGTCACTGAATTTAGAATTGCGTGACTTTCTGAAAACGCTGGAGACATCTAGAGTTTAGATATTATTCCGAGAAAGAACTTCAGCATGTTGTCCAAAGAGTACATTACAACTGGCTCCTTTTTACCGTGGAAAATGTTCTTGAATCGTTGGCATCTACAAGAAACAAAATTCTGCTCAGCAACAAGAAATCTTAGTTTTTTTGTTCCCTTCTTTAAAAGAAGTGATGTAACCAAAGGCAGGTAAGTGCAAGAAAGCTCTCTCAACCCACTGAAGTCCACTTTAAGGAGCTGAGTAACCTTGTAGAGGCAATTGCTAGAGTCCAGATGAAAGAAACTATTTTGTTCATAAAAAACACTTGGCAGATCATCTAGTTAATAAGTAACAGGCAGTAGAACTTTAAATCGGTTTACCCACCTGACTATGTAACACCAAGATTTGGCACCTTTGTCCAGATTTAACTGGAAAATTATTTGCTAATCTGTTTAGTTATTTGGAGTAATTGGGTCTGGTGCCAGTGAAGGGGATTTCCTTCCACGTTGAAAGTCTCAGTTAGTAGTCCATTCCCAGCTCCGTGGTATAATTACTCTGACAGAGCTGTAGCCACAGGGCCTGTGAGCAGGGCTGCTTTTTAAACTGTAAATTATGAAGGATTAGCATTTATGAATTTTAAATCAGGAGTGTGGTAGGAGACACTAAAGCTGCTTAGTGATTGCAAACTGCAGCATTCAAGCACAGGGCTGTAACCCTTTGCATCCCAGACTGATTCATATACATTATATGTTTGTGTATATACATATGCATTTATACTGTATATTGTGCATAAACCTCAGATATGCGGGTGTATGCCGAGAGAGAGCACGTACCATAATTAACCAAAGTTTGCATAAAGAAACATTCTGTGGCATTCTAATAAAATCAGACGTATACTTTTGTTCAAGGTAAGAATTAACAGAAAAGATTTTTGATTAAGATCACCTAAGTTGTGGATATGTTTCTATCTTGGTCAGCCATTTTAAATCTAAAATTATAATAAAAAGACAACAATAATCATTTGTTCAATATCCTCTGGGGAGATCAAGAGCTCCGTCTTACATTTTTTGCTTTGCAAATCCCACATTGTCTTGAGACCTCCTCCAAACCTCCTTGTAAGGTTCAGCCTCACAGCTGACTTTGTGTATTAACACCTTGTCTATATCCATGTTGGACATGCATTACAGCACATTTGTATCACACCTCTCATGTGACATATGTCACTATTTCTTGCACACAATAATGGCTGGGTGGCAGTACTGTTTAAACTTGCTGTTCAACTCTGGTAGAGAATTTGCTTCTCTTATCTTTCTTCAGAGAGTTTATATTCTTATATTTAATGTTCTTGATGCTATAGTTTAATTCACTAATAAAAGTTAAATAACACACCTCCGAATGGCTTTGTCATTATGATTAAATAAGAGATCTTTCTAGTACAAAAAAGAGCTGTTCCGTTTTACAAAATACATCATGCACACTAAAAATGTGTAATAATATTTCTAATAGCTGAAATCTGAAAAGAACAGTACCGGGCCATTGAAATGTAATTTAATTTTCTATTTAAATCACAAGCACTGATATAGTATATATAGTATAATTAAACTTTCTTGAAAAAATCTGCATATCATTAGTTTTGAAAAGGATGAAATCTAAGGAGAGCATGCTCTACATCTTAAAAAGGTACAATAATGTCGTGCAAGATTTTTAGTGACTTGTTCAACAGAACAGCGGTAATGCGCAAGTGCTCACCCTATTGAGTAAATCTCATGGGATTGACAGAAGGTCCAGTCAGGATGAAGTGAGCTTCCATCTCCTACCAGGGTCCGTAGACAGGAGCCTCATCCAAACATCTTGAGTTTTAATGATATAAACCACTCCTGAGTCATATCCCTGAGAGCCCTGGGCATACTCCATCGATTCCACACAGAGAACATGCTACAGGTTTATCTCTGCCTAGATTTACTGCCGATGCTTGTCTAGCCCATTCCTTTAAGTACAGTGAAGGTCATCAAATCTTCTTTTTCCGGCTTTGTCTTGATGGTCAGTGCGAGGATGATTCCACACAAAACAGGGAAAAAAATGTTGAGAGCGAAAATAAATTGGAAGTACCCCCTGATACACATATGAAAAAAGCAGAAGAAGACAGAACATTCTTATTAAATCTCTTGTGTTTGTATCACAGTCTAGGCCCCTTCTTTAGGCCCTTCATGTACACTCTGAAGCATAAATGGACACATCTTATTGATTTTCTTTCAAGCCGGATTGCATCGATTTCTGTGAATATGGCAGACAAATCCGGCTCGCTTTTTCCACTGGGAGTGCAAAAGGAGGCAGACGAGGAGCCAGGGATAGTCTTCTCACAGCAGGAATGCCATAGTCATTACACAAATCTAGGCCTAACTGCCTGCAATCTCGATTCCCCCTCTTCTGTCCGGTCCCTTCCCCTGAATTAAACTGAGAGCTTTTTAATTATTTATCAATAGCATTGCTGGTACTGGATCAATCAGTGTGAATGGTTTTTAAAGATAATGAGATCAGACCTCAGTCAATAGACTCGCCGATATTGATTCTAATCTTAACCATTTAAACGTTAGTTTTAAAACCCAATTATTTTTATTTGGTAGGATGATAGTGACAGCAATGAAATGATTTCAGAGGGGGGTGAGGCAGTCTAGGGAGGTTTATGAGTTTTCTGCAGAGGGCAGTGACTAAATGTGGAAACACATCTGGGTCTGAAACAAAGCTGGATCACACTGGTAGGAGGTCAGCTCATCCCGCAACTTTAATCAGCTTTCTGTACTAGAGCTCTATAAGCTTCTGTCTTCTGGTGGCACCTTCATTTCATCCTACTGAAAATGAGACCTTTTCATGTAAGGAGTGCACCCTATAATGGCACTTGTGTGAGGTGGCAGTGTTAACTGTGTTTTGATAACATTTTTACAAATAGTTGTACAAGATGATTTCCATTACTGTGAAGTTCCTCTTTAGGATAGACCGAGGCCTGGTCATTCTAATATTGAGTTAAAACCCGAAAGTTAAATTTAATGTTGCATAAAACTGGGAAACCTGTAGTTCCTTATCACTTTTCTTAAGTTTGGTTTTGAGAAGATCCTTTGTTTCCAGGTATGGTTAGGTGGCAGGAAGTCCAACAGATAATGTGGAAATAACACCTGAGAATCACTAATAGCATACAGTATAAGAAGATGTGCAGTAAAAAAGTTATTTAACGAAAAGCAATGTAAAAAGCACTTAATGTAGTGATCCTACATTACAATTATGGTAGATGACATGCGCTCTATAATAAAATGTTAATTCAATTTAATAAAACCAAAATATTAAAAGTTGACTGTACGTTTATGATGAATTATTTTTCTGAGAAGGACAAGCCAGGATGAAGTCGACAGTGAATTTCTTTTTAACTTCATCTTTCCCGGTGGTTGTGGAATTGGATTAAAGGGACTTATTTGTATTGGGTATTGAACACCACAAAATAAATTCTCACCTATTCAAATTCAAATCAGATCAAGGTGCTGGGGATAATCCTATTCAAACCAATATGATGGCCCAAACACATGGATTATAAATAAATAAATTTCTTGTAACAACATTTCAAGATGTATACACTTATGACAGGAAAATACCAGTGTATGGTTTTAAAACCTTTCAGATGTATCATGGAACACGTTTGTTTTTTTTAAAAAAAAGAGCATTAACAGCTTTTTTACGTGCTCATCATACATTTCAAGCAGAAAGTCCAATCAGCATATCAGGGTCTTAGTGAAACACCTCCGACAGCAAGACACTTTTATTTGGGGGGAGTCTGTATAATTGTCTGTTTTGACGAAGTCTTTGTCAAAAGAGTCTCTTGATGTTTCAGCAACATGAGCATTTCATATTTATTAATCCTATAAAATACCTTATTTCAAAGCAGCGTTTATCTAAGCCCTGAAATGACAATTTCAGCTTTAAGAAGCGTTCTGAACATTTTGAGAGACTACTGAAGCCAAGTAAGAAGTCTTTTACCCCATTTTTCAAATTTCATTGGACTTAGAGGAAAGTTGTAGCCCTAATGAGAGCATCCTCTAGGTTTTAGATTAAAAAGCTACCCAGGATTTTGTGTACATTTGTTTCAGACTTTGCATTATGAACAGTTGGCTCTTCATTGAAGGCAATTGAAAAGCAATTCAAGATGAGTCTAAATAGCTGCGGACATGAACATCGGCCGTCGTATTGGAACGACTTATGGCTGACGTCTTTAGGCTTTAGAAACAAAATAAAAACAAAAGCTCAAGTGAATTGGGACATGGCTAGATCCCCAATTCAATAGCTGCAGCTATGGGTATAAGCAGTCGTATCTGTGAGGATATTTGTAATTTTAAAATGCAAATTTCTTTTAGAATTTTGGTTGGCACCTGCTTGAAATGTTGCATTGTGGGTAATGTGGTGGAAAAGGGCCAGTCACAGCCAAGCGATAACAACAGGAGGACAGCTTGGCTAGGGGAAGTAACAATAACAAAGAAACAGTAACATTTATGTATGAAAGCCATACTACAGCTGTAAACCTTTGTTAAGGAAACAACCTGTGTCTAACTCTGTATGATCTATAGCCCTTTACTTTGTTAGTTTGTGTTTTAGGCTTTCATTTTCAAATCCATTTTAAAGAACTATAGTACTGTAGATACAGTTCCCATATGAACGTTTTAAAGATAAATAAGCATCATTGCGAGCGTCAAGGTTGCATTGTGAGAGAGGGAATGTAAAAAAATATAGTGGTAGTTGGAAATGAGATGAGGTCATATGGCCCATGAAGTTCGTTTTTCAGTACCTAATAAGAACATGGGTCTGTTAACGAACGAGAGGAGGAAAAAGGTAAGAGCAATAAAAATAATCCTTTTCTACCGTTTAATGAAACCGCTTCGGTTTGTACAAGAAAGGGAAGGAAGCTGATCCTTATGGTCCAGACATCCCCTCTTCGATCACAGGCCTTCCCGTTAGCTGTATGTGGCCAAGTTTCAGTTAGAAGACGAGCACATCTTGGATTAGATGGACTTCAGTCAGCCAGAGGTTTCACAATCATCTCTGACTGCAATCATATCAGAGCAATGTTTCAGTAGGTCATCCTCTCCCTGCATTACAGTTGTGGGATCAGTAAAGCAGAGTGGCTTGGTACAAAGTAGCCAGGACAAAGTACCTTGCTCAAGCATAGAACAGCATTATACGCTGTTATATTGAACTCGCTATCCTCCCTATAGGAGTCCGGAGCCATAACAACAACTTTACTTTGAGAGCTTAATTTATTAAGAGACAATAGAGAGAGATGCCTTTTTTTTAAAAAGGCATCATATGAGAACTCGACATTGAGATGTCATTTCTTTAAAGTTTCTGTCTTCAAGTAATTCTCCAATTAGTCAAATATAAATGATTTTAAAAGTTGTATTGAGAACAGTGCCATTTATTGAAGAAAATGTTGCCTTTCACCTTGTTGCTATGATATTTGGTATTTTTCTGTTCTTAGAAGAAGACCACTATACTGTAAGTAATATAAAAACTGCACCATGTTGCTCATTACTTTATTATTATATATTCTCTGTAGCATGTGTTCAAATGTTGCATGGCTCCATGCTGGGACTTTGTTTTGCATCACAGACCTTATTAAATTTTTTAAAAGAACATTTCAGCTCTTATTTCTTTAAACAACATATCTATAAACACAAGGCAACATTGTTAAGGGATTTAAAAAACATGGTCCCATTGATCATTAATTCGGCATCCTTAAGATACTTTCAGTAAATACGGATCTTCGCTTGAAACAATAATCTCAGGTCTCATGACATCTCAAAGTAAATGCATTTTATTTTATTTTCCCCTACTCATTTGGTTTCCTTTTTCTTTTTGTTTCACTGTGTAATTTCAAGAAAACAGGTCTGGCTATTAATCAAACAGTACATGCTGGATTCCGTGACTTGCCTGTGACAGTAGGATCAAAGCAATGAAGGATTCCTTGGTGAGAATTAGAATCCCAGTATACAACAGGCGCACTGCATCTGGGTTGGTTAACTCCAAATAAGCTGCAGCAGAGACTAAAGGAGGGCAAAGTGGCAAAGAGGATACTACAGCCTCAATTCTCCAGGGGCCTTTCTGACACCTTGTTCCATCTCTCAGTGTGAAGTGTGGAACACACATAATCAAAACCCACACACAAAAAAGTAAGGTTGTAATGGGTGACCTTTTTACAAAGCAGCATACATGCATTTTTATGGCATCACATAAATAGCGTAGCTACATAACAATTAAGGTAACCTTTGTGTTTGCATAAGAAGTGATTTCTCCAAGAACTGAAATTACATGAATGATAAATTATTTTTTGTAGGAGGGAGAATAAAGAGAGGGAGAGAAGGGGGGGAGCTACCAATTGTGAGTCCCAGTTATAATGCCTTGTTAAAAAGATTTGGAAAAACTAACCAAAAGTAGACATCTTTTTTTCTTTTCTTTTTTTTTTAAAAGAGGTAGACAAGGCTCAGTGGGATTTATTAATGTGCATCCCGGTGTTAGTCTTACTTTTACAATACGATTGCCTGGGTTAGCACGCATTTTGAAATTACATCTAATTGGACAATTACTCACACTGAAAAACCTTCAGCAATAAGCCACTGAGGCCCTTAATAAACACCTTGTCTTCTCAATAAAAACAAGGAAGTCATTTACCTGACCCAAGAGGCACAATTTTTATCTTTGGTAAATTTATTTTCAAAATAATTGCATACACTGTGAATAACAATATTTTAAAAAAAGGTAGGTTTTCCAAGAAGAATAATACATGCCTGCCTGCCCCTTGCACTACAGACCAGTCTCATTGGGAAAGTGCTCATTTGTTCCAAAGATAACTGCTTAAAACAAACTATAATATAAATGCTGTCATTGCATAATGAAATAATTACTGCTTTGCCTTATTTTCAGCTTCCTATATTGTACTAGATATTTTTATTCTTATGTGTACACAGTGCTGGCAGAAAGGTATTTTCTAATACTTGGCTGAAGTGTAGTCAATAAAATGAAATTTTGTGGGTAACAGTATATAACAGTGCAATCTGATGTTTTTTGTAACCAGAGCAAGTTAATGAAATACAAATTGTGCGTTGCTATAACATTACTACTTTGCATTACCTTGGGTGATATTCACAAGCCAATGTAAGGACGAAATGTCCATGATGATGAATTTTTACTGTGGCTGAGAACAGCACAAGGTAGTCAAGAGAGGCTTCGGCTTGGACAGGTAGGCCTCTCTCACTGAGCATATAATACATATGTCCTTTAAACAAAATTCTCTCCCCTGCATTGGCAGATATGGATTCTGTACAGCAGAATTCTATCAGATACTGATAGCGAAGTCAGCTCTCCTCTGGAGTATTCTTTAACTCAGAACATATTGTTTCTCATTTTTCATGATTTGCTGTACCTAAGGGTCTTTCAATCTCAGCCTGGCATGATTCTAAAAGCAGTTCCCCCAGCACAGCTTGCCTCCTTGTCTTATATTGGCCAAGGCGGTATCACAGGCATTGTGACTCCTTTCTGTTTTGATCTTGTGGATACAGTACCATTCCGTTCTTGTTTTTTTTTTCTGTCCAACTTTTACTTTCTGATCTGCCCCAGGTTGCATATTTTCAGTTTTGCTCTTCAGAAATAAAACCTCTTAACCTCACACGTCCGAAGATCAGAACATTTCTGATCGCTGTACCCTTGTTAAAAAAATCTTCACGAGTGGAGTCGTATGTAAATCGAAGAAACATACTGTACAGCATTTTACCTGGTAAGCGTTAGAAATAAGACATACTGACTATAGCACAAATGTTACTCCAAATAGGCTTCTTACTTTTGCTCTGTCACAGCATTTTTTTTGTGGAACTGACCTTTCATGTTGTTGTGAGCAAGACAGGACAGTGAGCAACTGGTTCCCCTTAAAAGTGAGTGATATTGACCACACCTAGGTGCTTGTGTGCAAAATTAGAATGGAGCCTCAGTACATAAAGGAGTGTGATTAAAGGAATGACAGTAGAAAGTCATGGACCTTTGAATAAGCACGTAATTGGGTTGAACAGTGAGGAGGCGGTGGTGCCATCTGTAATCTCCATTGATGAACACTTCAGCAATGCCCAGCACGTACTGGTAGAATGTGAATTTGACCCCAATGTGCTATACTCCAGAAATGATAATCCAGTTTAGAGGCCCAAACTACTTCATTATGGGGATCTCTTAAAAAACAGACAGAACATTATTTGGGAGCAGATAGATTCAATAAGTTTTCACCCTGTTGAGGACTGATAAATGTTCTGTTTGTAGAAGAAGAACAATAAGCCAAGAACAGGAGCTTGTGTGACTGCTTCCTTTCCCTTGAGTATCTTAAACAATTGGCAACAAAGGCCTAGTTTCAAGTAGTGAAGTGAAATCTCATCACACAAGGACATTTGTCCAATAATTTGTAGGACAGTCTTTAATGACGGCAACTGTGAAGCAGGCATGCATCCCCTCACATGAGATTCCAGCTGATTTACGTTTAATGAGCACCAGTAGAGTGCTATTGATTTGGATCTATATTTGACAGGATACTTTCAAATTATGCATTAAGTGGATAAGCACATTTTACCTGGTGAAGCATTTCAAAAGAATGAAAAAAACATTTACCAGGTATGCTTGTCTCATTTGTAGTGTGGCTTGAGTTATGGGTATTCTATTGGGACTGTTTTCTCTTTTGGGAGACCATGTGTTTTTTTTCTTCTTTATTTTCTATTTGCACTATGTTGTGAAAATAATAAGTGTGCTTTATCATTATTTCCCTTGCCTGAATGAGCTGGCAGCATGTGCAGAACTGTTTCCAAAGCTTTTTCTTTTTAATTATCCTTTGCCTTCAAAGTGAAAGATGAGATTTCATAATGAACGTAACATTTTGCATTTTCTCTTGTTTTGCAAGTGTTTAGTACATGTGGGGCAAAGAATTTTCATGTTTAGAACAGAAAATTATCAAATTGCCACATTAGAAGCCTAAGGATTTAATGTACTTGAGAAGTTGTAGTGTCTTATACAGTAATGTGTGTATCCATTCATACACAAGCTCATCATTTAGTAGGCTTACCAATAAGTATATCAGGCTGTTATTTTCACATCAGTTCTTTGACTATGAAACATAGATACTCTGCTGATGCCACATAAATCACTGTTCAAAACCCACCTGCAACATCAGGTGTCAGGGCAAAACCCCCCAAAAGTTCTTGAGAGTATGTTTATCAGGGCTCAGTGTCTGTGCGTTGGACATGTGATTCAGATGGTGGATGCCTGCCTGCCAAACGTGGTCCTCAGGCAGATAAGCTCAGGAAGTCTCACCACTGGATGGCATATGTCCAGACAGAAAGAAGGGCAGCCTTACAGCATGTAGGATCAGCCTCACAACATGGGTATAAAAACATGGAGAACACTTAACAAAATGGAGTAGTCTGCGGCACAGAGCAGTTTCCACATTTGGATCTGATCTTTGAAAGACAAGTGAGCAGCTGTAAAGCCACTGTGTCCTTTACCACTGAGATGAATATGAGACGTTTCGAACCAAGAAAATGAATTGCTGAGCATCTTTTAAAGTGATAGGGAATCCAAAATCTCTTAATCTGTTTAGGTAATAGCCTGACTAATAATATTTTAAACTGTTTGGTGTTGCCTGTGCTAAGAACAATACGTTTTAGAAGATTATTGAATAATCTTTTCACTATAGTGCTTTAGCAGGTTACAGCTGCTGTCAGATTAAAGGTGACAGGATCAAGGAATGGTTTTGTATGTGTTATGGTCCATTCATATCCTGAGTAACAATAATTTATATGTGTATTGTATAGTTCTTCTAGTTCTATTTAGAATTCATTTATCAATTATTAATTTAAATACAGTTTTACAGTGACCATTATTTTTCCCAACAATCTAAATTACACATTTAGAGAAAAATAAAGAGGTACATTTTCTGAATAAATGGTGTAAATGTTGATTTAGTGCTACAATGGTTGATTCTTCAGTTCACGTTTCCTGCCATGAGGCCTTAGTGTCAAGTAGCCTTTGCACAGCTTTTATGCTATACACCACTTCCTACTATAGTAGGGATGATTAACTGTTATGCTGTGTTTATAAAACAGACACCGTAACATAGGTGAGTAATTGCTTAGGACTAAAATAATGTTTGTGCACCTTTTAATGTAACAAACAATACATCAAATTCTGTCACTGTCAAACTTTGTGACTTTCATTTTTTCATATCCTGTGATATTATTGTGTTCCAGTGCATGTTTGAAAAGGCTTCCAGGGCATTCAGGTTATTACTTCAGCCCTCTCTCCGATGGTGGACTGGCTGGGGATTTCCTCTTTTACCAGCTGTGGGAGGGGAGAGGATTGAGGTAATAACCTGAAACTGCCCGACAGCTACTTCAAAAAGAGCTCACTTTCTCACTCACACTGACTATACCTACAGTATACCTGGCAATATTCATTCATCTGTCTGTACTGTATGTGCCTATCTGTCTGTCGAGCTATGTACCTTAAATGTGTCTTCTAGGTGGAATTGGAGAACTTGCTTAATGATCTTTGATTACTGTACATGCCCATGTATCATCTTAACAGACAGTTGGTTCAGTGATAATTCCCTCAAATAATCTATCATATTCCTGATACAGCAGTAATGCTGATTGAATATACAGTGGCAAAACTACTTATGATTTCGAACACACCAAACCTAAAAAAAACCCCACGATTCTACAGTTTGAAGAAGATGAAAGCTACAGATAATTTCATGGTGTCACAAGTGTAAGTCTTCACAAACCATTTCATGAGTTTCATGAGAACTTGTCAGCTTCATATGCCTTAATCTGAACAGACCCTACAGCACAGGACTAAAAATCTACAGAATGAAGAAAGGCTTGGTATGTTTCAATTGTTCCTGCCTCTGTGTTTTACAGTATTGATAGTCATCAAAACAGCTTGAGAATCGAGCAATAAAAAGAAATCAAGGCTCGTGCTGCATTAAAAGTTTTGGTGCGGGAGAATGTTTTTGACATGCTTTAATAAATTTCTTTTGGTTGGGTGCTTTTTTGTGGCAACAAATTGATAACGGCATGATGTCTGAAGGAGCAAAGCCATATATTACCTTGTTTCTTGCTTTAAGGATATTCAACTAGATTTGCCAGCAGCTGCATCAGCCATGGCCTCTGGCATCGCCTTCTGCTTTAGGTTCAGGGCTGTTACAATCATCCCAATGGAAATAGGTGCATAATCTAGATATCTATACTACCGAACACCCTGTGTACACAACACCGAATTTATGCCACAGGTTTTCTCAAATTAGAGGGCCTAGAATAGAGCAGCTGAGGGAGAAAAAAAATTCCAAATATGTCTTTTGCTTTGATCATCTTTAAAAGCTTTCTCCTTAATAGTATGCTGTGGGAAACAAAATTAAAAATTCCTGCTTGATTATATATTTTTTTTGAAGTGAGTGTAACAAATGTTTTCATAATCCTCGTTGAGTTAAAGTCTGTTTTGCCCACAAACCAGCTGACAGTTTTCTAATGCAGTTACATTAAAGTGCTTTTCCAGAGTGTGTGATGCAGTTTTAACTAGGTCCTCGGGGGCATTGTTAGTTATCATTGCCTACCGCTGCAGAGAGCCATAGCCTGGTAAAAGCAATTTCAGCTTTCCTCCCAATCAGCAGCACTACATGAGAGCTGGCTGCAGAGAACAAACGGCCGCGAAGCATTTCCGCTCGCTTCTCCCTGCTGATGATTTTATCTGCTTCTCCTTTGCTCAGTCAGGACGATCAGAGAAAATGGCCTTGGACAGCCAGAGATGTGCTGCAGCTGTGCCAGGCACGTCACACGGTTAGGTTCGCAAATTAGCCAGGCAGAGTGAGCTTAAACTCCACTTGATAAATGAAACTTCAGTGGTTTGTGTGTGCGCGAGGGTGTTCCCTTTCAGAAACACATGTGCAGGAGGGTTAAGCGCTTCAGGAATTGTGCCGTGTGTTTTGCAATATGCCGTGACTCAAAACAAAGGTCCGCACACGTTCAGTGTGAAGCGGTGACACTTTGCACCAATTCAGATATGAGGGATTTGCGAACAGCCTGCTGAGAACTTAAGAGAGCATCTCTCTAGTGTAAAAAAATGGAGAAGAGCTGAGATGTATGTAGAGAAAAAATTACAAGAGACCTTGTAATATTAAATATTGCAGATTCTTATATAGAGTATCTAATATATGCTAAAAGCATAATAAATTGCACATTGGTTAAGCTTGAATATTTTTAAGTTATAGCTGTCTGCTGCAATACAACTTTTATTCCAGTGATGTGATGGGAGGGATGGAGAGATATTTGGGATCATTCTATATCGAAACAGTTGGTAATTTAATTCTATTTGCACTTGGATGAATTAATGATGCACTAATTAAGAGTTCAAATGCAACAACACTTTCCTTTTCATCTGATATAAAGTTGTACATTTCATCTTTATGCTTCTGGGCTTTTGCAAATGTACCTGGTAGCATTACCTTTTAAAATGCTTTCAAAAAACAACTTAAAACCAGTTTAATATGCATGACGTCTCCAGGGAAACCCACTGATGACAATCCATTTTTTCTCCATTTCTCAAAAATAAAAACCATGTTAAGTTAAATGCACTTATTAAAATTGCATGCACAAATATTTGAAATAGAAAGGCATTGCAACTTGTTTGTATGAAAGAATTCTTACGAAATTAAAACAACCTTAAATTCCAATTAAAAAGTGAAAAAACTAATTTTAGACAAATCAAGATTTTATCATTTAATGTGCAAAACAATAATTTGGGTTTGCAAAAATACAATAAAATTAATACAGTAAAATCAAACTTACTTCACCGAGGTGAGAATACAAAAATACAATTGCTTGATGAACATGTTCTCCCACACAGTACTTAAAAATTAAGATCTGGCTTTGAGGAATTCATATGAGTTCAGTTTTTCCTATTGTTTCAAAAATTAATTTTACGTTGTACCAAGTAGCTCTCATATGGCTAATAGACATCTGAAAATGGGACTGCAATGCATGCAACTCACAAAATGCTTACCCAGCTGAGATAAAACTTAGCACCTGTTCATTAACATAAAGTCATACACCTAACATTCCCATATGGTGAAGTGTTAACCTTCACAATTCATTAGAGATGGTGGATGTTTTAAGGGTATGGAGGACTTAACAGTTATCTTTTGGGGGTTTTGTCCCCTTGATGATGTTTTATGAAGTATTACAACTATTGAGGCAAAATATTTGCCAAAGCAATTTGGAAACATGCTTTGTTTACATTTCTTAAGATTTTTATCTTGTGGTTTTTAAGTGTATATTTTCTAATTCTATATACAGTATTACTTTTATTTTCCTTTTTATGCACATCATGGAAAAATACCCTACAGCGGAAATGCACTTTATAGAGGCCTTTACACAGTTCTTATCAGTGTTTTAGGTATTTAAGATTAAGGATTTTAAATCCCTGCTTGCAGTACTGTACATGATCATTTTTCTGGAAAGTTTATCTTCATAGCCAATTAAATGAGATGTTATAATTGGTAAATTTGCTATACTCGACTGTTTATGCCTCTGATTAAACGTCTGAAAAGAATCTCTTTTTTGTCACTTTCAGGTCACAGCTGAGGTTGTGGTAGGTGATGATTAAGATAAACTGTATTGTAGTACTGAGGTAAGTGACCTGCCGTTTGGTGCAGATAAGACTTAAATTAATCCAAGCTGAATTGCTGTAATGAAAAATAAAGATAATTACTAAATCACTAGGCTACATTGCTTTGATAGATTTTTTGTTATTCTGTGTTATTGCTGCAAGGAATAAGAAATTAAATGGATTAAATCTGAGCCTTTTCAGATGGATTACAACTGCTTTTAAATAACTGTTAAGCAATTTCATCGGCTTCATGTTTCAAGAAGTAACCGACAGCATCTGGGAAATTCAAATTGAATGCATTTTCTTAATTTTAATAAAGCTGCCTCTTGCATTGGGCCTGAAAGATGGGGATATGGGTTTTAATTTATGCCAGGAAATGGCCAAACAATTAGACATTTGATGATTATCTTCTCCCAGATTTTGAAAGAGCTCAAGGGCTTAGGGGTTATACAAGAAAAACACATTTATTCAGAACATTATGAACTTCACAACAGCCACACGACATGTATTGGGGAAATATTCTGGAAGAAGGGAGGCTTTTGGTTAAAGGGGTACATAAGGAAAAGCAACGAGAGCAATGTGATGTGAAATTTCATGCTCTGTTATCATCAAGCCTTCATCGTGCTTCAGTATTTGTTCTGAGATTGCAAGTAACTGGTGTGCCAAGTGCCCAGGGCCTCAGTGCAGTTCTTTCTATTCTGGCTTAGAGAAAACAAGGCTCATGCCAGAGCTTTGCTCCATATACATTCGTTATTGTTTCCATTAGGGTAAACATTTTATTTCCTCATTCTCCATTTACGTATGTTAAGCCTATTCCAGCCATAAAGTGTAAAATACAGTATGTCCCTTTTTTGTAATAGCTTCTTTTTAAGTAAAAATCTTTCACGTTTTTCTGTTTGGATGTATATTAAACTTTTATTGCATTTCTTCATTATTCTTTACCACTTAATCCACAGTAATTGTTTGGTACCATTACTTGAGTATCAACACACAATGGAGTTGCCTATTGATGAGCTTTCAGCTATGCACAATTCCCAGTGGAAGACACTGAAAGTGGATTGTGTTTATAGTCTGGTGGTTGTGTCAGTTTATGTAGCAGTTAGAAAATTTCAAGCAGTCCTTCTAAAATAAATTATTGCTATAAATATATCAACTATTATGCAAATAATGGATACACCTGGGTCTCTACTTGGCAGAATTATTTTCCTACGTAAGCAAATTCAAAATACAGGAGTATCCATTTTTGATTCCTTAATGATTTAAGGTGTTACTGGACCTACAGTAATCACATGTATAGTATATAGGAAATTCATGCAATTTTGTATTCAGACTATAGCAAAAACATTTTTGTCTAACTTCAGTGCTGAAACACTGAAATAGTTTGGTTCTTGGGTTCATTCAGTACTTACTCAGCTTGATGCTAATAAAGCCTTTTAGTAAACTATTTCCTGGAACATGCTGTGTAGTTAGTCACAAAAAGCAATTTGGCCCACTTTAAACATTTTCCAATTTAGTCTGAAATTTTGCATTTGAAAAGTTCAAAGCATGTCTTTCAACAGAAGCATGAGGTGTCAAAAACAACATATTATTTTTTCATTTTGTGCAGACTGCTTGAGGATATGTTTAATATTTATTGAAACAAAAGTATTAAAATGAACCCACTTTCTTGAAAATCTGTGCCTATGTTATTCTGTACATATTCATGTACACACTGGTGGTTAGATTTTACCCAGGAAAGGCACTGATAAAAGATCAAGATTGAAAAAACAGTATACATTGTGAATTATACTCTGCAAATCTCTTAGCACTTCTGCAGACTTCATTATTGATTAAGCCTGTCATCAAAGATAATTTATGATGAAATAGCATTAATTGGAAACCTTTTACTTATTCATTCTAGAATTTATGCAAATGGATAGATATCTCTGTGTTAAAATCCCCCCAAAAATCTTTGATAAAACAAAGACTTTGCTCTCTAATGCATATAATTTCCTTAATTGCTAAACTACATTTATTAAAGGACAAGGACACAGTGGTTGCAATCATTCTGCATAAACATTAGAAGAAAAGTGTGACTCAATGTGTCCTGAGGGCCAAACAGTTCTCTTTTGTAAAT
Source organism: Lepisosteus platostomus (assembly GCF_059453375.1). Taxonomy (NCBI): domain Eukaryota; kingdom Metazoa; phylum Chordata; class Actinopteri; order Semionotiformes; family Lepisosteidae; genus Lepisosteus; species Lepisosteus platostomus. The sequence goes on from NC_142628.1 coordinate 7,471,592, forward strand.
ACTCAGCTTTTAGTAAGAGATCTCAGTTTTAAGCCTCAGTTTTAAGAGATTGTATATATCAAAGCTGTCCAATCCCTGGCTTAGACGGTGGCCCAAGGTGCATTTGAACTCAGTGCTAATAGCATTTTTCTTCTTGTAATGACTGTACTAATGTACATTTGGTGAGCACCCTGTAACAAATGAGAAAATTCTGTGCTGCGCATCTTTAATTATTTTATTTCTTCTTAAAGTAACCATGCACACAGATGAACAATGCTGTCATGCCTGCCCAGCCACAACCACAGTTGTCTGTCAGTTGTCGGCTGTCATACAATGCACGTAAAAATAATAAGCACAGTGCACAGCTCTGAAATTCTGGCCCAAGGCATGCCATAAGACAACTAAAGGAACAAGAATCTTGAAGGCTTTATGACACTTGCTTTTCTATATTGTATCATTTTACCAATCGTCTGCATTTCATTTATCTTGGCCAGCAAAGTGCCAACAAACTGTGACAGGCCTGCTGGCCTAGTTAAGGCTGGAATAATAGAGAATTGCAAAAACAGGCTGATGAAAACCTCCAATATCTAGTCATGTCAGCCCAGGGAGTCAGAATGAGAATGAGGCCTTATGAAATCAAAGTCACGATTATTACATTCTATCTAACAAAGAGAAAAATAAATCCAGGATGATAACTTTTTACATATGCGAAGATATGTGCCAAAAGCAAACCCAGCTTATTTTAGTTTTGTGTTTGGTCTTGTGATCAGAGAAATGTCAGAGAAATGATACAGGTTTATTTTATAGCAAATAATATTTTAAATGGCTAAAAAACCTGCAAAACATTGTTGCAGATTCATGAATGTGTCCAGCTAAGTTGGCAGTCCACTTACATTCTGAATAAATATTTCAAGGCCATTGTTTGTATTTTCACTCAGGTAATCTCTTCTATTGTTAATGTAACAGAAACTCTTGTGGTTTATTGTTGGAATTCTTCACATATTTAAAATGAACATAATAATAGACATTGAATGTAGTATCCACTGATCTTGCATTATTGATAGCATTTTTTAGTCTTCTGGGCCTATTGAGAGATTAAATGCAATATTTCTGTTTTCATGGAATATTTACATCAGAAATGTTTGTATTGATTTTCTGTTGTTTATCGTATAAAAACGATTTTTAATGGTAAAATTTTAATGCTCTAATCAGCCTGTGTAAAAAAGCACATTCATTTGAAATGAAGTGAAATTGGATAATTTACTGCTTGGATGCAGAAGAGTGATGTTCCTCTTTTCCAAATTTACAAGCAAAGTGGCTAATAATGTCATGCGATTATAAATTGATGCTTGTGGAAAAGAGAGCCTGTAGTGATCCATTGCATGGATTAGACTTCATTATCCAACACGTATAGCACAGAGAATAACCAATGAAATGGGTGTTATAATGTTACCACCACCAGCAATTTCTTAAATGTTATACTTCCATAGTAAGTAAGGTGATGAAGGGATTTGCTTCTAATTAATTACACTAGACTCTAACAGTATAGCTCATTTATAATGAATGAAATCTCACGGAAGTACCTTGAGTCTAAGGTATTTTTTTCTTTTTTCTGATTGACATGAAAACATTCATAACATTTCACAGTATAAAGTGGAAGAAATATGAACAGCTATGACATTATGGAACTCTCAAAAAATCTTAGCCTCATCATTAACTCGGTGCCCTCCACCACCCACACTGCCTTACACACTTACAAGGGAACACTTCTATGAATACACACACACACCTTTTTCTTAAAATAGTTTATCTGAGGCCTGCCATCTGATCTGGGGTTGTGGAGAGGAGACTGTGGTTCTGGATGACAGCTTTTAATTATAGACCCATCGGCTTGTGACACAAGCATTTCCAGGTTCAGCACACCAGCAGGCAATGGAAAGGCAGATAACCAAGTGATTAAGGAAAACTAGGCAATTATGTGCTTGAAAACAATGTTAAAGCATAACTCTTCCATTGACTGTCATTCTGTGCCTCCTGTATTCCTTTTTTATCTGTGCTATATGTTTGTATTTCTATGAGCATGGCTTAGAGTAGGGGTCTCCCTCAGACAGCCCCAATTCAGTGTTTATAGTTCACTCTGAATCGTCTGTTTTTTTTTTTAAGATTAGGAACACTTGTAGGTTATTGAACACTCAAGCAAGTATTTTGTTCAGAGATCTCCAGGCCTTAAGGCCTAAAGTGTCTTTTGACATAAGTGCCAAATTATCTCAAGTAATTAAAAAGCCGCCTATTTAACAGATCAAAGACACGTGGTTCTAGGTCTTAAGAAATAGATTATTTAATGGCTACAAATAGCACCTGCTTGAATTGGAATTGGATTAGAGAATTAAATTCTCATACTACTACACTCTGTTTCTAAGTTCATGACTTATTAGCATCAGAAACTGTGACAGGATTCAGGGTGTGTTCATATTTTACACACCTCCAGACACAGCATGGAGCAGTATTTGGGATATTATATATGGCAGTTTTCTAAAGATAACTGTCCATGGTGCTGAATTGCTTCTGGACGAAATAAAGCACCTAGCTTACATAATAGACTATATGTCAGCAGCAGGAGTGCACAGCAGAGTACAGTTATTATCAGCAAACATAAAATAATTAGACCCAGCTTGATATGAAAGATAATTAACCACTGAAGTTTCAAAATCTGTTTGTTCACATTTGGGATTTCGTTATCGGCAGAAAATCTCGGAAGATGGCAAGTGCTAAAGAGATCAAGGTGAAGGTCATTCGAAAAAGTCCCTGAGTGTATGTGTTGTTGCTTATAGTCCATGGTATTATTGCAACCAACAGTCCCAGAGATATACTGTAGACAATTCATTGGATGGTGGCACTGAACTCCGGAGAAAACAGGAATCCATATAGTGTAAATGCACTATCATGCACAGTGGTGGCTTTTGGACTCTAAAAACATCATTTTACATATTTAAAATAAAAAAAAGAAAACAACAAGACTTGTTGTCCTTCAAATTCAGTATTTTTTTCAGTAAGATAATTCGCATGTCACAGCACTTTGACAGTGTCATTGTAATATATAACTAATGAAAAAACAACTCTCTCCTTATTTACGGTAATTAAAATGTCCCATTTCTATATTTGTCATGTTGAGAAAACAAGTGATGATTTTTGCTTAATAACCCGTATTTATAGACTGGTTTCTAGTTAGTCTTCTTGTCTTCTAGGTTATAGAATTTCCTGACTCATTATGCAAATACAGTGGCTATTTGAGTTATTGTAAAGGTATTATTTTGAAAGCAATATTACTCTGACCATGTGGGTGTTGGCTAAACGGATTTTTTAAATGTGTTTTGATATCAGTATGTGTTTTACTATGAGGTAGAAGCCATAACCCTGCCATATGGCTGAAGCAATCATCATTAAAACAGATGATTTAATGAAAACTATATGCTAATGAGTGTTTAATCCCCACACTGACTGATTAAAATCTGTTGTGCGACTCAGAAGTCACTAACACCCCCAGTATTACACCACATGGAGAACAGAGGATCGATACCTTTTCTGTTTAATAAGCTATGTGTCTCAGTGGGGTAACAGAAAAAACATTAAATAAATAACAAATAAAGTGGGGACATGTAAGATAGACTGTGAATTATATAAGACATCTGACAAAACTTTGGCAAATAAATCATGGCTTTAAATATATATGTATATAGTAAATGTATAAAAGTTATATTTCCTCTGTCCTTTTTTGTCCTTGTTACTGCTTCAGCAATTCAAATTTTAAATAAGACTATTTAGACCCATCTCTTTGCAAGTCAGGAAGGAAAAAAACGTGGGTTTCAAAACAGGTACTAACAACTTATTTTAGTTAAAACAAATTTTAATGATATGCTTAAAAACATGTAGCCAAATTAGTCTCATACCTTATGAGACACTCAATAGTTGTTCTTTTCTTTTTATTACTTTGTTCTTTAGTTGGGTTGTGTGTTGTGTGTTGTACTGTATATAATTGAACACTTACAGTATAGTAAATTACACAGGGAGGAAAACTACAATACCCACTTTCGACTTCTGTAAAAATCTTGTATTGTATGCTAGAAAATGACAATTTCTTGAAAAGGTCATACAAGACACCTACTTGGTGATATGAGCTTATATCCAATCTGACAATCTTAATTCAAATCATGACATTCCCAAAAAGTAAAAACATTTTCATCCTCTGATGTTTGGAAGGCAGTGTGACCTTTAGTATTTTAGAACTTCATTGAGTTTTAACAAATTCTAATCAGTTTACTTCATTAATAGTTTCCTTCACTCTCGACACATGTACTGTAGCATTACAGTACTTGGAAAAAATTATTAACTCCTTGATGTTCAAAGCCATGGGATATCCTGTTGTATTTTATCAAAATTGATTGAATTCAATCTAGAATAAAGCCTGTGTTCCAATTGTATTAAATAAGATCTACAGAAAAGGATTTATTGCAAGCATACAGTACATACAATAAATGGTTCTATTTTCAAAAACACTTGAGCAATACATTCTTTTAGGAAGCAGTGCGAAATTAAGCAGCTAAAACTTTTGAATATGGGCCCCAGCTACTTATTGTTTTTGTATAATGTACAATTATAGTATTGTACAGAAAGTGCTGCCTTACTGTACATTAATGTTAATCATTACTGCTGGAAAAATACCAAGAATAATAATGTGAAAAAATGAAGATCCATTAATAGATCTTGACCTTTATTATCAATAGACTTCAATTGATCTGTATTTTATGGGTTGTTATCATTTCCATGTCCTCTTTCTCCATGTCTTAATGTAAAGACGCTGTTATTTATTAATAACAAGTTAAACCCGCTTTCCAGCTCAGACAATTGGTTTTGCAGCCATTTAACAGTAGTTCTCCAGCCACTGCGTGGCGCTGCTCAGTGTGGAAACATCAGAAGCACTTCATTTGACAGTGGTACCTAAGGCACTGCCTAGCACCGGCTACTAGCATGACACCAGTCAGATGTAACAATTAAAACACGGAGAAGATTTGCAGAAAGCTGATTTGTCCCCATCACATGTTCTTAGCAAACACCAAAGGAAATACTGGAGAGCCCCCTGCTTTTAAAGTGACCCTCCATGGCAGTTTAGAGGGAGCTGTAGTCATTGGAATAAACAATTAAATCCAGAAATGGAAAGAATTAAAATGCCCTGAATCTGTGTTCTTAACTAAAGGCTTGGATGCTTCGATAGTGAGAGTGCTCCTGTCATATGGTACAGCTGGGTGACCTGATTAATAGGCAAGATAGGTGTATTTACCAATTCATAAATGTTGTGATAAATAGCCTTAGAAAGGGCATGCAAGGAAAAAAAGAGGTGTCTCAAAATAGCAAATTAATATATGGGGAAAAGCGGGCAACAGCCAGTCTTTCTACTTCTATCTCGATCATTCATATGCTATTTTTGTATTTTACCAATCTTAGCATAAAATGTGTATTGCAATGTCAGCCTGACTGAGAGAGCAGGCAGACTGCTGTGTTAAGAATGCACTGTACTGTACTGTATATATGACTCTTCTGCACCTTTATGATTCATTATTTTAGCAGTTTGCATTGGGATTGTAGGCTGGGCCCTCTAGCCTAGTGGTTGCCAGATCAAATTCATACTATGCCCCTGTTTGTCTGTAGTGTGAGGCTGCCGCGGGGCTTGATGCCACTGGACAATGACGGATGTGAGTCTCTCTCAGACTTCCTTGGCTTTTGTATGCCAACGTCCCCTTTCAAGGACCTAAGACATGCTACAAATGAGAGGAGCCCAGCCACCCCATCTAACTCTTCTGATCAGCTGATCAGGTGGATCTCTTCCAAATGTGTCTCGACGGAAACCAGGGTATCAGCTTCACCAATATGACTGAGTAGTCTGTTCCAGGCCTTTACGGTGTGTGAAACAAAGCCTCGTGAATTCAGTTTGAAGTGCACCTCCACATAGTTTCAACTTGTGTCCTCCGGTTCATGTTTCACTGTGGATTCTGAGGTCCATCGAGTCCAGTTTGACTTTGGTTCAGAACGTTTGCTAGAACATTTAGAATCAGATACCTTCATAGTCGTCTGTGTTCAAACCCCCAAAAGCCCTGCCCTGTGAGGTACTGGTTGGCGGAGCATGAAGAAATCAATAGGGTGGCAATGTAAATACTGTACGTGCCAGCTGGGCACTAGAAGCAAAAGATATGGTTAAGCAATCTTCGGACAAGCCAAACAGGAAGTCATAAAAATAAAGGAAGATTCTCTTTTTCAATAAATAGGTCCTGTAAACCCCTTCCTTTACTTTAAAGCAATCGTCAGAAATCTTTCACTGTAGTCATATCCTGTCCATTTCAATCAACTGTTTAAAAATGGTCCAGTTAACAGAAGACACAGGAGCAAGACCTGGACTAAAGAACTTTGACCTCTTTGCCTTTCCACTTTACAAACCCGTTGTGTGATGATGGATTTCTTTGGGTAACACGAAGAGGCCTGTTACTGTATTTTACAGTTTTTGACATAAAGATAGTGAAGTAAAAACATGGTAGAATAATGAAAAAGTAAGATGCAAAAAATGGGAGACAAGCACAGTACCTGATAACACAGTGGGAAAAATATAAATGGCTCGCAAATGTGATATGGTAAACATTCAATACCTTATCTGTTTTCTTCCAGAAATACACATACTGTATGTTACAGTCATGTTTTCTGCCTGGTTTATATTTGCATGCAAAGCAGTTCTGCAAACAATTTTCAGGTAGAACTGAATTGCCCAGATTTTGTATTGCATGTCTGTAGTTAGGAATCACACACCATGACGATACTAAAATGCATTTTTTAGTTTCCACATTGAACACCATCTCAGAGCACTACAGTGAGAAAGGACATCTTAATTCAGTGAAGGAGTTACAATCAGGTTTTGTAAATTACTTGAAGGGAAGAAACCATATATAACCCATCTTAAAGTTTCTAGTTCTGAAATGAGGCTTTTAAATTTACAATATGATTAAATGTCTGAGCATGATTACAAGATAAGTACTAAGTTGCTTAGTAAGTAAAGTAGTCAGGGAAGTTGATTGCAGTAAGGTTGTTGTGTCACAATAAATATCACAGGCATTTCAGGAACAACAGTTCTTGTTTTTGTCTAAACTAGAAGAGCATAGGGGTTTCACTCAGAAACTGGCTGAGAGGGTTAGATTAAGGGTCTGATATGACTGAAGGAGTGCACCCCAATAAGGCTTGGTATTCATAGTTCCAACTGTTGTTCCAAAGTATATATAGACTGATACCTGAACTGCAATCAGAAGGGAAAAAAAGCCTTTTTAAATGGCCTCTGGAAAGGGGTTAAAAACTGCTTGACCCCAGTGCGTTTTCTCTTTGAAACTGAGAGAATATTTCAGAGCTAGAGATGGCCACTTTTCCCAAAGCAAGGCCCAGTAAACTTCTCAAGTCCCAGAAGGTCACCTGTGCTTTCAAGGCCGTTTAGCAAGGTCAGATAGTAATGAGCTGCAACTACTTTATTTGCGATTGGAGGCTCTGAGGGATTAATTGTCCCCGCTCTGTCTCATCCATGATCTGAGGCCCAATTGTCAAAATGATCCATGGCTTTCGTCCCTAGGCCCATGCTTTCATTATTAAGGTGCTCTCTAATCAATAGAAGCATTTTTAACATTGTGCCCTGTAACTTTTATCAATCCTTATTATCTAATGACCAATACCGGACTGTTAAAGGCTTTTCTCCACATCTGAGAACACTCTGCTCTGTGCAGGAGACAGTTTCATGCATTTTTAATTGGATGTGATTGCAGCATTAACAGCTGAATATGCAGTCCACTTATTCTCTCCACCCTTAAGTGAAAGTTTTAAATTAAAAGCCTATGGAAATCAATAGTATCTTTGATAAGCCAATATTGACTAGACAGGATTCGGGACCAGGCTGGAGCTGACCGTCTGCAAATTAGTTTAGGAGTTTTAAAATGAGTAACTGAAGAGCCAATTAAATGAATTCTCAAGCACTGGGTGTAAGAGCTTTAAAAGTTTAATACTGAATTACCAGTGTCTGACTGCATAGTTGTTTAAGTGAAATAAAACCTGTTATGCAGGGCTGCACTGTCAAAAATATTTCATGGGCAACTGGCAGGCAAACCACTCATTTAAAGAGTAGAACTCCCGTTCTGTGTGGCGGAACTAAAAGAGATTGGCTAACAGCTGGCAAGTGAGCAATTACTACTGACAGAATGCACTTTGAATTTACATCAGCAAAATTAATTTGACAGTCGCTCAATACAATTCTATAACGTGGGATTATGTTGCACATGTTAGTGAGAGGCTGAAAATCAGTGAAATATTTTTCATAATACATCTTTGAAGCAAATCTAATAGACTTCATGGAGGAGCCTTTCTCAATAAGCTGTAATTGCTGTATGCCGATTCATTCTTACATGCTAAAATAAGACGCATACGGTGGGTCTTTTTTGGCAAAGAAACTCTGATCAATGCATCGTCATGGACTTGAATTTGCCATCCAGGCAGAATCTGATGTTTACAATCGATTGAGATATACAGTAGCTCCCAAAATTGTGGAGGTACTCAGGTACTGCAAAAGGATCTCATTAAATACTCCTGGGCAGAATAACTCCTCTCTGGCTCTCATAGACTGAAGCTAATTTGTGAGTTGGCAAATTCCAATGTTGTTGTCTAACAACACATTTCTAATTGTCACTTCAGCTCTAGAGTGTATACTTCCCCCTGTATCCTACTGGAGCTAAAATGCAACTAAAAAATATATGAGCCCTTTGCGACTCAAATTGTTCTACATTCTTTAGCACTTCTGGAATTTGAATGAGGCAGGCATGAAATATGGAACAAAGGATGAGCAGGTGTTTATGCCAAGATGCCTCAAACAGCTTTTGTTTGCTGGCCTGGCTGCTTCACTTGTGTAACAGGTCTGTAAAGTAGTTTAGACAGAAGCTCAACTTTCATTGTATAGTTTTTAAATTTTGGAAGTACAAATTCTATTCGTTTTTGCTCTGCTCGGATTGGGGATCTCCAGTTGTTAATTTAATTATGTAAACCGCTCTTAAACGGGCTCTTCCTTCTGTATCCCACAGTGCATACAAGTGAGTTTGCATTGAAGGGATAGGGGCGTTCACCCAGGAAACCTTGCGTGCTTACAGACCCCTCACAAGAGATTGTTGTGTGAGAATCTGAAGAATCTTAGATCAAATTCAGCCTCCCAAACCCAGTGGACATGTGGTAATTGTGGTTTAAGCAGGCTAATAACACAGCTTGAGTTTTCCTGTACGACAGGACTCACCCTGTGCTCCAGACAAGTGTCTTTAGTGGCCTAGCCTTTTGTAGAAACCTGACTCTGCTGGGGTCATTACTCCTGACCTGACGTGAGTGAATTTTAAACAGACACCTATTGTTGTATACAACATCTCAGGAATAGCTGAAAGGCGGGAATGACATCATCAGGAATAGGCGCTGGGCCATATGTGGAAGCATTTTGGTAATGGTCACTCAAACATCCATTCGTGGTAGTTAAATAGGGTGCCCATAACTGGACACAGACTATAAAACCCTTTCTAGCACTTGTAATTCAGGCCAGTGTAGGAAATACACCTTGTGTGTGTCTCCTTTAGTGTTCTCCAGAAATGGCTCTTTTTCGACACAATTAAACTAATCTCAAACCTTCACTGGACAGCTCTGTGACTTCTTGCATCCCTACATTTTTAACATTCATGAAACTGATAATTCATATCTTTGTGCTGAAAGTTAAAAGCTGATTAACCTCAGATGTTAAATGTTCAGTGATTGGATTAATACACTGTCAGAACCCTGTAACATCTAAAATCTGTGCTGCTTTGGACTCTTTGTAAGAAACCAATGGATTATGCTGTAAGCATCACTAAATTAATGTGAACAGTGGTCTTGGCTACAGATGGGGAGATCTGTTTCCTTTAAATGCCTGGACTGAAGGCAGACTAATAAAGTCCATTGTGTGCAACTTTTTAAAAGTCATTGGAAACTATTTAAAGCTTAATTTAAATTTCTGATATTTAAAGAAAGAAAAAAGAATTGGGGCACATGATAGTAAGCAATAAAGAACATGCCAGTGTGTTTAGATTATTTAAATTATTATCCATGTATGCTTAAAAGTCTGTGATTTTCTTTGAAGCAATATCAGCCTCTGATTTTTGTCGTTGTATCTTATCAGAGAGTTGTGGGATTTGATTGTCGTGTAACTACCTAGACGCAATGTTTTCCATCGAAATTTCATATTGTTTTTTTTCTTTGAAATTATTCCCATGTTGTGTAGAGAAACACTTTAACAGAAATTACAGCCATGTTCTGTAGCACTGTAAATTTAAAAGGCTGCAGAGGTTACAAGCAGGTTATTAAATTCCACAACTGTAGTAAATGCGACAGTCTCAGCCCTGGGAATTCTCAAACTGTAGAAGGCTTAAAGAGGTGGCATAACTTTCTTTAGGTCAGACAAGTGAATCAAAGAGGTTTAGTACATGGTCTCGGATACAAAACCTTTTTCTGAGCAGTAAAAGAGGCATAGTTAACTGCACAGCATATATTCAGAATGGAGAAGTCTCTGAAAAGAGCCCAACTGATCAATTATTTTCTGAATTATCATACTGGCATCATTTTTAAAGGGTGTATCCAAAACCTTTTTGCGTTTATTAGAAAAATTCTGAAGACATCTGTCCAGTGTCATTTACTGCTACCAGGATGTTCTGCTTCCCTGCAATGATGCCGACTCTGTCAGTCAGTAACAGCACAGATGTGTCTGTTTGACTGGTTTGACACATTATGTTCCATCAACTCATAAATTTTCACATCATTATACTTTTTATGTCTTAGTCAGAAAAGAGATCTTGCAATACACAACATCGTGTATGAATGCACCCTGGCTACATTAATCCCCCTTTCAGCTCATTCCTCAAAATAATAGGCATAAAGTATCTAAGATCCAAAATACGAGGTGTACTCATGCTACAGTATGCTACTATCCTAGCTCTTGTGATCAAGAAGTTAGTTCTAGTTAAAAAGAAAAAAGTGTATTAGAAATCATACAAAAATGAGAAGGAAGAGTACTAAAGGACTTATAACACTACACCTTAAGCAAAGGGACCCCACTAAATATGCAGAAAATAGTGTGAAATTTCATCCTTAGTGAACAATAATGAATCCCACCTCTATCTTTCAATCTGTCAAGATGAAGGTAAGAAGTTAGTGGCACACATTTCAAAAGACACCATTTGAAGCCAGACCTAATGCATACGTGAGGGCCAAGTCACCAATAAAAATTCAAGCATTTGTTCTCCAAGTATTGATAAAAGTCACAGGACTAACAAAGCCTCGCCCTCTCCTGTCAGTGGAGTGTTTCTCAAGTCTCTTTCGTTGCAGGATGAAAAATGACTGCTTATAGTTTCACAGGAACATCATTAACAGATTCACCAAGTCCCCCAAGTCCTGAGGGGTTTCGTGGGCTTGACATCAAGATTCCTGTCTCCCTGATACTAAAATCAAATCTCTTAGATTTGCTGCGGCACACAATTGGCCAAATGCTAAACATATTCAGCATTTCTGCAATATTCCATTTTTAAATAAACATTTACTTTTTGTTGGCTTGCTCTTGAAAAACATTGCTCGTCATTGTACAATTACTGTAGGACTGTGTATAAAATTTGTATAGTACAGACATTTTTGAGAATTAATTACATTTCTTAATTTTGTTTTTTTATTATTTTTCTTGCGTGATTTGTAACATGAATGACTTTAGAGAATGCGTTCAATAATATGGGAGCAGATCGTACTTTAGCTTCAACGGCGCAGCCTACAATCCTTTGTCGAAAGTTTCTTCTTGGCTGTAACAACATTTTACTTTGAAGCAAACGTATGTGTTTTCTCTGAGCATGTACTTCAATCAGTGTTTAAAACGTGCTTTTGATTTTTTTTTCTAATATGAGTGGCCCAGAGACATTCATTGTATCTGAGTTTTCTGTGTTGTGGAAACCAGGGGAATGATGGGGGTGGAAGTGGACACTTCATTTTCAAGAAGCAATCTGGGATGGTGAACTTAAGAAAGGCTAGGGCATTGCAAGGGCATCCAAACACCTACCCACTAGAAATAGCTTTGTTTTTAATCTCACAGTTTAGTTACCACTATAACATTCATTAATATCCATATATCATCTGACCTACTTTGTATTAATCTGGTCACTGTACACATTGAACTTATTGTTAAGAAAGAAGTGAAGAGCACCAATTGATTTTTTTGTGAAGGTATAAGAATATTGAACAATATATCTCCTGAACCTGGTATCCCAGAGGCCAGTGGAACAGGTGATTTTGAATTGGTTTTCTGATATCTGTGGCCACCCATATCATCTAATCTGAATCTGTAGGATTTTTACACTGTGTTTATAGAGTGGCCTGAAGGACTGACTAGTCTAGGTTAATACTACACTATAGAGGTTTTGAAGGCAGAAATCAACAAATAATTTTAACCTGATGCTGTGAGAATATGACTTTACACTTCTTATTACTATTTAACTATTACTAACAGCAGTTATTAATTACAATTATTATTACCACTTCTTCTAATTGTCGGACGAATAATCATGAGATTATATACTGTATGATAGTTATGGATGGTCCAATCCATATCTCCTCTTTTTAGTTCCATGAATCTATGGCCCTTTGGCCCATCGTGCCTACTGGATAGAAAGTGCTGTGTGGAGTTTAAGGTCTCAGCTGGGACAGATCACAGTGCCCGTGCAGTACCAGACCAGAACATGCGTCCTGTTGCTCTCCGACAGGCCTGGAAATTGTGCATCCCGGTTTAGCTGCTGTGAATTCCCAGTTTGGAAATGTGAATTTGGCTGAGAGGAACTGACAGTGCTTCTTTGAAGCCATTCACAGCAGCTAGAGGTTTTCAACAGAAGACAGATCAAAACAGCAACATCCATGGAGATTCCTCAGGACCTGTTTTCGTTTGCAGATGAGTTCAGGCAGTGGTCATCAAATTTGTGGCAGCAAAATGTGCCCTATGAAAAGAAATGGCATAAAACGCATTCTGGTACCAATTACAAATTACAATTACAAATTGGAACAGTAAATTCTGAGAGTACTTTATGGCTATTAAGAATCAACCAGTCACTTAGTCATAACAAATGATGACACATATACAGTAGATGGATTCAAAGGATACAATGTACAATTTTTATGAATTCAATACAAATGTAAAAATATATGTGATGCAATGGTATTCCTAAGAAAATGACTTACTGGAGCTACAGTAAGCTATGCCAGGTCATTTTCAAATCATTGGCAACACAAAGATTGTTATACTCTGTTAAACACTTTAAGTCTCCTACATAAAAGTCTTGTCTTCTATACTATCTGGATTCCGATGATACACCTGAACACCATTTTTAAACAAACACTGTAGGAATGTGCTTGAGGCGGAAAAGAAGTGGACAAAGATGACTTTACTGCACTGCTTGACATAATTGATGCTTACCTATCCTACAGTAGCTCTCCTCGCTGGTCACTGGTGGGTCATCAGCCCAAGTAGTTTTGAGCTGTCAGCTACACACTTGTCTCAGTTTGCTGAGACCCAGCGTAGCTGGAGCGTAGGTTCAGTACTTTCAAAAGCTCCAGCATGACAAGGGGTGAATTAAGCGGACTTTTAATGTCCAAAGCAAGAGTCCACATCAAAAATTAAAGAGGGGGGGATGTGAAGCTGCGATTGTTAAAAAAAGTGTGGTCAGCTGGTTTATTCTGTTCGAGATGGAGACAAGGTCTGGAAAGTGCATGTGGATCCTTCGCTTTGGACGAAAGCGCTTTTGAGACATTGGCAGACAAGTTCCAGGGAGCTGTCAGTGAAGGTACTAACAGCTCTAACCATGATGCTGACAGCCCCCAGATGGTGCAAAATGGCAGTCAAGAAGATACCATAGTTATGTCATTGAGGGTAGATTCTCTTTTTCTTTTCCAAGCAGCAACTGAATCCCTCTGTACCTATCGAGGAAGTGGATTCATCACTAGAGACTGTCTGGAGTGTCATTTTCCCTAACTCCAAGTGCCACAGGGACAATGGCTCACTCAAGGCAGCCTCTTGAAAGGCTGAACCTGTGGCTATACAACTCAATCTGAATACTTAGATCTGTAAATTAACCAATTCATTTCTCGGCCAAAGTAATCCACCAAGCTGAGTTTATCAAGATCTGAACAGTCTTCCTCCCTGCCTTGACGGTACTGTATATTAGGATACTAGTTCTTAAAAAATATTTTTTTTAATTGATCACTTTATTAGAAAGAAGGAAGGGGTGTAAAATATTCCAAAGCAGATAATTCCAGGATCCCCCACATGCTCAAAAAGAGTAACTAGTTATCAGATGCTGTGAAAATCACTTACAGGATATATGAAAGAGAAAAGAGACCATGTGATTAATCTCAGTGAAATGTCAACATCTCCATGATTATTTTCCATAACCCATAACCATTAATAAGACACACTTAGCCCAAGCTTTGGAATGTAGTATGTATCATTTCAGCACTACCTGCTGTGTGCAATTGAGCCCTTTTATGAATCCAGCCATTATATGGCCTGATTATATGAATCAGGCTGCCATTGACCAGGTTTACTAACTTTCCTACAGAGTTTCATTGTATTGTATTCCTGACTTTTTTTTTTAAAAGGCCTGAAATAGTTAGTCATGACTGATCATTTCTCTCAGTTCAGTACCACCATCTTTGGAACTGGGCTGCCTGTCTTGCCACCATCATGAACACAGTCAGTCAACTACAGTATGTGAAAGGGTCAGAACTGACTAAGATTGGACTGGCTGGAAAGGCACAGTTTGTCACAACCCTGGCTTGATTAGCTCTTCCATGAAAATGAATGCCCTGTTCTCCGAGAAAACTGGAAATTAATAAACAAGGCTACCTAAAGCACAGTAAACTGCATATTTTAAAGCATAATTCTCTCTCTAATTTTCAGGGAATTGCAAAGTCTTCAATACCCCCTTTCATTTACCATTCCCAATAGGCTGTTACTATTCCCACGATAGAGGTAGCAGTCAGCCTAAGACCGAGCACCTCTTTAAGGTTTTAATGTATAGCAAATAGTCCCGAGGGTCCACCTGTAGAGCTGGAACTCAATAACCAAAAATAATACTAAACTATATATGCAAGGAACTAATTAAATGTGTTGATTCTGGTTACCATGTCCTGTCCTCATTTCCAAGACATCAAGTTATGAATCATTAAGTTTCTGCTAAATTGGTCTCTAGGGCCAGCTTGTGCCACAGAGCCGGTCAGCTTGTGTCCCATAGAAGGCAGGTGCACTGCAGAGCCAACAAGGCAGCTTTCTGTGCTTCTAAAGGCCATGCTTCAAGGGAGAGATCCAGGCGTCACGCTGTGAGGTGAGCAGGGAAAAAAAAGAATATCGCAAAAAACAGTGACAGGCCGCCCGTCAGAGCCAGTCTCCATTTTGATTAATGAGGGCATTTGAAAGACAATTAGTAGGAGCAGGTTTGCCTTCAACTGCCTTATCAATCAGGGCCCTTTAATTCAAAGTGTAACACCTTCTGTCACAAAAGGAGTGTATCAGCATTGTGTCGCCAACAAGGGACTGGCTACTGGAATCAGCAGGGTAGCCAGGAGAGGTCATGTGTTGTATTTCAAAAACAAAAGAAAAAACATTCTGCAGTGGCAGATTGACAAAAAAGAATTTTTTCCTGTAGCCCATGAAGCAGTTAAAAGGTTACTTTTTGATTGCATGAACCAATCTTTATCAATGAATATCGCAATTAGAGCACAAAGACATTAAAATCAGTAGCATTAAACGACACGGAATAAAATGTAACTGCTCTGTGGTGAAAAGACAGGTTCTGCATACCTGTCCTAGATTGAGCGTTAATGAAACACCTCTGCATAGTCACTCATGAAAGCTTTATTGTGCCTAATAACCTGATAATGACATAAAATTGTACATAAAGATCTTGCAGTTTAGAAGGGAGAATATAGATTAATGCAAAGTCTCAAAAGCCACAGAAACAAGCCTCACAAAAAAAAACCACAAATCTGCATTAAAAATGGCTTGTCAAAAAATGTGACGGTCGTATAGGTCGATAGTGAAGGATAGATTTCCAAAACTTCATGACAGTTTTATGAGCACTTTGCAAATATGTGCATTAAGAGTTTAGAGAAGAGCATGCAAAAGGAAGCCAGTCTTCGTTTTCTCAAGCACCCGTGCTCACAATTACACTTGTCAATCATTTGAAACAAAATTATTTGAACCACTGGAGAAATGATGTAGATCGGCTAAAATGCTTAAGGGGAAAATATGTGTTTTTATAAAGCCTGTACATGCAATTGAAGAACCATTTCTATTGATCCTTTTCCTTGTAAATAAAATGAGTGCGATGGGTGAGGAGTAACAAACACAAGTGGTAGACAGTACCTTGGGAAGAAAATCAATAGCATTTTCCTAACTTGGTGGTGTGTTCTGGTGAGAATATTCTCTGTAGGTTCGGATGTTTGAAGATGTGCCTGATGGAGGAGCACAATCCATCTACCCTGATTTCCCACTGCATTTTAGGCTGAACAAAAGAGCATGTGAAGTGAACACATGTGGATTGTAACCAAAGTATAAATAAAAGTCAACTCACAAATACTTTACACAAGCATATACAGCACTATATAAACTGTATCAGCATAAAAACATCTAGACTGCTTTGCAGAAGAAGGTCACTGTTTTGACAGAACTTTTTTGTGCTTCTCAGACACCTGGACACTCTTTGCTCAGACTGTAAAACTCATCGTTCTTGTGAACTTCACTCAGACGTCTGCAGAATTATTTGTATTCCTCTGAATTAACCCACTGCCCACTAAAATAATTTCTATTTTTCCAGGGTGTTTAACAGAAGTATAACAATGTAATGGGGATGAAGAGAAATTCAGGGGCAAATAGAAAATTTTAAATAATTTAGAAATATGATTTAATTTATCCTATTGTCTCATTAGAAAAAGATCACATTATGAAAATAATAAAAAATACTCTGTAGTAAAGAAGACATGAAAAATTGAATGTTTAAAAAAGTAAGCAAACAATTGAATGGTACTATTTTGTGATTGTAGATAAAATATACTCAGAGACATTAAAATTCAACAAATGGTTCCAATACTCATTTTTGTTTTTCACGCCTCTCACTAAAGATGGGTTAGAAACATGGGTTATTCTAAGTGTCTGCAGTCACTAGCTTGAATTAATATGATATGTGGGATCAGCCACACTTTTATAACCACATAAAGAGAAAAAATGCCCTAGCACTTAAAGAAACCTGCCTCATTCAGGAGGTGCCTAGTCTAAATTATATTAATCCTCTATACTGTAGTTCTTCTCTCCCTGTAGTTTTGTTTTGTACATTTATAAGGAAGGCAAAAGGCTTCTAACCTTTTCCTTAGATTTCAATAGGAAAAAAATGTCATAATTGGTTGTGTACAACACAACTTGTGTAGAGCTAGTAAGTTGGGTGAGCAGAGCTGTGTTATTATTGGAATCATTTCAGCTTTAAAGCTGAATTAAGATGCTCTGAAACTGAATTGAGAATATTATACAAAAGGGCATTTAACACATAATTGTTTCACACACAAAAAAAAGGTTACAATACGATTCATTGATCTGTTCAAATAGGCTTAACAACCACCTTCATTTGTGATTAAGAGATTGCATCCAGCTTGGGTTGGAGTACAGCGCTAGTTGCTTTCTTCCACTGCAGTGGTAACTAGCAGGAGGAATGCATTCATCGCCCTCTATTTTTCATTAGGCTTTTATTTCATGGAGAATTTGCTCGCTGCATGGTGTAATTGGTGTGTATGCACCTTTTAATGCTGTATTGCATTAGGAGGTTAAAAACAAAATTTTATGAGGACAAAATATCCATAAATTACCCTTTAAACCATTCATTATTTGATTGTAATTCCCTGTTATTTACTGCAAACATTCTGCTGAACACTTGAGTGCCTTTACAGCCAGGGATTGTATCTAATTCCATTAGACAGGAGCAAAACTTTTTCTAAATGCATTTCTCAAGACCTACTTGTAATAATGAGATCTGGGATCTGCAGTGTATATCTTATATTTTTACTTGTTCTTCTGTTTTGTTCTTGTTCTTATTTATTCAGCAGCACAGAAGTACCAACAGGCGGTGTCCTAAGTGTTTTTACCACTGTGATAGGTTTTGCTTCCATTATGTTCAAGGATAGAAGTGGTGAAAAGATTGCAGAGCTGCTAAAAGAAATCTCAGATATACAGTCAATTAAAGGAGGCCTATTAAAACCTACATGCCTTCTTGCAAATAATGTTTGATTAAACTATTTTCCAAAATGTCTAATTTAAATACCTCATTTAAAATTTTCATTCTGTTTTAAATACCTCCTATTAGGTTGATAATTCTTTACAAATTTACGAAGCACTTTTTATCTTATTGGTAAAACAGGATAGGTGCTTTACAGGATAATGACCATAGGTTCACTTTATGTCCTGTTTTCCGTTTAGCAAACAGCAGGATAGTTCCATGTTTTACCAGGCTTGATGGTGGCTTAAAACGAGATTAACAGCCCAGACATTTGGAAATGGTTAATCTCTCTGTGAAAAAGGAAGGCAGTTTTGATTGCTTGCACAGTATGTATGGGTGAATAATTTTCGAAAGTGATATAAATCCCGAAATGAAGACCCCACCTTTCAATAATTACAGGTATCAGATACTTACCCTTGACGGTTTGTTTTAGTACAGATGAATCAGGAAGGAACTAGTTCTCATTTTCATTAGGAACATCTTTTTAAGATTCTAGAATTCATAAAGAAGTGAGCAATTAAGACCGCGTCCCCCTCTATTATTTTTCTAACTTTTTGCGGTTATGTTGCTGCAAATTAGTCATTCATTGTACAATCGGAATTCCAGGCACACAGTATTGAATGACAAAATTGCAATAAGACATTCTGCTGAGGCCAAATAAGGGGCTATAATGATATTCATTTTCAAACAGGGGAACATTCTAATGGGCAATTAAGACGATCAAGCCAGCCAAACTGCACGTGAAGAACAGAAGTTTGGTGCCAGATTTATTATTCCTCCCACCCCCGTCCCCCATGGCTGTGCTTTCCCTCACATGCATGGGCATAAGAAGCAGGAAGAAGAGAAAGGCTCCAAACGCACAATATAATTGAACTTTCCACATTATTTCTCACTAATATGTGCTGCCACTTGGTCTCATTACCAGAATAATGTGCTCTCGAGTTCTGGAATGAACTCTTTGCCCAAGTAATTAAAGCTCCTAAAGTTTCCAGTCCTTTGTTTAAAGAATTTGTCCTTGTGCTCTCCATGCCCCATCAGCTGCCTAATTAGCAGAGCCTTTGTGTGATTAAAAATTCTCACAGAGATTCCATTGGATATTTGCCTCTGTTAATGAGTGTTTGTGGACAGCTGGGAGCAGGGGCTGGCTCCCTTCTCTCTGGACCTCCAGTGCATTTTGTAGACCTCTGTCAGGACCCAGGAGTGAAAGCTGTCATTTCTGTAATGGGGATGGAAATTGGTCAAAACCACTTTGGTCCTCAAGGAATGGAAATGCCTTGAAATATAAATGAGGATGAATATTCATATTTCGTTCAATAAAGTGCTGACTATTAATATACATGTCTGTCAGTTAAACAATTCAGAACTTATTCAGTTGTGTCTGGCATAATGTGACTCTCGATTCATTTCCTATTATTCTCATGTTCTTTCTTGTAGAGTTAGGGTCATCCACTCCACGGAGAATTGTGCGCAGGAAACTTACCTTTTGTAACATTTCTTCCACTTAGCAAGAAAGAAAAGGGGCGCTGAAAGAGCTGGAGAGGCATTTAATGAAGCGCATTCGGAAGTAAGGAAAGCAGAGGTCACGTCAAATTAAAGGAACAAGGAAGGCAGTGTGTGCAGTTAAGCGAGCTGGGTTTTGAAAAAACAAGGTTTGCTGAAAAGCCGTAGGAAGTGACAATTTAAATTGATTCGGCTTCCTTGAATATACAGGGATTGGTTCCACTGGTAGATGTTTTCAGGCCTTTCTCAGGATCTTTTTAACACACTGTTTTTTTACTGTTAACTAAATAAAACCACTGTGGACTGTTTTTTTTCTACATATACTATACTACAGTACATGTGTGTGCATGATCTGAGTATGTAGTAAAATCTGTAACTGTACATACACTTTAACACTCTCTTTTAAAAAATAAGAAATGTGAAATATGTTGGCCACACATCTTGAAGGATCAGGCATACTGTACATAATGTCTGGCATTCCAGCCTTTTCCCAGGTTCTTTTTGAAACTGAAATCCAAAAGCATTTGCTTTCTGTTCAGTGTATTCAGGATCACGGGTGATTGTTTCAATTTAAAAAGCTTTGACTATTAAAGATATACTAATGATAAGGCCAACAGAAGGTCAAGAACATAGGCAGTGATAAGAAATTGGCATCAGTAAGGATAAAGCTGTTGAACCAAAGCATTTCTGTGGGAAGATTAATTACAATGTGGAAGGACGGATAGATTTCTGGAGACATCATTATAAACAGGGACACACATAATGAGCTTCTTTGCTGATTATATTGCTATTTAAAGAATTGTGTCTCATGAGAACACATCGGTTAATGATAGAACATCTAAGAGAACAATTTACACCTGAAAGGACATGTTTTGCCTTGAAATAAATCCATTGTGATTAAATTGAACAGAGAAAATTAAAACGTTTTTGCCCGATTCCAATATAATTTGTAAGAAAGACTGGTTGCATTTATGATTTTTGTCCGACTGCAAAGGATCAAACGCTTGAATTAGTCGTCAATATTAATAAAATATAGCATTGTAGTCTTAACAGTCTTGTGAGCACTCAAAGCAGTATTCATTTACTTATACTCTTCTCTGTGTTGATGATTTATTTTCATTTCCTTTCTTCTCCTTCTGGGTTAATCTAACTTTATTTTCAGTGCAAATAATGTTAGATTAACCCAGAAGCAGAAGAATTTCCTGTGGCCAAGTAAAGTCATATATGTTAGTCTGAACTGCACGTTTCAGCATTTGTGTAGTTTGCAATCAAGGAGTGCCTTGTGAAAGGATATCAGAAAAGTTAATTGTACATTCAGGAAACAATCCAGTGATGTTTTCATACTATTCAAGACACATTTCCATGCTTTGTCGGTCTCATAGGTTAATGTCTTGATACTTGTTTTTCTTTATACATAATAACAATGAGAAAGAGCTATGTGACTTAGAGAATTCAGAATTAAAAGAGTGCCCTGACAACCTGATTACACTGGTATTCAGAAATAACCACAGTTCATTGCCACCAGCAGAAATAACTGAACCGACACCCCCTTTATTGCTAGGTTACAACATGTAGAGCTATGTGTTCCTTTTACAAACACAACTGTGAGGCCTGACATTATTCTATAAACCCATATTTCACATTCTTTCAATTGCATACCAGCACAGAGCCAAGCGCTGGACAAACTCAAGCTTGCTATCAGGGCAAATGACCAAACTGAGCACACAATCAATAAAAGAGTTACTGTAGGTTTCTGTAGCTCAGAAGACTCATTCCAGACACAGCACAAGGTTCCAAGTTAAATTGGCAAAGAGTTATTTTCTACAGCATGACACAGAAAATCTGTGACAGGGATCAAGATGTTTTTCATTGTCATGTTACTATAACTGGTCACACTGTTCATCACACAGACACTACAGACACATTTTGAAAATTTACATCTATCCTGAATTATTTTTTTCTGGAAATAAGACTTACGTTATTTGTCCCTTTTTTATCGAGTTATTGACCAAACATTGAGTTTTCAGCACTGGCACCTGGAGTACTCAGTTCAGTGACTTGAGCGATTTAACAAGTTGCAATGCTAAATCTCATTTCATTAGGTTTGCAAACCGATAGCTCAATAGCCACCAGCCTAACACTGCGCTGTTAATCTGTTTTTCATTCTGTCTTATACTGCCATGCAGAAGCTCCAAAAATATAAAAACATTAATCACAGTTGCCCAAGAAACAAATCTGTGTAAGATTTTATCATAAAATCCTAGACTACATACCATTTAGACACAAGAGGAGAAATCAACAATCCATTACAATTTTTTTTTTAAGTGTTAGTGCTTCCCAAAGGAAAAACACAATGGTAACACATTTTGTTATAAAGGGGCAGGACTCATTATGCTGTGAGCTGTGTGACACCAGTTTCAGCGTCATGGTTTGGGAGGTGATGCAGGTGATACTTTAAACTTCTTTGAGGAGGGTGACTTGTCTTTATACAGTTCTTCTTTGTATAAAGAAGTGTTTTTTTTATCTCTTCCCTGAATTCTTCTAATCTTACGTCATTTCCACTTGTGTCACCAGGTTTTTGTATGTTTGTATTGATAGATTGAAGAAGTCCCCTGGTTTGACATGGGTCAGTTCCTTTCAGAATTTGGAGTCCCTGAATCAAGCCAGTCCCCTTACAGTATATCTTTCTCTGTTCCGGGCTAATAAGATTCCGTTCCCTTAAACGTCTGTGTACGACATCCCTTTTACACCTGGAAATAGTTGGTTTGGTTTTTTTGTACTCTCTATAGATTAGGAGTTGTCTCTAGGTAAAGACTCAGGGAGGATAAAACGAAATCTTTCACAATCCCCTCAGCCTTCATCTGAGGAACATGCAGGAAAACTTGCAGGGTAACTGTACATTTTTGGTAACTTCAGTATGGAGTTATTGGCCTATTAATAAAAGGAAAAGAGATGCAGTGAGATTGGCAACTGAGACATTTATTGTACGAAGGCTGTTGTTGTGAAACTGTGAAAAGGCATACAAGAAACCTCAAGTACTTAAAGTGAAAATCCTGTTTGAATATAAAACTTATTTTAAATATTTTTTTGATAGACCAAATATCTATTTATGGTTTTCTATTCAATCAATGAATCCTTTATTTGCAGTATAATTTTCTATAATGCAGTCCTAGCTATACACTTCCTCCTCCATTTTTTCTAAAGCTTTTAATAAGGCGACAAGTATGTACGTATTGAACTACATCAAAACCACTAATCCTTGTAGATTGTAGCCACCCACTGATTTAGACTGTCATTATATGTTTCATAAATGTTCCAGTTTGAGATTTTATGTTTCTGAATAAAAAAGGGAATATGTGAGTTATAAAC
Organism: Lepisosteus platostomus; assembly: GCF_059453375.1. Classification (NCBI taxonomy): domain Eukaryota; kingdom Metazoa; phylum Chordata; class Actinopteri; order Semionotiformes; family Lepisosteidae; genus Lepisosteus; species Lepisosteus platostomus. Next base: position 7,494,859 of record NC_142628.1, read on the forward strand.
GTTCTTTTCATTAACATCCCTTTTTATGTGAAGTTAAACTAGGATGGTTGATGATATAGCTTCACAATGGTAATGTTCCACCTGCTATAAAATCCCATTTCCTCCACTGCTGGTAGTTTAAAGTCCTGCTTCCTTTTGCAGTGCTCATATTTTCTTGTTCAATGTAATTTAATCTGATTTAAGGGGCATTAGAACTATGCAGCTGTTGTAGGCGTTACATATAGGTGTATGGGCGTCCACATATACTATGATAAAAATAAAGCCTAAAAACCTAGACCATCTGAAAGGAAAAATCTTAAATGTTAACAATCATTAACTCTTTGTGGGCCACCAAAAAATCTTATGAAGTTGTTTTCATTGACTGGACATTCTGATTGGTAAATCCATATTTAATCTACATACGAAGCAAGCAGAAAAACAGATTTCTAAATCTTCCCCTAACAAACACCAAGACTGAGAAAGAACGTTTATTTTTTAGTACTATTCTTGTGGAATTTAATCATGATTGCTGATAAGTATTATTAAATTTAATAACTTTGTTAATTAAAATTTGAACTTTTATCTAATTCAGGCTTTGATAGTTAGACCTAATTTGATAGTTAGACCTAATTTGCAACAGTTTGAACCCTCAGCACACAAGTTATCTGCCTGTTAAGATTTTCTTTTTCTTTTTTTTTTTTTTTGGAGCTGCTGTCATCCTGATGACCCCTCACAATTTACACTTTGTCTACAAATTGCATGATGCTGTAGAACTATTCAATTATAGCTGTACTTTTAATTCCAAGAGTTGGTGGGCAGTGAGCACTAGTAGAGCATTTCTCAGCAAAAAATTAATTAAATGTAATTAAACCCATAATTGTTTTTAACAGCTAATAATGCAACCACTGAAAAGTATGTGGAAGGGGAATTGATTTAAGGGTGGATGTGCTATTTAACTGTTAGGACGTTTGTCAATTCTGGATACTTTCCATGAAGGCAGAAGTATTCAGAAGCTTTTGGAAATGTAAAATAAAAAGAGAACTGTTGAAATGTACTCTTCCTAGATTTTTTATGAACAAGGTCACTTATCAGTGACCGGAAAGTCACCAAGTTCTCTTCATCAATTTAATAAGGATTCAAAGTAGAAAAATAGTATGGTCATTTCTTTGTAATACACCCTTGGGCTTTTTATTATGACTTCATTTCCCGTTGTAATATTGGAATGTCTCTATAATTGTAAAAGTGTAATAGACTCTAATAGAATTTCATTTTGAACTCTGAATGGTCTATGCCATCTCTGCTCAATTTGAGTAGAATAATGATTTTTAATGTCCACACATGGTTTCCTGTGACCTTATTCAATCTTTGGGCTGATCAGAAAATATATTGATTCAATTACATGCTGATGACAAGTGAACTGAGAAGAGGAGGAAAAAAAAGGTCAGCATATATTTGAAAATGTAAATCTTAACAATGTCTTTTGGGTTTGCTCAAAAAAGTCATTACAAAATGCCATTTGGGTCCAACAGCGGAGAGCTCCAGTTCTCCTTTTTTTTCCCAGAGCAATGGAAATCATTAGAGTGTGTAGGACAGGGAGGTTTTTATTGTTAGAAAAGTATTGCTTCGAATCATTTTAAAGGGGACCTCTATTTTGTTATATGATCACAATGCAGGGAGGTGATGGGTGGGGACTGAGATTTCTGGCTAACTGAGATAGCTTTGCTCTGGGTTATTTGAGAACTCATGTAAACAGTAACAGAGGTAGAGTGCAGAGAGTCACTGGAAGGTTGTGGGTTTGAATCCTGGGTTGTGCACAACAGTTGTTATCTTGAGCAAGGTACATCACACAAATCATTTCAGCAAAAGTTCCTGATGTACTGTAGAAGTGGATTTAAATGTAAGTCACTTTGTAAGTGTACAGTAAGTGTTGGCCAACTGAGTTAAAAATAAAAGGGCATTTTGCAGCTCATTTGGACAAAGCCGAGCTGTCTATGTGAACTTCTTATTAAGAAGAGGTTAATTTGAAAAAAAACTTTCTAAATCCCAAATTTCTATTTTGTGTGCTTAATAGGCTTGATCTGCATCTGATTTGCAAATCACGCTCAGTGCAAAATCTTTGTCCATCATAATGAGGATCTCATTAAAATTCTATTGCTAATTTGCATCCTACAGTATGGCACATTATTAATTGATAAAAAATCATGCTTAATTGAAATTAGCTAGGGCTTAATATAAGAATATGTAATTTCTTAAAAATGGCAATCATTATACTCAGAACTTCAAATGCAGATTTTCTCTTTCACTTTTTTAGATGCCTGTAAAGTGCTCAGTATGTGTCTTTTTGAATTTCTTTTTGAGACAAAATTAAATAAAAATAGATCAGCATGTTTAACAATACTGATGATTATTATAAATTGTAGATAAACCATTACTGATTATGGACACAGAAGATAATAGAGAAGCAAGTATCCTGAATAAATTAGACAGAAATCCACTGATTGAGAAAATTGAATGTCTTGAATGTTTCCATTTCAACTATTTATCTTGGCCTCCCTTAACTGAGGTTCTGTCTATGTATATGTTGTTTTCTTCACTTAAACATTTTATGGAAAAATCAGTGTTATTCATGTGCAACACCAGTGGCAATAACTACACATTTTAACAGCATTTAGTGTTCTTTCTGACAATGTTCTGACTAGTACTGATGTGGTATTGCTGTTAGATAGTTTCCTGTCTTGGAAGCAGTCCTGTGTCCTAGCCATCTGACATTTGCAGTAGAGTCTGGAGCTGTTCACTAGCTCTTTGGATTAATTTGAGCCTCTTTGCTTATATACAGTACATTGCAGCCTTCAACATCCTGCAAAAGTATCACTCAATCTACAGTTTCTGTTCAGTAAAGCCAATAACTACTGTAAGTGGCTTACATTGTGCATTAACTTAATAGTATGTTGTTCGGAAAATACCATTGAATTATTATTTGGAAAAGCCATATTTGAGCTTTCGTGATTTATTATATTATATATGTGGTTAAAGTAAGAACGATGAATTCTCTTTCACACTTTTCGTACAGACAACATTTTTTGGAAACAATACACAATCCTGTACCAGATAGAGAATCCAGTTTTCCTAAGCGCATTGCGTTTGTCAATTCATTAACTTTTTCAGGAACATTCTTGAATGGGGTCATGTGCTGGATGGAATGTGGCTGGCCGTGTTTGACTGCTGTCTCAGTCAAACCAAAAAGAAAGCCCAACTTCAGCGTCTGCGGGCATTTGACTGATCGACGGCAACGTTCCCGTCATACTCTTTGAACCACTTAACCTATAAAAAGTATGAAAGCCATTGCTATCTTTCTAATCAACCTTCTTTTTATGTTTCACTGTTTTTTTTCCCTACCCCTTACATTTTCTCCTTTTTCATTGGTAATTGCAGCCCTTTTTCAAATCACTTCATTAATTAAATGGGATTGGAAAAGGTTCTGAGCTAATGGATTACACTAGGGCCTGGAAGCTCACGCCTGTTTACCAGAGGTCACATTTCATTTGCTGCCTATGTCAAGCCACTACCAGCCGGGCCTCAGAGGCAAGCCAATCAATGTCTTCGTGCTGTAGCCCTTGAATGAATCCATTAAAGTTATGCGGATGCATCCTGCCTGAAAAAAAAAAAAAGTCTCCTGATACCTCTGATAGAAATTAGCCATGAATTAGGAGAGAAGCTGGATCATTTTGGAAGAAAGCCAACCCAGAATTAATAGGCCATCAGAGCCTCCTGTGTGTTAAATCCCATTTGTTAGCAATGTTTTATGAAAGCTTTCCTCTGCTACACTTGTGCTGATGTGGGACTGAGCATTTCCACTACAAAACTCCAATCGTTAAATAAAGTTTTAGCTGGAAGGGAAGAGGTTAGAGTATCGTCTCAGGGCTAGGGAAACAATGTGGATGATGTATTTTAAAACCCCAATGCCTTATTCCTTGTCCAGAAGTAGTTCAGTTTTTGAAGATTGTCATGATGTGTCTTCATTACCTCCAATTCATGATGAAGAAAGGCAAAGAAAAGCTATGGGATCAGACTGTATATGACAAAGGGTTTAAAAAGCCCTAAAAAGCCTTAAGCCATCAAATCGATAGGTTTCAGACTTTCACATTTTCAGTAGCTTTTTTTTCTCATAAGGGATCAGTATTTATATAAGCACTCAAACTCTCATTACCACACAGGCTAATTATTAGATATAGACTTTGCTTGCAAAATAATTGATTTTGGCATTTGTGTATCAGTGTGGCAGCCAGATTCCTTTTTTTTTTCTTATATTTTAGGCTTTGCATAATTCATTGGAATGTTGCCCTTAATAATAAAGCCTATAGTGCTTTTCTGTGATGTTTTCCACACGTTATTCCCCATACAATTCATTTAGTTCTTTTAACTCCAGTTAACTGTGTTCATAAAATGACGTCATTATTGTGTGTCATGCATGCATATGTATATTGTATATATTGTGGCACTTGAAAACCATGTTTTGAATAGGAAAAGCACAGGTTAAATGAAATATGGAAGAAATATGTATTTGCCTCACTCAAGCACTTATAACCTATCAGTCAACTTTGCTTTTCAGTTGTTCCTAGAGCCATGGATGGATCTTGTTTAATAACAAATACTGGACTAAACCCAGCCCACCACAAGCAGGAATATAACAGCAAATAAAAAAAGGCAAACAAACAACAAATTGTCACAGAATACATACTGTAGTTAAGCTTTAGTAATGTATTTGGAAGCACAGAAGAGTTATTGCAATTCAACCATTTAGTGTAAGAAAAACAGAAGTCCCGTTTACCCCCTAGATAGTTCCCTGAGGGTCAGAACCAAACCAGCCATGGGGAAGAACCAGCAGAATGAACACGATTGATGTCAACTTGCTATAATATTAACCACGCAAATAATTTCTTACTTGGCATTAACCTGATGCATACACTAAACACAAAATGCAAAATATACAGCACAGGCATGTACTCGTATATTACACTACACCAAAAATATTTCTTATTCAGCCCTGGTGCAGTCATGGGCTGTAGTCAGGAGCAGGCAAAACAAGATGAAATAAAATTTCAAGCTGTTCTGGCATTCAAGGACAGCATTCCCTCACCGTAATAGCCTGTATCATCTGGACACTCCATGTGTAGCTCTCTTCATTGCTTTGGGCTTTTATTCTTGACAATAAGCTCTTTATCACTCCTGAACACAATTCATTTAAAACCACCGTCAAGAAGCAATCAAACCTTAAGTAAGAGGATTCAAAGTCAGTATGTTATTGTTAAGTAAAGTACTGTTGCTTAATTTCCATAATACACATTGAACAAGTGATGAAAGTAATAAAAAATGCTAGTAAATAGTTTATATTATTTCATCCTGTATGAAATGCACACATTATGCTTCGGTTGTTACATTATGCTTCAGTTTTTTCCCTCAACCATTTTAGAAGCTCCCTTCTCTCTCTGAAGAAGATGACATTATGTTTGGCTTTTCTTGTCTTTCATGTCCTGGACACCTATGATTTAGCAACTCTTGACATATCCATTACACAGTACAGATTGGCTACTCTGTTCTCTTTGTATCTTACCACCTATAGAAATGACATGTACTTTTTTTTTTGAATGCCCTCAATTCACGGGTGGTGCTTTTAGCAAGAAGTGGATTCTAATTTCAAGAGTCTTCCCCTACTATTAACTAGAGACTTCAAGTGCTACAGGGAAGACATAAATCTTGACAAGGTCTTTTTGAGCCTCATTTTAAAATGTAATTCAAGTCATTATATTTAACTGTATGTTATCTTTTGTATGTGTGTGAATGTAGATTTAAATATACAAATATAGATACAGTGCTGTGCAAAGGTGTTTAAAGTTTGTGTGTTCCTAGCATCCTAGTTCGTTAATTGTAGGTCTTAATGACCACAAACTGCATTTAAATATTATATTAGTAAATGGAATAATAATAATAATAATTGCTTACACTTATATAGCATAAAACTGAGGTCCTGACTCTCTGTGGTCATTAAAAATCCCAGGGTGTTTCTCGAAAAGAGTAGGGGTGTACCCCGGCGTCCTGGCCAAATTTCCCATCGGCCTTTATCAATCATGGCCTCCTAACAATCCCCCTCTATAAATTGGCTTAATTACTCTGCTCTCCTCCCTACTGATCGCTGATGTGTGGGGAGCGTTCTGGCGCACTATGGCTGCTGTCGCATCATCCAGGTGGTGGAGGGGAGTCCCCATTACCTGTAAAGCGCTTTGAGTGGAATGTCCAGAAAAGCGCTATATAAGTGTAAGCAATTATTATTATTATTATTATTATTATTGTTATTATTATTATTATTATTATTATTTTAAGAACCATTATCCCAAATGTCATGTAAAATATTCCACAAGTGAATATAAGACTTTTCTGACAAACATTCCCATTTGGCTTTAAATCGATTAAGAAAAATAACTATTGCTGTTGTGGTGGCTGCTGGTTGTTGAAGTCAAACACCATTTCACTGTATCTGAAATCACTACAACCCAGAGTTTTGTAAATAGTGTTTTTGCCTCTGGATTTAATAAAGTAGCAAGTTTTATATGTTTTCATACAGGAGTAGTGGGTGTTAAAGGCCCAAATTGAGAAGCTGAGGTGTTACTTGTGAAAAGATGACAATTTCTAAAATGTTTATTTTCATGAATTATGTGATTACATTTTATTTATACAGGACACATCACTCCTTTCTTAAATGACACTAGAAGAATAATAACTGATAGTCCAACAACTAACAACTATAGATTAACAAATACATGTTGGCCACCTGAATGACTGAATGAACATTTATAAAGTAAAATTAATTTTTGAAAGTCTCTGCTTTCAGAAAAATAAGTAATAACTTGAATTGTTTTTAATATTCTTAAATAGATATGTAATATGCAGGACTTATGAATCCAAAGATGCTGCTCACTGTTTTCTAGGCATCAGTTTACCAAGACTTCTGCAAGTGTAAGTCCTCAGGGGGTTTCTAGTTTATTAGATGAGAAAAGGCAATACCTTTTCTTGCACAAGCACACGTTAAACCTGGGATTTATTTCAATCTGCTTTATGCCCCAATATGGATTTGTTAAATGTTATAAAATTCAACTCACTCCTACACTTTGGTACAGACCCAAGAAAACAAAAAGAGAAACACATTTTGTCAAGCAGGTCTCTGTCTGTGCCTAAGAACCTCTTTACCCACAGGGCTATGGGTGTATGGAACAAACTGCGGAGCCTCATTGTGAAGCCAGTAACCCAGTTTTTTTCAAGAACGAGCTGGATGAGATCCTTGGATAAATTAACTTCTAATTACCAAACAGACTAGGTGGGCCAAATGGTAGCTGGTCATTTTCACTTTTTTTATGTTCTTCTTGTGTCTTCTGTTTTTCCATCTCCAGTCCTTAAGAGAATGATTTAGGTCTCTTTTCAGCCCCCCAAGCAGGTCAGCTAGCCTTGCCTAACGTTTGACTGAAGGTAGTACTGTAGGTGCTCCCTGAGCAACTCCACTCTCCCAATTCCCAGCTACAGTATCTCTGCCATCAGTGAGCATCCCAGCAAACTTTGGTTAAGTGGCATAGCCTGGATTTGAGTCTGCAATCTCTGGGCTATTGATTTCATCATGGGCTTCAAGAAGAAGTTTTTTTTCTGCTCTGGGAGTCTAGTTTGATGTGGGAAAATTGCACCAGACAAAGAATCACAGAGATTCCATTTCATACATTTTCCTCTGTGTCATTGAAAAGCAAGTGAGCAAACATCAGGCCAGATTAAATTAGGGTTATCTGGCTGTGATAACCATTATGAAGTATAGTCAACACAGCACAATAACTCTTGTTTTAAAATAGGCCATAGTAATACCTCTAAGCCTCTGTAGTAGAGTATTTATATTCCTATAATTTCAATTCATGTTATTCTCTCAGGGTTTTGGAGAGAATTCAAGGTCATATCAGGTTTTTGCTGATATATGGAGTTTGCGTCAACTTCTTTTTGCCATATTCTGCCTAAAAACACAGATGAACTAATTCCTCAATTGCATTTAATTTCTTTTTTTTATAAAAAAGTTCCAAATAGCATTCTATTAAAATGGCCAAGATGAATATGGCCCATGGTATTGGAGTAATATTATGCTCATTCTCTTAGGGAGATTCTTGTTTCAAATACCAACTTCCTTATTGTCATGGGGATTAAGACTAATGCTTTAAAATTAACAAGCCCATAACGAAAGGGTATTAAGAGCAATTAGCATGGTAACAAATGGGTAATAACCTTTCATTTTCTCTGTTTTATGGTATTACCTGTAATCTGTGCTAAGCAAATGAAATTCCCCAGCGTTATGAATGAAAAAATGTACATTATTTAACATTACTTGGTAACGGTCTTTAATATTAATAATTCCTATTTATTCAGGACTTTGACTAATATAAAAGCATCTCAGGATTAATATTTGTACCTCTTTTTATCAGTGTTCTGCAAAATTGTCACAGGGGAGTTTCATTTTATTTCCTCTTGTTCTCAGATTCTTTGCAAAACACTCAGCAGCACCATGTGCTCTCTAGGTTAGAGAAGAAATACCAGCAGCTCCATACAGTGAAATCCTACATAATTATGTAAGTGGGGTGTATTTTACTACACTGTTTACTCTACTATACTGTGGGGCCTACTTAACTATACTGTTTTGGTTATAATAAGAACACAGCAAAGGCTACAATCAAGAAGAAGCCATTAGTTGCTCAAATAGTAGGATCGTCTAAGGAGTCAGTTTCAACAAAGTGAGAGGACTCTGTTGCTCCAGACACCCACAAATCTGTTCCAAAAAGTACTAAAGATTATGTTAAGATTCACATTTGCAGTCTGATTTTTTTTTTAAATACAGATTTGTTTTTTAAATACACCTCAAATAATGTCCATTTTCTGATCCTTATTTCCCAGTGGTCCCCTTACCATTTTCTTACTGACACTGTGCGTCCTAGTTAAACATATAGAACCAAAACTGCTGACTGTGTGTTATGTCTAAACACCAACATTAATGAAAATGTACCAAGGATTTAATAACTCTAGTAACTACATACTAAAGTAAATGAAGTATGATTTTTAAAAATACTTCTATTACCACTACTGATTCTCCTACCACATCTGCTGCTGCTAATAATAATAACAGCATCACTTCAATCATGTTTTCTATAATTACATTGTTCCTATTTTTCCCATTTATGCTTAAATTACATTTAACATCATATACTGCGCTCCGCAAACAGGATTACTAGTACTTATCTTAAATGAAAGTGCGGTTTTCAACACAGTTTAATAAGGGGAAGTGGAAAATCCAGTCCATAGCAATAAAGCTGAAACTAATTCATTAAAATTGCTGCCTGTGTCGAGTATTTCAGTTCTGTTTCATATAGCTATTCTCGTCTCCAACATTGAAACAGAAAAATAAAATTAATCCACCCATACAAGCTCCAGCAACCCGAAATTTCAATGTCATAGTGGAGAGATCAGAGCGTTTTCAAAACAGCTGCATCAACACAAGTCTCTATCATTCCTGCAATGACTGTCAAAGCAGGCAACTTGAAAGTCAGGCTATATTTTAGCCCAAGCAGAGCTATAACTTGAAAGAAAAGAAAACCATCAAACTCTTACTTTCCTTGAACTCACTTTGAAACAGGCCAAGCAGAAGTGCCAGCCCTCCTTGCAAATCTAAAGTGGTCAGCAGTTTGAACAGCCTCTGTGTCTTGTGTTCCATTATGGAATAGAAACATAAAGCTGTTTGTTCTCCAAACACAATTAACAAGGTTTCTGCAGCACATCAATACTGCTATTTGCATAGTGTATTGATCTGGGGTCCTTATAATCACAAAATGTTAATTGCGCCAATTAATTCTCAATCTGTTTGTACCCTTGTCCGCCTGCCTCAAGCGCTGAAGGTTATGGAGAAAATGAACTGTTCTTTGATGGGAAATGGTTTATCCCACACTGTAGCACACTGTTGTTCAAGGGAATATCTATTATTATTATTATTATACAGTATGTCTTTTGTCTCAAAACTAATGAATTTATATAATTATATTTATCTTTTTTTAATTAATCGTCTGAATGTTTTAATATATGATTTCCTTTTTCTCTGCACATACTGTGTACAATCAGAATAAGCTCTTCAGACGATGAGTAAGAAAAAAAACATTCTGTGCAAAGTTGCAGATGTATTCCCCCATACTTAGACACATAAAGACGTTTGCCTACAGTGGTACACAATCTTCCTTGTAAAGAGAGATTTTCATTACTGTACTGTGTGGTCTGAGAGCACAGGGCACAGCCTCAGTGTGTTTATTTCCACTCTCGTTTTAAATGTGTCGCAGACGTCCTGAAGTGGCAGAGCCAAGGCCAAGACAATAAAAACAGGGTATCATTCTGTCCTCTTTGGAGTTTATTCAGGGAAAGCAGTAGCGTCCAAATCTGCTGAACCCACTCTTGTTTTTTTTTCCTGACTAAAATGCTTGTTTATTCATCAGTTTTGGACGAGGTGACTCTGATTCGATGCAACCAGTTTTGAGGCTTAATGCGAAATTTAACCACTTGGTGTGATGGATTGCAGGGCTTGGGATGTTTATGGATTGAGGTGCTTTTCCATTCTGTCTAAAGGCTAATAAGGTACTTAACTTCAGTCCTGAGTTCAGGGGTATTCCTCTTACTTTAGCAAACAAGTGGCAGAAAGAGCTTGTATATACACTACGGTTCATACATTACAGCTTTTATGAAGTTAGCAGGCTTCGCATCTCTAGTTGCTTTATGCTGTATCCTCTGGCAAAATATTTCAGTGTAATATTTCAGCTTTGTCCCTCATTTTACTCAAATCTCTGCAAAGGAACAATAAAAATAAAAACTAGTTCAGGAGTGGTAATTGTATTTTGTACTGCGTTTTTTTTAGAAAGCAGTCAAAACAGGACTGTGCTGAAGTTGTAAGGTAATACCAATACAAAAAATTACATATAGATTTTGACTTAGTTATGACCTTTCACTTGCCAGATAATCGCTACATACATGGTTTCCTTGGCCAAGGAGCCAAACAAATCCCATGGGTTGTCAGCAGTATTAAGATGTTGGTATTGGACAGGTGGAAGAAGCCTGTGATTCAGCCTCTGTAGCCCCTCAGTTAGAGGCAGTATAACTGGGAGATCTTACAGAATGTGAAGCACTCAAGAAGGTAAAAGCATGCTTAACATCTATTGAATTTCATATCAGCATTGCTCCCACCCATGAAAAGAACAATGAATCTGACTTTCCACCATTACAGTATGTGGTGTTTTGAGTACAGTGTCTAATATAAAACAACAATGTACAGTACAGGTGTGTAGTGGTACACTTACAGATCTATTTGCATAGATACTTTAAAAATGTGGACTGCTTTTATTTGTTGGTGGGCAACATAAGAGTTTCAGTGAAAAAACTGAAGGCATATTGGATGCATGCTGTCTCTGATACATGATAGGGCAATTTAACTGCACAAAAGATTTCAGTATTTTTCAGGCAGTCTTTGTCGGATGTGTCAGCCGGAGGTAATGTCCTCCAGACTGATCTCTGGATCTAAGTCTATGTCCTCTGGGATTCATCCTCTGGCAGTCAAGGTGCTTTTGATCTTTCTACCAAGTAGTCCTGTATACTGTATAAAGCTGAGGAAGACAAACATTCCCTAATAGACTTCCAACATTGCAGACACTCCAGTACTAAACATATTTCAGGCTTTTGTTCTGACACGTCTCAACTAGACCTGTGTGAATGGATGAATGGATGCAGATTGCAAGTTACTGACCCCATTGCTCTATATGTACTGTTTGTATTTATTTGTCGTTAATAATAGCAATAATAACAATATACCATGTGCATATACAGTATAGCAAAAGAAAATAAGGTCTCTCCCACGCTGCAGCCTTAATTGTCTCACCACTAAAACCCTGATATTAGCTCAGGAGGGATGCAATATGAACACTTCCTTCAAAACATGTCCCGTCTGGCCCTCATCTGCTTTTCCCATTGTGAGCCCACAATGCTGACAGCAGAGATAAGTCATCAGATTGAGGACTGATGCATCTCCCACTAGGAAAAAATGCCCATGGCTGCTTGCAACTGAGCAGCAGAGTATGATAAAGGAACATCGACTGGCTTCAAATTCAACCCAAGCAGCTCTGAAATGGGTCTAGATTGGACAGGTAGAGAAGTTTCCCTCCAATATTGCTCACATTGCTTTTATATCAGACTGGACAGACTGGTCTGAGATGATGCTGCTAGTATTGCCTGAATCCAAACTATTGATATTGTTTTTACTCTGGGCCGCCCACACACCATTAAATCACAATGCACATTATGTTACAACTGGTGTTGTTCCATCTTGCAGTGGAGGTATCGAACATCATGGGATATTTTGAACTCTCATCTGTCTTGTAGAAAGGAATGGAAGTGGAAGATAAATAATTTGGGATGCCATGGTGAGATCAATATTAGAGAAGGGGGCACACATTCTACATATCACCATAGTGAACTCTCACAGTCCCAGGTTGTTTAAATATGGACATTAGATTCAGGCCAACACTGCGCCTACTGTACAATGAGTTTTCAGCACATTGTGCCCCAAGCAAGCTCACACTGTTTAGATTTCTGATAAAGTTAAGGGATATGAAGATCTGCAGGGCTCTTGCCATACATTGTGCATATACATCCTTTAATCTCATAAATATGTATGATTTGAAATGTTATACAACACTTTACAAGACTGTAAAATATGAAGCTGTGTCTGTCCCTGCCCAGGCCAGGTGGGTGTAAAGAAGTGATGGTCTCCGGGTGGTGGTCTGGGGTGTTCTGGTGGGGTTCATTCCTCCCCTCATTTAAGCCATAGATCAAGCAGGTGGGATGACTGTCAGGGCATGTCAGCTAATCTGGGGGTCTGATTACTGCGTCTCGGGGGACCACAAGGAAGATGCTCAAATATTGTCTTTGATCACTCATGTTGGGGGAGCAGCATGAATTCAAGTGTTGCCCCTCTGTCTTTCTAGGTGAGACAATTGATGTTGATCATAAAAGAAACACAAAATGTGTGATAGAAATTATAGTTCATTACAGGTAAAGGTTGTACTGCAGCCTTCCTCCTGTTGTTAATTTGGCAGACAGCTGTCTTTTTCATTCTTCTGGTTCTCAAAGCCTCTCACACAGGCTCTCAAAACGCTGAATTTATTTATACTTTCATTCGATTGACTGAATGTGCATGGGGATTACACTCCGAATAGCTGACTCACTTCACAGAGACAAAGTGAGACAGTTGTAAACGTACAAATCCAGAGGTTAAAGTTTAGGAGGTGTACAAGTCAGGGAATATAATTGATTTAATTAAATTTTATAATGAAACACAAACAGACTGGACAGACTGTGGGTTCGCTGTAATTTGCCAGTACCAGAATTGCTAGGAACTGCTTAGCAACAACATGAATTGATGCCTTCTTAGGAAAAGGAAAATTGCCAACAATGAACAACATATTACTTCGAAAATATTTATAGGAAACATTAATTCAGTGAGTATAAAGAGAGAAATACCCTAAAAGTCTCCATAAATATGCTTGCTAACAAGTAATTAATATACAGTACATGTATCAACGTGTCCCATCTTTTTGTCTTCTATTTGTATTAGCAGCACTGAGGTGACAAATGAACTACTGTATCCACGTGAAAGATAAAATTAAATCTAATACACCTGTGTAGTGCTAAAAAATGAAAGGCGTGAATGCTTTGAATTACATATTTAAAATGCTTAATTCCTCCATTATAAAAGCTATTTACATGAATTAGGGGAAATTAGCATTTTCAGACCACTTTTTGCTTTTGTGCGCTCGATCCATTAACATTTGAAAGTGTCTGCTTATCAGTACAAGAAAGCTCTGTGATCTGATTCGCACTGACCCTTGCATCTACATGGAAGTAGGCTGTTTTCGTTCTTCTGGTACTAAAAAGAAACCGTCCTTGGACTTTATGATTAGGTTTAATTATATATCAAAAAAGCCTCTTTGACTATTCAATAAAAACAAAAGAGTGAAAGGTTAAAAAATATTGAGCCGATTTCAACCAGGCGGTGCTGTGCTTTCACATCCAGTCCTCGGTAAAGCTGTAAATGTGCATTCCATTATATTAAAAGGGTGCATGCTGTTCATTACTGAAGCTCTCATCGCGGGTGCATATGAATGCCTAAACATTTGTATTGGTTTTAAAATTGAGATCCCAAAGGCAAAAAGTACTCTGATAGAAATGGCAGCTTTGCAATCAGGAATAGCACATGCATACTGCTCCATTTGCACTATAGTGTGATAATGAGGCTGTTCCTCATAATTGATTTACCCAGTGGCTCTGTAATTTCCTCTAAACGTGCAAAAAAACAACAACTTTCTTAGGCCAGTTCTCAATCATCAACATGTTTTAGGGGGAAGATAAATGCCAGGGCCAGTCCACATCTGATCTCTCTTTTAAATTAATTCTAATGAAGCTTAATAAAAACATACATATTCGAGGATTTTTTGAGCCAGATATTTATTGATGATAATTTGCGATTATGCTTTTTTATTCCAAGCTACTGCTATACAGTAGGTGGTATAATTTCTATTTAGAAATCAGGTGTTGTATTTGAACTCTTTTTGCTCTTAAATGCAGGAAAAACGTAATGTAAATAGTTGTTTGTTAAACTGTCCCACGTTTGCACAGCGAGAAATCCTCCAGTACAGGTGTATCCGCTTTCTCTTCATAGTGCCTTTCAGCTTGCTAAACCTTCCTTTTGAAAACTCAGCCCTTCAGCTGGGATTTAGGGACCGTAACAAACTGAGGTAATCAAATGGCCTGCTGTGGAATTCAGGAGACCAGAGGCAAAGAAGCAGAATGCTGTCTGTGCCTCAGAACAACTAAGTGAGTGGAGAAAAGCTGCCCATTACTAAAATTTGTTGAACTAAGAAAGCAAATCGCATTTTGTACATATTAACTTCACATTGCTGAACCAAAATTAGAATACAGATTGTAGACTACATACAAAAGGATACTATTTCAGAAAATATAAAAGTATGGAAAATGTACATTTTCTCAAATTGCTCAAATTTTCTCCAGGAACTACAGTAGGCCAACTTTTTGAAATTTTGAAATCGGAGCACAAGGTCGCTAAATATTTTATGTAAAGACATTCCGATTCCTGGTCAATTCTAAGTAGTTTTTCCAAAAGCATTTGGTGGCATGCTGAGGTGTTTCTTCATAGGAAAAGATGGATAGAGTCACTGAACTGTTTTATATAACTGTTTGTCAGCACAGGACACTAAAACAATAAAATCCTGTTTTATAATTCCCAAGTTGGCAGCAAGGAAATGGGCAGAGAAAGGTTATTAGTCAGTACACAGGCTATCGGTAATTTCCCTGCAAAGCTTTAAACTCTGGCTCTGGATCCAGAGCAGATGAAATCAAAAAACATATTCAAACAACTGTGTCGATAAGTCTGTAGCTTTGTTATTTGTATTTTAAAAATAACATTAAAAGGAAAGGATAAATGTTTCATTTATGGACTTCTATTTGAAAATGTACAAATCAGTCACAATTACTTTACCAAAAAAATTTGTAATTTGTTTTAGCCCGAAGATCACATTTTTAACATTCTCCTAAAAATACGAGACCCAGTGCTACAGCTTCAGCACTACGGTGATTATTTCCTCCTTTTTAAAGATAATTTAAGGGTCAGTGATAGGGAGAAAATTCCCACTCCTAACTTTTCAACAACTGGCGACAGGGAACAGTCCTCCTGAGCTGAGCTGTAGAAAAAAGAAACCGCAGCAAAAATAGGAGAAGCTGCCAGAAAATCTGGTTTTGTTCGAAAGGGTCCACTTATCTAGGGTCCAAATATGGTTGGATCAGAGCCAAGCTGACTTAGCCCTCCTCTGTTTTAGTGGCATTTTAATTAGGAATGATAGCAGCATATGGTACTCACTGGTACTGAATGGTGCCATTAACACCCACAAACACCACTGAGGTTCAATTAAGGAAAGAGTTTTTGTATCAAGTCGTTTGTGGCTGCCCTTAGAATACAAACTCCCCATCCATCCATACACATCAAATGTTATCATTTATTTATATGAAAATAACACTCCATTCATACTTCTGCATTTCTACTTTTGAACTTGACCTCCAGACACAGGCAAATTAAAAGGAAAGTGCTCTGTTGTAATGCATTCAGCCAGATATAATTTGTCACCTTTTTATTTGAACTGGAAGCCTATTAAGAACAGATGGCATTATCAATTCTGACTGATTGCATATTTTTCTCATTTACACAGATTGCTTTATCGTGACTTGCCCAAGCTTAATATTAAAGCTCAATGGTTTCTACAACGTATTACTCTTTGTTTAAGCTAATATTTGAACCTTCTGCAAAGGATCCGATAAATCATCCGCAGTTGGTTCAATAATGTGCACTTTTTACTTTCTGATCAATTTTTAATTCAACAACTGTACATAAAACCTCATCCAGAGGTAATAGATTTAGACTCCAGGCTCTTTTTTTTTCAGGGTGAGCATGTGTTTTTAATCAGATCCATACATCTCCAAATGTACTTTATGCCATTGTTTTCCACAAAAAAAGCTGTTGCATGATTTTCTTACACCCTCACCAGAGTGCACACTTGTATGATAATACAGACTGAACTTTAGTGACTTTACACCTGAGTTCCTCACACGTGTGATGGAAGGTTTGTGCCTTTACTCAATACAGTTCCTCCAGCTTTCTCTTGAAAAATATTCATTTCCACTGAGTTCTAATTTATTTTGCCAAAATAGCCACACATTTACTTATCCCAGGACATGGGGAAATTCGGAAACCCCCTTATAAGGGGCAAGGTATTTCTGACAGCTTTTACTTTTATACCGCAGTTCTTTCAATGTGCTGAGGCTTTATTCCTGAACTCTAAAGTAAAAATGCAGTTTCTCATTCCGATAAGGTAATTATATTTGCCATTTGCGCATCATTGTATGATGCTGCAGAGGGAGAAAAAAGAGTGCATCACAAAAATAAGATTTTAGGTTTTTTTCAATTATTTATATTGATTTTGGCTTCTCCCATTATTAGATGCCACTAATGTGTTATAACATAAGTCAGAAACGTGCCTACTGTGAGCTCAACCCCTGGAAATCCAGCCAATATTTCTGGGTTCACCAAAGGACAGAATGAAATGCCACTGGCTTGTAGGATTTCATAGATATTGTACTACGTTACTAGAAATCCTCCTACAATTACTTCATTCAGAAGAGTTGATGAAGTGGCAAAAGTTCCAATATACTGTAGGACTGTAGGCTTGTTGCTCTACATCATATTCATAACTATTCACAACTATTCACAACCTTAACAGTGAAACACTGCTGTTTATTTCCATATAATCTTCAGTTTAAAGCCCTTCACATTTTGATGATTAATTTGAAATCTTTTTATTCATATTTTATTGAAAATACAATTAATCTAGAAAATGTAAGTAGTTCATTAATAGACAATCATACTGCTGGTCTGAACAAAAAATTTTAGATTTTTTTTACTCCTGTGGTCAATAATCATGATTGTGGTATTGATTAAATATAACTCATTTTGTCCAGTTATAATGAAATTTTAATGTTGACTTTCCCATACAATTATTTCATCCTAATAGTGTCAGCCTTGTTGACTTGTTTGATCTATGATGCATCAATAGAATTGATCATACCAAATCTGAACAATTCATGGGTGACTGACATTTAAGTGTTTTACAACAAAAAATACTTGAAAGACTAAGGAGAGATCATATCTGCTGTATGTAAGAAAATGTCATTCTTGAACAGAATATAAAAAAGGAGACTGAATTACAAAGTTGGTTGAGCTATGGGCAACGGATACTGTATTCTGCTGTGTATCACCCTTGTTTTGTATTTGTTTTTGCATTAACCTCAGGAATACAGTCCTTAAAGGTTTGTGGACATCTTGTAGTAGTCCAGCCAAAGGAAACAGCAAAAACTAAAAAATTATGGCAGTAGAAGTTCAATGGCCTCTCTGTCACCACAATAGTGTCACCCAGTATTTGGACAGCAATGTTATAATAGCCAGTATTACACTACAGTGGCATAGAAGTCTAGGTGCTTTCAGAACAGACAAGAAGTTGAGATGTGTGTGTATGCATTTTGTTGCACAACCTTCAGGTTCTTGGTCATAAAAATCTACCACCACAAAAGCTTTATCTGTATTCTTAGCTTTTTATAAGAGGAAAAAATCATCTGGATCTGTTAAATTAGTCCACTCATATGTTTATTATAGTAGTGTACTTTATATAGAATAGTGAATTAATAACTATCTGTATTAAACATGGTCTCTGTTAAGAGATGAGAGAAATCAGGAGAGAGACATTTAAACTAAAAAATTCAAAATAGCCTTGTTCATGTATGGTCATTTTTCCATTGTTTTTTATAGCGTGATAAGTGTGGCACACCTGGCTATATATAACAGCATTTGGCACTAACTACAATCATGGTGTTATGCAATGTAACATATACTTTGTAGTGTCTAACCAAACACTCTAACAATAGTTCAGTAAATAAAATATAGTGTGCAATTGTGTTTGTAGTTGTGCTCATTTTAGTAAATAATGTAAAGGGCTAAAGACAAAAAAAAGCCAATCATTCAAACAATTAGTAAAAATTGAGTGCTATGTCAGCAATGTTTGTATTTTTAATATGCTGCTTTCTATCCATTTTTTCATACATATAATACCAATAATTGTATATTTAGAAAAAACAAACATCCACATTATTCTGTCCTTGATTGAACAAATGTTTTTTTAGTAGTTAAATAGTTTCCCCTTTAGATTTATTTAGCACTGAATAATGTTTTTAGTTTTCTTCCCTTGGTGGTTTGTTAGACTGAATCTTCAAAAACTGAAGGATATGCCAGCCTTAAAAAAACAGCTCAAGTGCATGAATAGTGTTATAGATTGAAATTAAAATGTAACAACTGGAGGGGACCTATTTTAGAAACACCCGTGTAAATTGGACTCTTTACAATGACTCACACAGATTACCATGATTATCACAAAGCAAAATTCAGACAAGCAAATACAGTGCAGTGTACACCTGCAGCACGGAATAGAATGCTGATTACTTAAAAATTTACTCAGGTATCTTATATGTCAGTCGGACACAAAATTAGAGAGTAGCCTTAATAACAGGGTTGCAGGACTGCTATCAGAGAATTGTTCCAATCGAAACTGGATTATCTTGCACACTGTGGAAGGTGATTTCAGACTGTTGTATGTTCCTGTACGTAATACATATTATTGGGACTGGCAAGGTGCTTGGTGTGTTTTCTCGTTTCCTATTTTAGTCAACAAAGCTAGTGTTGCCAGGGCCAAACCTATTCTTAAAGTATTCTTGCAGCAGGCCAACATACATTTCTTTCCAGATCTCGCCATTTGTTTGATTTCTGTCTTTCACAGCTCCAACCCAATTTCCATCTTTTCTCTTTCTAGATCCCCTTACCTATTCTTCCTTTCCCCTCACCCCATCTCCATTCCCTCGCACACCTGAAGAGGCTCCACAGACAGAACATGGTGTTTTGTCTTCTTTCCATTTGTTTTTCAGCGCGGAATTCATCTCTGCACTGTACATTCATGGTACTATAGGGACTTTCATGTTACTGCCCTTTAATGTTACTGATTAGTGAGGCTAACACAAATTCTCCATCTTGCCAAACACTGAATAAAGTCAAATCTCCATGTTAGTCATTGTGGAGAATGACTTACCTGTAGTGATCACACTTTAAAATCTTGAAATAAAAAAGTATTTTTTTCCCCAAACAATTTTAATCTAAATACAGGAGATACTGAGGAAATCCCGCAGTAATGTAACTGCAAAAGTAAAAATGCATTAATTGACTTCAACCCACATGGCTAGAGGGATGACTGTCTGGTCATATGGACAAAGGATTTGCAACCCACTTACAATGAACCAAAGGGAGCTCCAGTGGTAGTGCTGAGGGTGGTGGAAGGGTGTAAATATAATGAACATTGGGAAACAAATGTCTTGGGGCCTAAATTTATACCCTGAATGACAGGAACTGGGATCTGCCTCTCTCCTGAACTTTTGTGAGGAGCTCCAATTAAACTGTTTCTAACCCTGCTTGATTTACTTTGATGTGTTAGCCAAAACCGTTGAAATACATCGGTGCTCGTTCTGTGCGGACTACTTGAATGTCGTTCAAACTTGAGGTTCGGTTCCCAGAATGCTATTGAATCACACTTTGTAAAGCCTCCCATGAGAACTTGCAATTATTGCCAGCCCCTTGCTCATTGTATCCCAGAAGTCTTTCATGTTGTACGCCTCTGTTATGAAAGTAGCAGCTTAATGGTGTTCTGTATTTCACTGTGTTGTAATAAATGTTTCAATTACAATGAAGGTGTTGGAAGCTATTTTCCTAAGATAGTGCAACTGATTAGGTT
The DNA here is from genome assembly GCF_059453375.1 of Lepisosteus platostomus. Lineage (NCBI taxonomy): Eukaryota > Metazoa > Chordata > Actinopteri > Semionotiformes > Lepisosteidae > Lepisosteus > Lepisosteus platostomus. Next base: position 7,515,390 of record NC_142628.1, read on the forward strand.
TTACACACTTCATTTCATTATCTTTATGCTTCCAAGCACTTCTGTGGTGTGGATAGCTCTGGCTATTGTGACTAACTGACCTCCCACTTTTTGTAATGTAACCTCTAAATGCATTGCTGAACTACAATATTAGTAAGCTGACAACAGCATTAAGTGCTTGAAATAAATTGATTCATACCAGTAGGAATGTGTCAAATGACCTTTACAAAGCTCATTACACACTGTGTACATCACACACTAAGAATGTTCTTGTTGTTTGGGGCTTTTTTTCTTCTTCTTCACTACAGCTGGTAATTAAAATCATTTCCATGTGTAAGGTAGTTTAAGTCTCTTCATGTGCTGTGTCAATGGGTCGATAAGTATTTGGAGCATACAGTAGATGCAGGTGATAAGAACTCCAGTCACACTGTGTTAAATAACGATTGTTAGGGTTCTTTCAAAAAAGCAGATTCAAGGGTGAAATTTTTGAGGAAACAAAAGCTATCCTTTTGAAAGTGAATTTCTATGGCTGTAGATATTGTTACATTTGCAAGTAGACAGAAAAATGCTCCCCGAAAGGCGGGGAAAAAATCTATTAGCACTTCTTAAATTTTTAAGAAGTCTTTGATAAAACTTCCTTTCCCTTTAAAATGTAAGTTTGTAATATAATAGGCAGTAGGCTGAATGAGCTTCCAAGGGAAGGCCAAATTTTAATTTCTATTTGTTGTTTGATAGAAATTAGTAGTGCAGAGTAGTTGTTAGGACTCTGGACTTCTGACTAGACCACGATCGGGTGAAATCCTTGTTGGGATGTTGTTGTATCCTTGAGCTACTTCACTTAAAGTGCTCCAGTAAATGCCCTGTTGTATGAATTGGTACTCTCTAGGTTGTCATTGTGAGAATTAGTTCTCAACTGACTAATTGAGTTCAATAAAGATGAAAAAAGAACTGTGACTTTAAGAGGCCTATATATGGTGTTGATTAGTTTTACTGAGTGAGTATGCAGAGACCAATAAATTAAATATGAATAAATTAAAAATGTACTCTACCAGAAAATTGCTTGGAAAACAACCACCTCCCCAATAAAATATGTATAGTAATGCCTTTTATGTGCGGTAACTTGGGATTAGATATCACTGTAAATTAACATGGCATCAGACCGTAGTAGAGAACTTTTCACTTTTAACAAGGACTTATAAAAAAAGCATTTACTCTAGTGTACTCACTAATTAATTTGATATTTAAATGAGCTGATGTATTATAATTGCAAATATCCTAAATAAGAGTAGTTAAAAAAAGGAATAGTGTCAACAAAGATTGATGAGGCTTGCTTTGAAAATGCCATCTGTTTCCAATGTTGACTTGAGGAGGGGATTTTATTTCCTTAAGAAATAGACTGCTTAACTAAAGCAACACTGTTTTTCTTCTTCTGAACCGTTTCCAGGCTTCACAATTTGGGGGCAATTGTTCCATTTGCGAGTAAATTGAAGAATCTAAAGAAAAGGCTTCAGCTATTGGTCAGTCACAGACACGCACACATGCACACAAATGTGCATTCAAACAACTATACTGTGGTCACCTCTTAACCACTATCAGCTGTACCGAGATGGGATATCGCAGCAAAATTACAAATGCTGAACTGTGGAACTGTGAGCAAAAGACCTGCACAGCTGCTAATCAGATTAATGCCAACACCTACAACAGCATCCAAATGATCTGATTAATTGAGGCACCTCTATTAAGGTTATATATCTCCTAGTGATCTCCTGCTCGGCCTGCTTAAAATGTCCCCCTTGCTTGGATCATGCAGAGTAGGGGTCATCATTGTGCTTGTTATTATTATTCTCTCGTATCGATACCAACCAGTTTAACTGCAGTATGCTGGTATCATGCTACGGCCAATTGCAGAGACTTGCAGAGGCCCATATTTCTCCATCACCCCCCCCCGCCTACGAAGCAATAGTGAAACACAGGGCATATATTTTACTTCCTCCGCTGGTCCTTCTGGTCCTGCTGGTCCTCCAAAGAGGTTCCATGGACCTCCTCTCCCCATCTGTCAGGGCTACAGCTTGCAAGGGAAGGGGGCGATCCGAGGTTCCATATCAGCGCCTTTCTAATTTATTCTACCTAAATTTCCCATCCCAAGCACAGGCAACATTTGCAGCAACCATGGTGTTTTTGGCAAGGGGCTTTTAAAGAGCAAGTCTGGTCGTGTGATGAACGCTAAAGATGTTTCTTAAAATGGCCTTTCTGAGACACAAGCTCTCCATCTATTCATTTTAAGCGATGTATTGTTCCCTGAAGTTTCTAGGACCCTTGATGTAATCTGTGGTAGGTTACTTTCATCCCTCACAACTAAATTTTGGAATTTAAAATATATGTATGGATGAAAAGATTGAGACATGAAGATGACTTGACTGCGAAATCTCATCTCTGCCACTGACATCGCGAGGGGCTTGTCTCAGACTGACCTTATGCAAATTAATTTCTAAGAACAAAAAAGTCAAGGATGAATTAGGGCTTATTTAAATTTGTGTGAGCAGTTTTTTTCATGTATTTTCTTTAATATTTTTGTTTACAAATGTTGTATCATTAGCACATTGTGAAAACAATACAAATCCCTGTGTCTGTCTCAGCTAGCTATCTTGAAGTGTTGCATCAGGACCTGGGATTGATGATTGTTCTGTGCGATAGGCACAATAGGCAGTGGATTCCGAGATGAACATTGCAGTTATGTATAGGATTATTCCTGGAACAAACACAGCTCTGAATTGCTCTTACTTCCCCTTTTAGCTCCATCTAGTGGAGTTTTTCAGTAATTAAAATCCAAACTTGGTTCCAAGGAATATGCAGTAGTGTGTGACTATACTGTACATGTGAATTGTTGCATAGCACAATTTATTGTACTAGACTTGTACAGTATTTTAAAGAAGATGCATCCTTTATAGTGTAAACTCTAATATTTCTTTATAAATTGTTTTTGTTGATCAGAGAACAATCATTGTTTTGAATGTGCAAAAAACAAAAATAGAATCAAAGGACAGTTTATGACTGCTTGCTATGTACTTCAACAGGTTTTGTAATACATATTACTCTTAATTTTCACTCAAATATTACTCTTACTCAAAATGCAAAATAAATGGTCTTAAATCACCTCAGCTAAACCACAATGTAATACTTAAATCATTCCTATACCAGTAATCTCTTATTTTATGTATTAAAATATATATTTATTAAATAAAAACAAAAACAGTATTGCACAAAATGCATATTATACAATTTGAAGATTGTACATTATTTCTTCTATCACAGACATTTAGTCTGCATTACCACACTTGGTGTCTTATACTGTAGACACCTGATAAGTGCTGCCTCACTTTCATCTTTGAGAAGCACCATCATATGCTGCTTAAACACCATGGAAAACAACTATTTTCTAAAGATGTGCATAGCCAGCCTTTGAAGTTATTATGGACACATTACACAGTTTTAAAATGATGGGCTGAATCCTGCAAATGGAAAAATGCAGTGTGCAATTTGCTTAAATAGGCTAATGCAACTCTATTCCCTAGTTTGCCTGTGTTGTTGCCACAGCTCTTCCAAGTATAGCAGCACACAAGGCTGATTTTGTCTGCATGGATTTGCATCTAGATGCATAAAGGATGGATTTTATTATATTGACATTGACTTTTAGGGGCATGCTTGAGTACTTAAATATTGTATTTATGCTCAGGATTATTCTGCCAAAGCTCTCTAAAGGGCATAGACCTTTGCTTGAGTGCAATAGCTCTTTAAGGACCTTTAATTCATTCCAAGAATCAAAATGATCAACGTTTTACTCAAGTCAGAATAGTTAACTGATGTGTTGAAAATTAAAAAAAAAAACATTGACGGCTCACTGTTAAAAAGATTTTTATTGTACTCATTTTTACTGTGACCTTCTAGACAAGTGTTTGTTATATATAAGGTTTTTTTATTTTTCTGATTGTTTAAAATAAACCTTGAAAAATGATTTTATTATTAGAATCTGCAATATATTGAAGGTGTAAAGCTATGCAAAAGTATGAAGCTTGAAATATCAAATTGTTTATCTACAAAATAGTTTTCTTCTATTTTAGCCCATAAAGTAATTTGGAAGTTAAAAGCTTGACATTTAAGTAAACGGAGTACAGTGTTCACGGGGCTATACGCAGATTACCATTAGTTTGGTAACACTGTTTACCTATAGGTCATACTTTTTAATACATATTATACGTTTGCTTGAATGAAACTGATAATTTTTTTTTTTTCATTTTGCTGCATTCCTAAATTATTTTCATGAAATGGTTTATTTACGCTTATAGCAAACTTTATTGAAGACTTTATTAACTAAGAGACCATTCATTCTTTATTATTGAATATTTTTTCAACTGAAGTGATCATGCTCATGTCTGTACTACAGAGTCCAATTTCATGATGTTAAGCAATGTATCAGCTATAAATCAGATCAAAGGCAAACACAGACGACTTTTCAGCAGGAGCAAATACAGAATTACTTCTAAGTAACAAGTTTAATTTCACTTCAGAATTTTGTACAGTAAATCCAACAGCCTTTACAGATGTGCAAACAGCAGATACGATACAGGGTTTTTTTTGTTTGGCAGAGTAGGATTGAGCCACAACTCTGTATGAGTATTAAGGCTTTTACAGTACAGTCAGTAATTGCAAAGTTAAATCCAGTTGTTTTTAATTATCAGGTGTACACATTTTTACATAATATGTCTGTTACATAGAGTGTACCTTTACAGCAAGAAATATCTACCAACAGTAATCCATCCCTGTATTACAAAAAATGTGTATTACTGGTCAATTCAACACCAAAAAGTTGCAAACGAGATGTGAACCCTTTCTTTAAGCTCTGCTTATTCTTTTTTAAACAAGATATTTAATTACAAAAACTAAAAGAATGCCTGAACAGGATGTTAAAAATGTAACCAAAGATACAGCATGTATAATCTCATACAGTATAATACAATAAGATACACATAGTAAACTCCATTTCTGAATGCAAAGACCCATGTGGTAATTATTTGTATCAAACATTCCACTAAAGATAAGTTACTCCTCCAGTGCGCAGGGAATTCATTTTGCTAAATTATTCAAGAGTTTGAAAAATATGTAGCTTAATTCTTTTGCTTTAAAATGGTGTTACTTAAGGTGGTGTCAATATTTAACCTAAGCAAAGACACTTTAAAGCTCCAGTAAATTATTACATGTAGTGCGTTCAAGAATAAAGCTATCTACAAATATGGTTCATAGAAAAAAAGGAGTGTTGTACATGTGGCAGGTGCATACAGCACATTTTTCCTCCAGAATATTGGCTTACAAGTAAGTCAAAACATAGAGAATATAAAAAAATCACTCTAGTTTTCACACGTTAACAATACTGAAATTAAACCACATTTGCAAGACAATCAACAATGTGAAAAATCAATTTACCATGTGATGCACACCAGTTTTCCTTATGAGCACCCCAAAGGAATCGTTCTTTTGCATTATGTTATACACATCAGAAAATACAATCCATTGTAACATTAGAAGTAAAATACTCTAACATCCATCATTTTATTTCAATCTTCACATGACTTGTATTTTAGAGAGCAGAACTAGAGACCTTCTGCTTAACAGTCAAACATGTTCTGGGCTGTTTCTTGTGTTTTGTGCATTTATTATTTTTCTGGTTATATTGTATTGTGTTTTTTTTTCTTTTACAGTATTGTCTCCTTTGGCACTTGCTTTACATTATCAACTGATGCTACTTTCTCTGTGCGCTCTATGCTGTCTTTTTTGACTTTGCAGTGGCAGTATGTTTGGAGTGTTTGTGTCCAGAACTGTGGCTTGTAGGGATGGACGCCTTGTGCAGTTCCCCCTTCACTGAAAAGGAAGCCAGCCTTACTGTAGGTCCAAGGCTATGAGGACTGGACTCCCATTTGTCCTGCTGTGCTGTCCGCTTTGTATTTGCCAAGTTGGAAACTTTTCCACCTGTGGAGGGCTAGAAAAGGGAAATGAATAAATTCCACCAGTACTTACCTCATAAAAACTGAATTTATACTGTACTCTCTTTAACCATTTATGGCCTGTCAGGACCTGAAATTCCTCCTAGTAGAAAAAGTCTGAATCTGGGATTTTAAGAGGAGCTGGATTACTATTACTAGAAAACTAAGATTTTCAGTGAGAAATTACATTAGGCTGTATATTCAAAGAGCATACTGGTCCGAGGTCACCTCTCAGATGTGAATACATGATCCTATAGAATATGAGCACTTTTTACTATTCTTCTGCACAAAAATAAAAACTCAGGTCATGAAGGGTTAAAGGAATCTAAACAAACAGTTCTACCATCTCTGTGCAGGTATTTGAAGATTTAGTTCTTCATTGGTAATACTGGTTCCATCTAGTGGTGAAACAAAGGAAACTGCTTCACGTCAAAAAAATATTAACAAAGATAGATAACAAAGGAATCTTTTTTTCTTTGTGCTTTTTTGCTTCATATTTTAGGATGAAAAGCCATTCTCTTCGGAAACACATTATACAGAAATTAAAAGTCTACCTATGTGTAATTCTGTAAAACCAAATAGTTTCACTTTTTACATAGGATAACTTTATTGTAAAGGAACAAGTAAAGCTTTATTCCATGCTGAAAAGATCAAGAAAACACAACGTTTCAGCTGTGGAGCCTTCTTCGGGTGTCATTATTATAACATTATTGTATGTAAATCTTAGAAAAGCCACAATCTGTATGTTAATTAATTGTTCAAAGATATAAATATTTTCCAACTCCTTAGCTGTGTTTATATAATTCTTTCTGTGAAAACTCTGAACAATAAGAGTTCTAAGGGGGTGTGGGCTCTTAAGTGCCAGGAAAGTAAGACAAACAGCTCCATAGTTTCACACACAATATTTACCTGTTATAACACACACAGGTTGATATATGGTTTGTAGCAAACAAAGACGCAAATACAGTATAATCAAATGGGGGAAAGCAGCATGGGAAAAAAAAGAATTTGAGGCCTGATTTGTTTAGAAGTTCAAAGATGAAGACAAAAAAAGTGTCTCTGCTTCAGATTCTAAGATAAATTTAAGTTTTAATAATATAAATATGTTGATGGACAGAAACCTTATTTATTAACATTCCATTTCATAATCTTTACAGTATGTCAATATACCGTGTTTTGAAAGCTGTTTTCAAAGGAAAAAAGGTACTCACAGTGCTACAAGTTTTTAGAGTTGATCCATTCTTTTTCACAATGCCATTGGGTAATGAACTTGTAAGAGTCTTCTTTTTCTGTATCTGTTCAGGGTGAACAAAGAAAATTGTTTATATAATAATCAGTAAAAGAGCAGTAAAATGTACATTCAGGTTTATTATTTTGTAAGAGATTTTGCATTCTTGACTGTTTAAGGAACACTAAAATAAACAAACTAAACATCACCTACTACACACCTACTTTGGTGATGCATGACAGCTACTCTGCACCAGAAGATCAGACAGAGAAGCAACTAATTGGTGAGATCATGCGACAATGTGGTAATGCACTTTATTGTCGTATGAAAAGTGCACAGTAGAGCAATATGATTTATTGTAAATACAAATTCAGACATTAGGCACTGTTGTTTGTCCATTGAAATGTGTTCACCATGTAGCCATTGGTGCAGTTTACCATAAAGTTGTTTCAGTAAGCTAAGAAGTGTTACTCCCTTCTACCCTCTCATTAAATCTCAGAAGCCACACAAGGTTTGACCTGGTCAGTACAGAAACTGGAGACCTCTAAAGAAAACGAGGTTGCAACTACTGTATAATAGGTGTTGTTATGTGGGTACAGGTGACACTCTTCCCTAAATACAAAAGTTGTGACTGGGAGCTTTGTGCTAATGGAAAAACATGCATCTGATTAAACACTAAAGAAATGCCTTGACACCTTGGTTATTAAAGATTCCATGGCATTATTTGTAAGAATAGGGTCCAAGTTACAGTAAATTCTAATCTGGATTTACACAACCCCGCCTACCTAAAGATACTACTTAATTCAGCTGGTAAAACATTTTTCTCACTTCCCTATTTGATCTACTGTGTAATGTGGCTTTTTCATAAGCACCCTAAAAGCTTAATTTTAAGTATTCTCTTAAAAGAGCAAGGGGTCTGTATGTCTGACATGCACTGTTATTACAGAACTGTGATCCAGGCTCTGTTCTCAAATATGCCTATGTGAAATGTTTTTAAGGCTTTTATTTTACCTGTTTAGTGGGAGTAGATGGTTTGCTACTTCCACTGTCAGTATCCATCTCTACGTTGAGATCTGAAGCACCATTACTGCCAGATGAACTACACCTCTGATCTATCACATCCCTGGGCTGAAAGGCATCTTCCTGGGACGACTTCAGTGATAATCCATTGAGGTCATCTTCAAGACTGCCATTGTCTATGTCATCAGGGTCATCTCTGAACTGTTTCATCATCTCCAGTACATTAGAAGGCCTAGCTGGGGTGGATGTGTCACCCTATTATAATAATCCATCCAAATCATTAGATTACATTACACTTCACACACATTGGGCTTTCAGTCACTTACAACTGTACAAATTAAAGTAGCTAGCCATCTTTGAATATACTGTATAATAAAAGGCTACATTTACCTGGATTTAAACTACAGTTCTTAGTATTAACTACTTTAATTCCAAAATTAATTTGCGGTAAAAAATGTTTTTTGGCTTAAGGAAAAAAAAAGTAACTTCGCTACACTATGTAATAATAACATTAATTCAGTTCTGTTTTATTTGTTATTTATGTATACAGTATTGAAAATCAGATGAGCAAATGCACTTACCGTGATCCAAGGGTTATCCAAAAGTTCATTGGCTGTGAGGCGGTGAGCAGGATCGACTTTCATTAGACACTGCAACACATTTTTGGCTAAAGGAGGATGGAGAAACAATATTCAGAAACAAAATGTACCTTATTTAAAAAAATCAGAATCTGAGGATGAATTGCCTTATGATCAAATGGATTCGGCTGACTTCACTTATTAGTTTGGAAATGCAACACATAGCTTAGCTCCTAATTATTAATTGAAAATTCTAAATGAATAAGCTAAACTCTCATGTTTTCTACAGGTATATGACACTTTTTTAATGTTACCTTTTGAGAACGAAAAGACAATACATATTGGTAGAAAGTGTGTGCTTGCATAATCAAAGATGTGAATGTATTTTAAAATGGAGAAACCACAACACTTCTGTGTTTACTGAGGTCAAAAGCAAAAGCAAGGTTACAAATGAGAGAAGGCCACAGTTTGGTGTTGGAAGTCCAGTTTTGTGAGCTGGCTTGTGGTTTAAGTTCCTTCCATTACCCCAAGGTGATGGCTGTCCCAGAAGTATATGGCACAAGGTACAGTAGGACTCAACCTTGTTGAATGTGATGGGACACCAGCCTATTACTGAGCCTCACAGAAAGGGCATAGAATAGCTAATCAAACCTATCCAGCATGCTTCTGTCAAAAACGCAAGCAAGGAGAGAGCATTCAGAATCTGTACACACAGCCTGAGGCTATAATTTAACCTAGTGTCCAGAGCTGCAGTGTAGCAATGTTAATTGCCATGCCAATATAAGGTTCTGGTTTCTTGTTGTAAAAAATAATGTTATGTTGACCATGTTGTTACAGCAACAACAGCAACATTATTCCTTTATCTTTTAAGAAGATAATGTGTGCCAATGATCACTCAAACTTGTATTAACATCCTGTTCCCTTTATCACATTCTGCAGCTCAGTTTTTAATAACTAATGAATCTTATTACCAATGACCAAAAAAGTAGACTACAATAGAGTGGTCAGTGTTAATATTTAAAGATGTATAATAATGAAATAGTGATACCTAGCTCTATAACCCAGCAGCACACCTACAGGACAATTAAGATAGATGTGTACATCAATATCAGTCACTTCCAGGTCTGACATTTTCTCAAAAAAATGAATGTGGGAACATCACTTTGTACAACTACTGTATATGTCACACTGTCGCTATGTTTGAGTTAATAATGCTAATAAACATATACTTATGTAAGGCAAAACTTCACAATTGAAAGTACTGTAATTGCATGATAGAAACATACAAATAAACCCAGTGTTACCTGATCAAATGTTTTCATTTAATCTGGGGTTGTGTTTCTTATGATGTTGTGTATGCATAAACATGTTCAGTCACAACGACGTACTCTATAACATACAATATGGGATTTTTAAAATAAGTTTCTAAGTTTCTAATAAGGATCCCTGTGCTGGAGAACAGCATGATATGTACTTTCAAACAATATATTTAGCAATATCCAACTACAACAAAGGAAACAAAAGAAAACTGTTTTCTCTTATGGTTAAGCACACCTCCATCACTTATTGTCTTCCAGACTGGATCAGTGAAGTGTAAGTCTCCCTTTTTGATGAGTTCAAAAAGCCTCTCTTCGGAAGTCGCCATGAAAGGTGGATCACCACAGAGTCTGAGGGCAAGGTTTTTGGCATATGGTAAACCATAACAATAATAGATCCAATCATGTTATTTACAGTACAGACATAAAATATTATTATAAAGAATATTAGATAAAGCTCTGCTTGTTTTTTATTTTTACTTGTATTGAATTTTACTACATCAAAGCAATTGAATGGAGATCCACATATCACGTATTGGAAGGTTTTTTTCATTTTTTCAGATGTGTATAAGTCACAACCCCATATCACAAACCAAACGTATGCACCAAGCACTTATGCTCTGTGATGAGGAACAAGTGCGTACAGCATGTACATGATGACACCTATACTCCACACATCACACTGCTGACTGTAGTCATGAGCATTGATAACTTCTGGAGCTGTTGGCAGAAAAAAGAAGAGACAACGATTAATCAATTAATTAATTATAAGCTTTTAAAGAATGTTAAATGATTCCAATCCATTCTATCCCAAACTTGACTAATACTCTAAGAATTTCCCTGTTGGAAATTATATTCCAAGAGGGTGAATGAACAGAGAGGCAATTTAGATTAATTGGATCAATTACAAGTTAACAGCATTTTCCTTGCTTGAGTTTTTGCATACACTTGATTAGGCTGCAGGGTTGTTGTTTTTTTCTCATTTCTTCAACTCACATGTGATTTTTTTCTCCATTAAAGAAAATAACTTATATGAAATCACACTTACTCAAGGATCTGTTTCCATAGCACAACATTAGTTTATAATCATCTAGGCAAGAAAATTATTGATGGAGAAAATCAAGAGTCTGAAACTTTCACTTAGGCAAGGCATTGCCTAACTGCAATGAAATTCCAAGTCAAAGCTATAACTTATAATAAATAATAAAACTGAATAGACACCTTATTTTCTAGGCAGGAATCTTGAAATCACACTAACGAGAATTTTCCTCTGCAGCATCATTATACCATCTGTTGTTTCAACTCCAACACACTGAACACAAACTCAAAAATATTTTTAAACAATTTGCACGTACTTACACCCTAGCATCTAAATAAAAAAAACATTTGCTACGCTGATGCTAGGCTGTTAAACTAGTCCACATGAAACTACTGTAATGCAGTGAATGAACTACGTGTCTTACCCATATAAACAGGAGTACCGCATGTTGCCTGCAACATGTTTTCACTGCCAACCCCACCTTTCTGCACCGCTAAACCAAAATCTGTCACCTGAAAACACAAAAGGCCAATCAGGAAAATGTAGCAGGAAACTAAAGTACTAAAATAATCTGACTTTTTTTTTTATAAAACATGAATCAAACTCCATATTTGGGCCCTACAGTTCTGACTTCTGGCCTGTAGATATTTTAGTTTTTATTTTGGCTGCCCTGTTATATATTATTTGCTAATTAACTGTTCATGAAAGCTCGCTTCAGATAATGGTACTGCTCTTTTTGTTGTACTTTTTCAAAATTTCACTGTTACTTTTCATGGATGGTTTCTATTCAGTGTTGTTTGACTATCAGATAAGATAAAAGCAAACGCTTTGAAAGCATAATATTGGTTGGGTGACAAACCCTTTTGTTCACTCCATAATTTATGCTATAGGTACAACATACAGTGATTTGTGGCAGGTATTATAAATAAAAGTATAGCAAATATGTTCTAGAAATGACCAATCTCTTGCAGATAAGAAGTTTTTATTGCAGGTCACAAAGCTGGTGTCTTAAAGCACTGCAGTTGCATTTGATTTATATGTTACCCCGCTTTGATTTAATCCTGTGCTCCAGATATACTGTAGAGCAGTACCTAAGACAGAAGGTACTACATATATATTTTATCCTTAAAGGTGATCTAGATACATTCTCGTAAAGTACTGTATGAAGAAGATGTTAATAACAACAGTTGCCCCATTGCTTTTATTCATTCCTCACCTTAATGTTAAGCATCATTTCATTCCCGTTATCATTATGATTACTTTTAACTAAAATGTTCTCCAGTTTTAGGTCCCGGTGTACAATATCTGAAAAAGAAGAACAGATTCTTGGCTAAATACTGTTGCTCCAAGAATTCTTGTCATAGTCAACAAGTGACATAGCCCAGATTCAAACCGGCAATATCTGTTCTGTCAAGCTCAATGTGTTCTTTAAATAAGCATGCTTAATGGTTGAGATACTAACGTTTCTCTACTACTAACATTTGCAGAATAGATGTATAATATGACTGCATATAAATATAAAATACAGTCTTCACTGTGAGGCAACTGAAAGCTTGTCACATTAGTCTAAAGTAAACATTTAATATATGAGAGTCGGAAGCTTAAGAATTTAAGCAACAATCTCTTTCTCCCACAAAACCATTAACATTAATGTGAGCAAATGGAACAGAAATTTTCTTCAGCAAAACAAATTTTTCTTTCTTTTCACAAATGTATAATTCAGTATTGTAGAGAAGGCTTGAACTTGTTTATGTGTAGAACGCCGAAAAAGATGTATTTTATGACATACAAACTGTAAGAGTTAAAATGCTACAATGGATGCTGGCACTGGAAAATAAGTGTCGAAGTGTATGTAGTCCATGAAATGTGTGTCTGAATCTGTGATTTTAAGAATTACTAGGTAGTGAAGAGCATTTCAAGGCAAAGGCTGTCTGAAAGACATTATCTAGTTAAATAGAAATGAAGATTAAAAAATGTTAAAAGACAAACAAATATTGAGACCTTGGTTTTCATCTGTGCTGATGGAAAGCAAAATAAGATATTTCAGGTTTTTTACACTGATTGCTGTAAAATTCAGGATTACTCTAGATGCAGTTTAGATATTCCTCTGAGATAATGAGATATGAGCAGAGCTAATAGGCCAGTTATTACCTGTAAAAAATGAGCATTTTATAACTTTGGAAAGATGGAACCTTAGTGGTAGATAGTCACGAGCTGCTCGTGTGTTATCAATATAAAAAATCCAAGTAAAAGAGCATGTGCTTTTACAAGGCCTTCTATTAACATCACAAAGCAATGGAAATTAACTGTATATTTGGACGAGACATAATTAATATGCCATTTCTTATTTAAATATTTTATTACTCAGGCATTAGCAAAGCAAACATTCATCCTAACAATGCTCAGCTGGTGGTTTCATTTACTGTTAATTTACAAATAAGGCCTACAACCTCATGGGGACTTTTAGTATGAAAATGCACCTATTAATCAGTATTCTTCCCCTTCCAGCAGTAAATGACTCATTAGCTGCATGTAATAGTATCTCATTTTCAAGCAGTGTCCTAAATTACTTCTAAAGTGTATGCTAACAGTTTTGCTGAACTGGAGTTTTAAAAATGAAAAAGAAAAAAAGGCATATCATCTTTAAATAAACTCATCACACTCAATTAAAATTGACTGCAACATTTTTCGTGGCAGGCTGTTGCTCATTATTAGCTCATTATTAAAACCAGTGAGGTACTGTAATAACTTTAAGTCATAATGTAGCATCAGCTTTCTTATTATGAGATGTCAATGAATACAAATCTCGAGGGCTCCGTACATAGTGTTACCTATTAGCATTACAGCACTACATTTTTACAGTTCCTTCTCAAATCTGTTTTAACACTACATAATAGATAAGAACATCTCGCTTTAGTTATTGATGTATAACTATACTGTCATTGTTAACATTTGTTCACTTTAATGAGAAAATATGAGCTGTATTAGTGATTCCATCCTGCACAATTAGAAAAAATGAAAAAGCAAAAAAAAATATTTCTGCATATTGCACTGCAGGAAGAAAGCTCCATACTGTAGTTTCATGTTCTCAATAGATTTTTTTGTAAAGTGTGTTCACGTTTTTTTTTACTACAGCAGACTGAAACATAAATCTATAATTGAAGAATTATTACCATGACCTAATGTAAGAGCTATTGTAGTGTGGTAGCTGTAGCAGCACTTAGTCTTATTTTAGTCTACCCTCGAGTACTGAAAATACAACCTGAAATTCCTATTTTTATAAAAAAATAATAAATTAGATTTTTTAAATTTCTGTTCATATACCTTGGTTTTCACTTCACAACAACATTATCTTCCTTGTTCTGTCTTTCAGACTTTTAAAAAAAATTGTATATTGTTACTACTACACTCTTACATCTTATTCTTTATGTACAGAATGTGTAACTTTTCAACAAATCAGTTTTACTGCCATTATAAAATACTTTATTAGATCCCCCCTCCCCCAAAAATAATTACCCTTTTTATGCAGATATGCTATAGCTCCTGCTAAACTGCAAATTATGTGTCTTGTCTCATTTTCAGTAAAGCGTTTATTTTTCTGCAGAATTTCTTTCAGTTCACCTCCCTCGCAGAGTTCTGTCACCAGGTACATCCTCTGTAATCAGAATAAAGAATCGGAAGGGATTTAGTAGCTATTGATGTTTTCAGACGTCTATTTTAAAACACCTATGTATTTACCTAAGACTGTTTTATGGATTTGCAATATATTTAATTAAGATGTCATAATGTTTTTAAGTCTCTTTTAAAAGCATTCATTTTAAAATAAAAAAAACTGAATTGGAAATATTGAGTGTGGTTTGGTTATTCTGAGGTTAAAGAATGTCACTTTCTCATTTTCTCTGGTGGGAAACTAGCAGGTGGGAAATATTTATGAGGGGGGTAAGTGGGGATTTTGGGGGATGGGGGGGTAGGTTTGTTGTCTGGGTGCAAAGATTGCATTAATTTTTTTGTTATGTTGTATTTTTGCATTTGCCTTAAAATGAACTTTTTAGGGTTCTGTAAACACAGCTGTTTCCTGATACTTACCTTTGGTGTTTCAAACACTTCTTCTAGATGTATGATGTGTTCATGGTTAACGCGCTTTAGTATGGTAACTTCTCGCTCCAGCATTTTGACAGCAGAGCTCCCAGCCTGCGTTAGAGAACACACTTCACTGTGCTTCTGTGTCTCGTTTTAAAGTGTCTGAATTGAAGAATATCTGAGTGTACTTTCAGTTTTTAACACAACTGAATGCAGAACACGGTATGTCAAGTGATTCATTACTCATAACTAATCTCTGCAACAACATTACAGCTTTTTTAAAACAAAAGCTGCACAGTGCATAACTGATTTGAGTAGCAGAATGTAATACTACTATAGTGAAAACATATTATGATTATGTCAGGTTGTGACATGCGGGCACTTACCTTTTCTCTGTTCACCTTCTTGATTGCCCATTTCTTCTGTGTTTCAATGTGACCGGCTTCATGGACTACTCCAAAGCTACCCTGACCTAATTTCCTCCCAAATGTGTATATTTGCTAAAGAAGTAAAACAGAAACAATAAAGGTACTTCACAGCAAATAAATTCACTTTGAAACAGAGATACAATATACATTATCTGTATAAGCAGATTTCGTATCTGTTTTTTGCACCTTCAGTCAGTAAAGGTAGCACTGGATTTCAAAGTTCACACTTGCCATTTTAAAAACAGTTTCTGTTCTCTAGAAGTGCAAGATTATTTGCACTTAAATGCATTCAGTCTAAGTGTCTGGCTAAATGAGCTCCCTTAGGTATATGGTGCCCATGATAATTACTGTAAATGTCATTGTACTGTACCTGGATAGCAGCTTCATCCTCCATTCGAGTGTGTGGCACCTTGTTCTCTGCACTGTTAGAACGTGTCCACTGGGAGGCCATTTTCTAAGCTTTAGAAACATGTATATTCTGCATCTAAGGATGAAACACAACACTGGTAAGTAAAACACTCATACAAAACATAACCAACAAATAGAATCGCCACACACTTTCCTTAAACACACTAACGGAAACCTCCAAATAAGGTTATCTTTAAAAAAAAGTGTTTCATGGTTCAATGTAATTGATTTAAAGCTTTTTTCACTGCACTTTAATCTTGTAAATTGACATTCACAAAATGAAGCACTCACACAGTAGTACACCCACAACCCACATGACGCATTTGCAGACCCAGAGGCAAAAGCAAATATTCATGCAAATGATGAGGCCTGTAATGTCAGACCAGACTAGCAGTAAAAACCACCATGGATGCAGCAATTCTAAAACCATGAATGGGCTGATATATGTGAAGACAGCAAGAGCCTTGGATAACAAATCAGAAAATCAGCCAGCAGTGAATTATAAGAGGTGAACTCAACCAATCATTACTTTAAAAAAGCATCAAAATGAACTGCATCACAAGGGAGTAAAACTTGCATGCGAATCAAAGTTTAGTTTAGAAAGTTTATTAGATATAATAATCCAGAACTGCACAGTTCTGTACATTAAACAGTATAATTTATTAGTATTATTGACCTACATGAAGTAAGACGTATGATATAATGACAAATTATGAATATTAATTTTAATTAAAGGATTATGATATAAAAGACAACTGTGCACAGAGTTGTTGTGCACAACACAGAAATTTAATTCTGTAACGAACAGTTCTTTCCGGACCCTATGCGGACGACACAGTCCGACGGAGTGGGGAAACATTGGGGAAATGTCATGCAGGAAAACGGGGCTGAAGACAGGGGGCGTGTCCAAGGTGCGCTGGTGCACGGGGGAGGTGTGGCCGAGGCGAACAATCCAAAAGAGAAGTCCTTAGGGAATATCCAAAACACAAGGGTAAGTCCAAAACCAGGAGATCCATCAGAACAAAGAATTAAAAACCACGAAGGCCGGGTCAGAACCGGCGGACGGGGAACAAAGGTTAAAACCTTAACGGGACCAGGCGCTTCCAGGTCCCGGACTCGCACGATATGGAAATCAGATGCAGAGGCCGGATGAGCGTCAGCGCCTGGCTTTTAAGGGGGAACGGGAATAGGGATCAGGTGCAAACAATGGGAGGGAACGAGGAAGAGCTGGAGCTCCCTTAAGAGGAGGGGTTAGCGATCGTGACAAATTCCTTATAAGATTTTAATTTTTAATATTACAAGTAAGTGATAATCATGACTAAGACATTAATCAAAATGCTTAGTACACTTAGTACAAGTATTTAAATATTAAATTAACTAACTTTATCCATCAAAAACATACATAATTTTAGAAATGTGATTTGTGTTCAAGCTCAAAATGTAAAAAAAACATTTCACAGGATTTCTTTTACAGTAATTTAACTTAAATGACCTTGCTTGAAAATCAATAACAACAACTTCTACAGTATAAGCCATTGTGACACTATTACACTGCATGTCGGGTAATTTGGATCTCTTGACTCAAGGCAAATTCTCAGAGACAATACAGCTTTCAATAATTGTGTGCACAGGACAAAAACTGTGATGATTTTAAAATATAAACGTATAAACAACTGTGCCATAAAAAATAAAATAGAACATTCATTGTAGTCATATCAAGGTAATGTATCTATGTGCATGTACAATAATATAACTTCGATAAAAGAAATCCACCAAATACATACATGAACAAAAAGGAAGTCCCAGGTTATCTTAGTTTCAGATAATTATTTAACTCTCAATATATAATTTTGAATATGGGGGTTAAGTTTTATATACACTACAGAATTTGTCTTCAGACTTTGATTTTTATTAATAATACCCAAATGAATGCAAATAAAACAATAGTTAATTGTCTCATTACAATATCTGATTAACAGGAATGGGTTTGAAAGTGAAGACTGACAGAACTCTACAGTACTATCAGGTATAAAAGGTTAAGTTTAAAAAGGAATTTGTTCCAAAGTAAAGAATTCTAAGGTAACATGAATTAAGCAACTTTCCATGATGGTGTTCAATACCCTTTTTTACAAGATGTGCTGTTAAAATTTCCATCCTCTCTTTTTTCCTGTTTCAATAGATTTGCTTTATTCAAAGAGTCCACAAGTTGTGAGTGTTAGGTCTAGAGTCTAAATGGCACATATTATTTTAAGTACAATTTACTTAATGCTGGAAAAAGCACAAAAGTCAAATTCATTGTATAGAAATTAACAAGTGATGAGTGAAAGCACCAGAGTGGATCTACCACATAGAAAGCAATTATCAGCAATTCAACGGTGTCTTTAACCTCTTTTTTCTCGCATGTTATCTTATCACTGACAAGACATTAATACCAAGCCTGTCTTTTAAATTATGGCACATCTGTTTGCAAATCAAAATTATTGTGACGGTCTCTGAAAATCAAAATACCCTCAATCAAACTTAATTTGTGCCAGACAGCTTGCATCCCGATACTTTGCTCTGCTGTAGTCTTCAGACGGAAGGCTCAGATTGGATAGGCTGTTTCACAGGGAGAGCGAACAGACAGATGAGGCAGGGAAGTGAGGAGAGAGAAGGTCTAGCCTTAGAAGAGGCAGGAGACCATTTATTGTTGGGTTTAAAGTTTACCAACAATGATGTCCATGAAGCTGAATTTAGTTTTACTGTAACCTGAAAGCAACGTCTGTTTCCTGCCCTTTCAAAATGTCATTTCACTGCAGGGGTTACCCTCTGTTATCTCAGACCCTTTTATGTCTGTTTGGAATGAAGAAAATGTACTGTATATTATCATTATACTGTGCAGCATGCTTACTAGTACACTGCTGTGCGGTTGTATCAACTGTGTTGCTTGTGCGGTTCATGTTAATGTACCTTACAGAATTAGTTTACCTGCATTTCCTATTATGTGTATTCTGGTTCCCTGTTGTGTCTTCCATTTAGCCATGCTAACTAAGGGAGGAGGCAAAGCAAAAAATAGCCTCATAAAAGGCAAGTCAAAACTGAAAGAGGAAATGCCACAGGATTCACAGGTGTTTCACACACAAGAGTGGGCTCTATTATACTGTATAATGCTTCATCAACTGGCTTAATTGACACTTATTTATTTCCCATGCACAGTATATGTCCTTTAGTCCTTTTATTACTTTTCTAACCTGTTTTCCAAAGCACAGCAATCATTGATATAGTAAATGAACTATTTAAAATGTGAATACAAGAAAAAATGACAGCAATGATTCACACAGATTGCACAGGTAAAAGATTGCAAAAGGCTACAAAGCATTAGGAAACTACAGGTTATGAAATCCGAATTTAAATGTATTCTGGAGATGTCCCAAAGTGAACAGTAATGTAATCTGCTGTCCATCTATACACTGGACCTTGCGGGAGTGTTTCATCCTGCTCCTCTCAGGATAAAACATCGTGGAAGTGATAAGTCAAGACACAACAGTGCAGGATGGAAACACAGACTTACCAAGGTGTGTAACAAATGGAGGATTCCATGCCAATCACTGCCTTTAAAACCTGTAAGACAGAAAAAAGAATCAATTCATCATTGGTTCATATCAATGAATAATTAAACATATCTTTACTTTTTATTATATTTTGCTGATGTACTCAGTATTGGTGACTGAATGTTTTAAGATGCATTTTATGTCACGAAAGGTAAAAGAAAAAGTACAATGGAGACAAACAGCAGTTGCTGAACAGCACTCTTTTATCATACCAAAGCCGAGCATTTCTTTTTTAGTTAGTGTTTTACTTTTATATTTCCTGCTTTAATAATTCAAATGTACAGTAGTGTGTGTTGTCAGTTTAAATAGAAGCATTCTTCAAAGTGCTTTAAATGCATTCCATTATACTTCTACTGACAGTTAAAAGAAACCCTTAATTACATTTGCCGATGACAATGTATCACATTATTGAAAACTAAAAACACGGACTGTTAAATTAAATGCCTTCAGAGACTTGTACTGTAACACTCAGAATTAGTCAAATTTATGTTAGCAATGATTTGGTATAGTATATATCTTTAAATACTCTAATTCTACAGCAATATTAGGTTTTCTGATACTAAATGTCTGCTACATTTCTATAATCCAGTTTTCATGAAGTGTTACAATTTGAATCAGTTGTTAGCATTATATTAGTTTGTTCTGATATTGATATCAAATAAAATGTAAGAGTCTAAAAAATGTTTACTATGCCCATATTCCACATTTTACTATGTGGAATATCATACAGTAAGACATGTTACTGTGTGTCCTTATAAATTAATAATGGAAAAAATGGAGCAAAACTAAGATAGAATCCATTGTTCTTCCTCAGCCTTTACAGATCTCAGAGCAGCCAGCAGCAAGTAATTATAGCAGATTGTATGTCAGTAATCGATCCCCAGTATTTGTCGTTTCACTAACAAAACTGTCAAAAGCCCATTAGTGTTTATTTACTGATTGTTTGCAAAGGGAAACACACATTGTTTCCCTTGACTGCAAAAGAGATGCCGTGTTTTGGTTGAAACACAAATCAAATGTGGCACTGGAGTGATGCCTGGACACACAGAGATAATTCTAGCTGTGGGTAGTTCCCTTTTCTTCTCCTGTGCACGCGCCTCTGACATTGGCTGTCTGTCTTTGTAGCAACAGTGAAGTGTAAACAACGTTTCCTGCCATATGGTACATTAACTTTATTACTTCCATTATTATCCTGCCCATAATGAAACAGTAAGAGCCTTATCGTTTTCAATCTAGCAGAACAGTGTGTGCTTATAGATTTACATTTTTAAGTGCTAATTAAAATGAAGGACCAGAGCAATGTAGGCAGAACCACACAGTAATTCTTTTGCCTGGAGGTATGCAATAAAACAACTAGAGGGGTGGCAACGTTTGGTCCACTGAAAAAAAGGCTGGCTGCAGTGGTAGGACTGCAGTCATCTGAAATTTACAGACAGAGAGATAAAACATTAATCTTTGCTGGATGTCAATTTACATAGTAGGAGGGACTGGCAATCATCCTTCCATTAAACTATCTTTCTTCTCTGTTGAGCAAATGTACTTTCAGCTGCTGCCTTTTTCTGTGCTTTACTTGACAGCATTTGTTAGAGTTTAACTTGTCTGTTTCTTTTTCAGACATACAGTACTGGAAGGCACAGGTTTTCTAACGTACTTTTTTTAATAAAGCCTCACATTTCATTTAAATTCTTCCTTAGATACAATTTTCATAACACCGCCACCAGGGGGCGATTTCACTAACTAGAACAGCTAGGGCAAAGCTGACCCAAATCACTTTACAATGGAAATAATTTAAAGCCTCTTTATAACTTCCTGATACCTATACAGTTAAAGTGTCTACAGGTTTCCTTTCATCAACCAGACTGTTTCATCCACTTGATCTGCAGCTTAATTATTCATTGACATCAGGCTGTGATGACAAATTATAAACTGTAGAGCATTAATGAAGCGTGCAATTACATTACCAAAGAAATGAGGAATGCTAAGACTAAAAATCAGAAGCACTGCAAAGGAACATGGTTAATTATTTCTGGTTAAAATATTACATTTTTTTATCCTTATCATCGCATTTACTAATTGCTGTTTTATACTAGACAGAGCAGTCAAAATATCCAGTGTTGCTTCTGTCTGGTTTGTTTTCCATGATGAGTAAGCTAACTTTGCACCTAGACCTTATTAATTTCTTTCATGTGTTGCTTGCATATGATTTCATGCACACACAAATCAGAATATAAATCTGGAAACTACAGCCATATTAAATATTTAGAAACAGAATTTTTTAACAGATTTTTTCTAGTTCAAAAGGAGGAATTGTTCTGCAAAACACTGAATTCAAAAAGGCGGCCTTTAAAAAAGAGCTAAGTTTACAACACCGTGTTATTCCTTTTACAAAAGGGAGTTGCTGCACTTACTAAATCATCAAGTTTCAATAAATGGAAGTACTCCTATGTTTGTCTACAGGAAAACACAGGTGTGAACAGAACTAACATGAACGTTTTGGAAAGCATTTATTACAGCATTTCTGTCCATTCCACTTTGACTAATGAGTTTCTACAGGTTTGAGAAACTTTTTCTGAGAAACTGAATGAGAAACTGAATGTCAAGTACTTGCTTAGTATAGACCTCAACATGTTGCTAGGAGATAAGACTCAACAAATTAGAAAGTATGTTTATATTGAATTAATCAAGTTCCTGGCTAAATCCTGTAGAATGTCCTTTTTAAAACTTTAGCAATTGCAAAAATGCATTGTTTACAATTTGTTTCAATTTTAAAAGCCACATTTGTAATACACTTTAAAAAAGTATTTTAATGTAATGTCTGATAAAAATCATACAGAATACCTTATCTTTCTAAGATTTGTAAATCTTACAAATACAAAACAATAACATACAGTGCATATAAATACACTTAATATGAGTACAGGAAAGTCATAAGTCAAGGAAATTGATACTACAAAGATGTCAGTTAGGGCTCTATCTCTATATAATGTTAACAAATAATTCTATACTGCTGCTTTACAGTAAGCTTTTTTCAGAATGAAGAAGTATCTGCTTACTAGGATTATATTGATCTTACAAATACCTGTCTGGTATCATTTCATTAAAGGTATTTTATTACATGAGGGACAGAAATGATTCAATGTCTCAGTTTCTCCTGATATTTTACATTTATATTCACAGTACAAAACTCAGCTCAGAACACAGAACAGTGTGCACACACCCCAGCTTCTGATAGAAACATGATTCCCATCAGAGAGTTCAACTCAGATTGTTGAACAAAACAACACCGTGATGTGAGATTACACGTTACAGGTTTTTTAATGGTTGCATATCAAGTCCGGTATAGAAACAAGTTAGTAATTCAACTATTCAGCTAAAGAAAAACAGATCCTTTAGACCACCTTCATGTGTGCATTTTGAAAACATTTTTAAACATTCAAAATAGAATAATATGTACAGTATAAGTATGTAAAAGGTCAACAATTTTGAATTTTATAAATGCAAAACAAATATCAATTCATGGTGAATAATTTCTTAGTATGTGGCATTATACTTAATATTTCTATCAACTGCTACTGTATATTTGTAAAAGGACAGGAGTGTATACAGTAGGTCACTGGGGGAAAATAGCAAAGACAAAATGAAACTAGCAGTGTTTTGCAGCCACAAAGACTAACTTTGAAATTCCAAAAGCCAAAGAAATTATTTCTTTTGTCTGAAATACACAGCTGCTTGAAACTCATATAATTATTTAAGCCTCATACAAGCAGCAATTAACTTCCAGCGACCTGTTCCAGCTAAATATAATTATCTGGCATGAAACCTGCATAATAATAGGTGTTTTAATGCTCACTGATGTTTAAAAAATTGAATACGCTCTCAGAATTGAAGTATGTCAATGGAATGTATTTTAGAGGGTTTAACAAATAAGTTTTTCTTCAGAGGCTCAACTCTTATCCAAAATGAACATTTATGCTTATAGACAAGTCAAGCATGAAGAAAAAAACTATATTATTTTATAAACATCTCAATCAGAGCATGGGCAAGTTTACATTTGCATATTTTTGTGTTTAATACTCTACTTTCTTTAATTCAGTTTATCTACTCCTTAAATTGTATGCTGAATTTATTTTAATGTGTTTATTTTCAATGCACATAAAGAGTTATCATTAGATCTACTTTAAGGTTCACCTTCACATCTGGATGAGTTAAAAAAAAGTAAAATGTTCAATACAGGAATAATATAAAAACAAGATTTGCTGGAATACCAAATTATATTTCATCGCTATCATCTTGTAGTCTTTCACCCTGCCTTGGACTACAGAGAACCACCACTAAATTGTGATATTGTGATATGTTACATGTTACAGCCCCCACACTCAAACTGATTAGGTTCAGAAGAACATGTTCTGTTATTCAGGGTAATGTATATGACATTACTTTTAATTTCACTACACTGTTCCTTCATTTTACCAATAGTACTGTGCCAATGGCAAACTCACCTGATGCCAATCAATAATAAACACACACGATAATGAAATTTTACAACAAGGCTGCACAGAACATCAAAACAAAAGCCTGAGGCTTATCACACTGAATGGGAATCAGGAGATCAAACGTGAGCACTGCTTAGGAAAACCAACATTGCTGGGGGCTCAATCAGTGTATTAACTATTTGCGTGTTCTATAATACATACTGTAGTTGTAATTTTAAAGTTTTTGTTTTCAAGTAAGACATTTAGGCTCTTAATTAAGCCATTTAGAGAATTAAGGTCAAGTACAATGACATAACAGTGACACTGGAGTTTGTGCCACAGTTTTGAGATACTCCTTCAGCATTACATTGCAAATACAATGGTGTTGGTATCCACTTTAAAACAATCAGTTGTTTTAAAGACGAGTAATCTGTAGGACCATGTTAGGGGAACATTTATTCTTTTAATTACTTCATTAATATACAAGCTAATATTACAACCTCCTTAGATTGATCATTCTAACAAACAACATAATTACTTTGAAAAGTATGGTGTATATTATCTAAAACATATCAGTGTTAATCAAACATCCTCTGTACATTTGTTAAGAGATGCAGAAAGTATGAAAGTATTCAAGAAGAGTCGTGTAGTTTTTAAAAGTATCAAGGTGCCAAGAGCAATTAATTTTATTTCACTATGAGCTTTGAAGCTCATTTGTTTTAATGACTAATCTCACATTAATTGCTAAATCTGTTCATTTCTTTATGGAAGCTATCCAAAAACAGCTTATAGTTTAGTCTAGCCAAAGCACCTTACATTTATATTTCTATCAAAGCTGATGATCAGATGACACAATTACAGTGAAACTAAATTTTAGTCAGTTTTAGAATTTTATACCAAAGAATCAAAAACATTTACAACATTTAATAAACTAGACATTTTCTATATCGCAGTATAATTGTGCTTTTGATTGAATTGATAGGGAATTGAGTTCTGGAATTGATAAAGTACTCAGTAAAGCCCATAATATGATGAGTTTTAAAACAGCATGAAATGGAATATAAGATTAATCACATGAAGTCACACTTTTTTGCATTTCCAGTTTTTCATTTGAATGGTGCAGCACATAGAAAACTGAAGTCATATGATTCTCTGATTTGTCTGCAATTGTGATCTAACATTCATAAACTACAGTATATCTAATCAAGGCATCTTCTAATTTGAAGGGAAAGGATAAACACTGGATACTATTTTAATGACATTTTTACTTTATGCAGAAATGCTTTGAGAGAAATACTGGTTGTTTTGGAAATTGGGCTTGAAAGCACAAAGTGTGATCATTTCATTAACTTTGACTAATGTGCCACTTTAGCTGTGGATTAGCTTTTCAAATAATTTCATTAATTCTGTACAGATTGGTTTAAACAGCCACAATATTTCAACAAGAGGATTATTATTTTGACAATTTTAATACTTTCTCCTAAATTAGAAACTATAAACTGTAACTACGACCTCTTTTAGAGATGTGTTAGAGGCTAGACTTTAGAAAGTGATGACTTCATTAAAACATAATTCTTTAAAAAAACAACATGGCAATGAAAAATCTTCCAGTCAAAATGTGTAAAACATAAGGTTTTGTAGTAGAATTCAAAGCTTTAATTTCATGCATAAATATTTAGTCTCATAATTGGCAGTTGTGATAGAAACACTAAGTCATCATGTAAAAAAGCTCAACAATACAGAAAGGCAGTTTACAATTTATGCACAACTGATGTTTGATGTTTGGGTTCAAAACCCCACTTGTGGACAAAACATGTTTCATCTCAGACATGAGGACTGAAATCAGGGTCATCCATTTGCTATTTTGTGAGAGAAACCCACATTATAACAATCCAGCAATATAAGCCTCACAATAAAATCAGCACATAAACAACAGCCAGTGTCTATAAGTACACAAATAATTTCATTAACTATCACATTTTAATATAAATTATGTACATTAAATGGTATAATTGTCTAGATTGTTCGGAATACAGATTAGACTGAATGGACTTGAGCTAGCATCTCTGACCAAGCTCCTTGAGTGCCACAGTCCAGCAGGCTTTGTAGTTAATCATTGTATTACCAATTTCGAAAGTCCTAAAACAATGTAATTGTGATCAAATGGCAGTAAAATGTTAAAACAAGTCATTTCAAAATCATTAGGTATAGAAACTGACAGCTCTTGGGGAGAAGAGTTCCCTTAATTGAAATTATTACCTTGCTCAATTGATCAATAACTCAATAAGTAATAGTTTTCCCAGTCTTTATAAACATGATGTAGCATGTACAGTAGCACTAAACTGGTGCTTTCTGACACCACATTTGTACAGTAGATGGGTAGACAAGAGGGCTAACTTTCCTGGTATTACAGTATATAAGTACATATATTATTTGGTTATAAAACCAGAAAGAACAAAATACACTGTCCACAGAAGACTATTCGAGAAATTAAATGGAAGAGGAGATTGATCATCAAGATGCGGAAAGTGTGCTGTATGATTCCACAAATGTAGTCTAACCACCTTCAACAGTAGCTGGTCATGAAGTGAATGAAAGAGGGTAGGAACAAAAAGCCATTATCAAATGAATAAAATATTAACATGTTCAAAAATAAACAGTCTTTTAAACTAAACGGTTCAGTTGTGCTTTAAACCCTCACTTTAAAACTCCATATTAACTTTCTCCCCAAAATTAATTTTAGAACAGAACCGAGAGTATCTAAATAGGAAATGATATCCAACTATTGATAGAACTTTCCTCTTGAAAGTTGACAAAAGCAAAAAGTGACAAAGATTTGTCAGCCAGCCCTAACACCGCCAAAACGTCTGGGGATCGTTGTCCTTTATAAACAATCTAAAATTAAAAATCTATTGAATCCTTAAAAATATTTAATAACTTTAATAACTTACTACTTTTAATCGAAATACAGCATACTGTGTATCTATTGCTACTTGTAGCCGTCACTGTTGTTGTTTTTAAATCACTCTAAGCAACAAACACAGTGCACTGTCCCCAGAGGAGCTACACTGCAGAATTCCCAATTCTGGTGAAGTAAACAACACTGCCAACACTGTCCGATCCCTCTTAACAAGATTAAAACCAACTTTGTGACATTTAAACACGTTTTTTAGCGTTTAAAACCCTGTGACGATCTGTTTTCCTTCCCGGTGTTGCATTACCATTTAACTGACTGAAAAACGACTGTAGCAGTAAGCTCTTCTCTTCAACGAAAATCTTGGCTATATGCTTTCAGTGCACAGAGGAAAAGTATAGTTGCAAGACCCATTACTGTCATTTCTGAGTGCTCTCTCGGCTGTTATTTTTAGGAAAGAAAAAAATAAAAGTAAAATATTCCTTGCAAATGGAAATTTGGTCACAACTGACTTACCCGGTAAAACGAAGGGATAAAAATAACACTGTATAATTTACCACTTGCATAGCAAGAAGTGTCTAACTTTATAGTCAGCTTAACATCGGAATCATAAAAAACACTATCTAACTTATCTAACTTCTGTTATCTAACTTCTATTTTTTGCGCTAATAAAAACAAAAAATAAAACACGAACTGTTCCGCTGGTTGTATTCTAATGGAAACTGTAATACGCCTATAGCGTTTGTTGCTATGGTAACCAGTGAAGTTTTCACTAGAATAACTATTTTTATGTACAATAAACGTGTTTGTTCTTTCAAATATATATATACACACGTACCTTAATTGTAAAATATACCAGAATTTCAAAATTCGGGTCCTTGTGCTATATCCTTTGATATCTGTTGTCCGTTCAGGCTGGTCTTCCAAACCAGACACTTTCAGAAAGTATTAACTTGCGAATAGAGTAGATGAATGAACTACGGTAGCCGCAAAGTGACAAGACACCTTTACAATTAAGTGAAAGCGAAGGTCTATGCCTTTACAGTAACATTTAAGACATTTTGAAGCCATCTGTAGCAAGAATATAAATACATATGGATACAAAAATATTTATCTTGGAGTATTTTGTATGCCTTTATACGTCTGCTATGTACATTTGATTAAATATACTTTGTATAAAGAAAATGTTTTAATTACAATAGGTATTTAACCTTTTTGGTACCAGCTTTTTTGTATAACCTCTTCAATTCTTCAATTCAACTTTATTGTCATTAAACTTACACAGGTGCATAGTATAATGAAAAGTGTTTCTCATTAGTCACTCAGGTGCAGTATATAAATAGGTCAGAAGATAAGACAATAGACAGTGCAAGACTTTTTGGACAGGTAACAGTCATCACTCCAGTCATCAAAACGGTTGTCTTGAAAAAATGTTTTCATCCTGAACAGCAGTGTTTTTCGCCCACTGATGTAGACACTTTTCTCGTGCTAAGACTTATATTTCTATTGTCAGTCCCAGGTATTAACTGTGGCATATTTTATTCTGAGGAGCATTTTTATTCCTGTTATTTTGCAGTCTACTGATATTGGGGGGGAAAAAACATTTTAAAAATAAAATACAAATTGTTATATGTTATCTGGAAGAGTAGTTTTCTCGCAAGCAAATTGAATTTTATCTACGAAATTGCAAATTGTTAGGTTGACATTTTCACAAATTTATTTATTTTGAATACGGGATTAAAAGCTATTGTTTGAGGTTGTGAAAAATATAATTTCAGACAAAATAATCACCACTTGAAAACATTGAATTTCAAGTCAGGTTTTCTTTTTCTATTTTAATTTCTAAAAATAAAAGTTATCACACTATTCTTATACGGTTATCAAAGAAAGCATTTTAGAAAAACATTGCGTTTCTCAAGATATTTTGTGATGCAGACGTCTCCAAAGAATAAACTGCTCCGTTTCCTTTATATTGCCTTTGCACAGGATTAGGAGCACAATATTGTCGGGGTTTCAAGGTTGGAAACAGCCAGTTACTTGCCTCCTGTAGTCTCTCTCAGCTTTGGCAGACAATTCTATTTGCATGAGGTACACAGTGACCTCTAGTGTCAGTCCTGAAAATCTGCTGCACTGGAAGCCAATTACAATTACCAAAGGAAAACAAAAGCATTTTTTATTCTCAGACCCAGAGGATGGAAGATGCAGTGTGTTAGTCACTTCTTCCCTTAGTAACTTTACCTGAGAGAATAACCTCTTATCCTGTCCTTGTACAACTACTACTACTAATAATAATAATAATAATAATAATAATAATAATAATAAAGCCTTGTTTGTATGTACAGTAGCATAATTAAAAGTAACTTCTTTGTGCTTTACGATAAGAAAAAACAATCATAGAAGACAGCTGTGAGTGTGGTAGAAGAGTGAAGGGGCAGACAGACATCAATTAAGAAAAAGCTTTTCTGAACTAGAAGGTTTTTAATGTGGAGTTGAAAGCACTAGGAAGGTGACATTCTAATATCTGCTGATATACTGTTGCACTTCGAGTGTCCAGAAAAGTGCTACATAAGTGTAAGAAATGAAGACCTTGTCACCCTGTCACCTATGGAGACGAGCTTGGGGGATGAACAGGAGTCAGATGAACGATGATTGTGAGGCGAGGAGCAGTAATAGAGTATCCAGCTTTGGGGGATGTGTTCTTCACGTTCACAGTGTTTCTTCTGACTGACTACGTACTAGGCGCTGTACTCGAAAATAATAAAAACTTAAATACTGCAATACAGGTTATATTTCAAAGGATTAAAACAAACTCACGTGGATTATCATGTTTTCAAAACTTGATAATACTTTTTTTAGCTAATCATCAACTTGTTAAAGGTGTCTGCTGTTTTAATATACCTTACATTTTACAGTGGTATGCAAAAGATAACAATAAAAATGGCAAAGAAATATAGATAAAGCCATATTTCAGAAAACCATGTAACATACAGTAGCAAATGCATTTGAGGTAGACAATTTATTAGATCATGTTTCTCTGGCATAAAACTGTTTTACTGTGGATTTCAAATATTCCCCTTTGCAGCAGTATATTTGTAAAATGCTGTAATAGTAAACCTTTTATTAATATGGTCTGATAATTATTTTCAGTACTGTCACTTGTTAAAAGGAGTCTCTTTTTTTAAATGTGGTGACTAATGTTCTAAGGAAAGGAAATGTAATTGCACCACAATTAGAAAGATTATTTTCAAAGAAAGTGTGTTCTATCAACAGCTAATCAGAGTTTTTATTTTAAGCTTATTCTGATGTCAGAAATGCTTATTGTTTGACACTTCAAGATAAATAAAGGTATTCTTTCATGATCTTTCACACTGTGTATTGCACCTTTTGGCTTCACAGTTGGCAGCTGTTGGTGAAAGAATGTGAGATTTTCTGTATACTGCCAGAGTGTGCTGTATGTGCTGTTTTGTGTGTCAGTTCCAATTTCAGTGATGAGGATAGTGAAAAGGCTCAGAATATCCCATGCAATCTTGCTAGTTTCCAAAAGTGTTTATATTCACCACATAACTGTTGGAAGAATGTTCACTGGACAGACGTCAAAAGTTGAACTTTGTGGATGCAATGAGAAACATTTTGCAAGGCATAAGCCAAGGACTGCCTTTCAACACAAGAACCTCACCCGGACTGTCAAGCATGGTGGTGGGAGTATTATTGCCTGGGGTGTTTTTGCTGTCCCAGGATCCAGACAGTTTACCACCATTGACAAAATCAAGAATTTGGTGTTGTATAAGGTGTGTCATGGAGCAAGACAAATTACTGTACAAGCAGATGTACTGTACAACAGAATGTCTGAAGAAGAAGAAATTTAATATTTTGAATTGGAAAAGTCAAAGTCTGGACCTAAATGACATCGAAATGCAGGACCTGAAGCAAGCTGTTCATGCAAGAAAACTCTCAAATGTCACAGAGTAGAAGCAGCTCTGTAAGGAACACTGAGCCAGAAGTCATAAAACCTGATGCAAGAGATTGATAAACAGTAACAAGAAACATGTCATTGCAGCTCAAAGAGGTGCACCAGTTACTGAATCTAATAATTCACATACCCAAGGATCTTAACGCAGGATAATTTTGATAATTAAATCATCCAAATATATCTTATGTACAATATTTATGTCTTATGCGATTCATCAGGTTATCTTCATGTTCTTCATTTTAGTTCTAAAATACCGGAGAAAATGGACCACCCACGGGTTCACAAACTTTTTCTTGGCACTGTAGATGTGTGAATTACAACTGAAGCATGTTTGGAAGATTAAACACAATACTGACTATGAGTTGGACTTCTAGCAAGGAAGCTCTAAATTCAAAACTGGAGTCTAAGAGAAAAAAAAATAGACCAGGGATCATGAGCATTGGTCTTGAAGAGCCTCAGTCCATCAGGTTTTGTAGGTTACCATTAAATGTTCATGTCGGAAGACATGATATAATTCCACTGTGATCAATTAAACAGATAATTTGTTGAATTAATTTAGAGATCATTTAATACTAAAATCTAAGCACTCTTCAGCCCTCAGGGACCAGAGTTGTCTTAATTGAACAGATTATGTGCCTGATTCATCAACAGCTTACAGGTGTTGCCAATCTTTCAAAACAGGTGACCAGTAAGACTAATTGAACTGGGTCTCTCAAGGACCAGCCGTGATGGATGACTTTTTAATGATATTAAGAAGTGTGTGGAAACAAAATTAACGCAGAGAGTAAAATATAAGAATCTTTCAAAGGAAGCCTGAAATTAGCCTTGGATTCTGATAATACATAGATTTATGTTCATGTAAAGGCTGTTTAAATATTCAGCTTTATTTATTGCAATAGCAAAAGCTATCATTAAAAAAAAATTGCACTTAGCAAGGCTGAGAAAATTAGCTGTTTTATTTTTTTTTGTCAAATTTGCTTACAGTTCATTCATTATATGCCCACCCGAATAAAAAATAAAAAACAGCTACTTGTTTTAATTTCAGCTCCTGTACTGAGTGTGGAGAAAAAGGCCAGGCAAACATGCTCCTCCAGTCAGTCCTCTTGTTAGAGCCATTTGTCTTGACATGCAGCAGGATGCGCTGTACAGGGCCTTGCAGGAGAGTCTAGCAGTGATTGCAGGGCTAGCAGGTCCCGTGCTGACATCACCACAAGCCCTGAGTGAGGGGGAATTCCCAGTCACAGTTGGCTAGTGGGACAGTCCAGTCTTCAACAGGCCTGGTCTGGCTCAAGCACGTTTACTGGTTAAGCCACCCCAGAGACCCTAAGGCATCTACTTTTAATACCAGAATATTTATTCAATAACTTTCCTCAGTTTCCGTCATTTCTTTCTTTACAGCTGTTTTCCTAAATTCTGGTCATACTGAAATGTTTACAGTGAGTGTAATCTGTTTTAATGATCTTTGTAACACGTTTCCTCCATTTGAATTCTGAAAAACAGCCAAACAATGCAGAAGGTCAGACACCAGCAGACTTTTTCCATCTTTGATCCTGTGCCATTCTGTGAGGCTCTGAAATTGCTTTCAAATGATTCCGTGGTTTGTTTCTATTACCGAGTTTAATTGAAAGTGGGGGGAAAAAAAAGTTGAAAAAAGATAAACAGGACTGGTTTAAGGTTTCCATTATTGTAAACAACAAGCTATTTTACGTTGTAAAACATTTTTTCTAAAACATGTAGCTCAGGGGTGACGTGACTGTGCTATTGGTTATAATGCTGATAAGAAAATAGGAACGTGAGATTGTCTGTATACAGAAAAATAGAAAAGTTATTTCATGGGGTTATATAATATACTGTATCTGAGGTAAAGTTTTACAATATCTTGGTAATTGTAATTATCAAGTTAATTAACTGCAATGTCAGAAATAAGAACAGATTGCATTAAATTAGACAGCAGTGGAGTCTTTAAGGGCCTTGAAGACCTATTTGCTTTTGATGGTTGGAAATATTCAATAAATCCATAAACAATAATGCAGCATAACAGTGGAGTTGAGCACTTTTTAATATACTCTCAAGCCATAATAGCAAAGACACTTGTAATATTCTTTATGGCTGGTTAGTAACAAACTTGTTATAATATTGTTTTAGAAATTCAC
Organism: Lepisosteus platostomus; assembly: GCF_059453375.1. NCBI lineage: Eukaryota > Metazoa > Chordata > Actinopteri > Semionotiformes > Lepisosteidae > Lepisosteus > Lepisosteus platostomus. Next base: position 7,548,600 of record NC_142628.1, read on the forward strand.
CTTGTTCAGGTAACTAGCATGCACAATTTTTCAAAATCATATTCATATTGACTATTCATATACAGTATTTTACCTTCTTAAGCAGAATTTGTAAACACCGAGGCTGGGGTTCTTCCATTGGTTATGATGTTCACTGTGCAACATATAGTAAAACATTTACAATAACCCAGGTCAATACTGGGTTTCAATTAGCTACACAGTATACAGTGTAAAGCACACTTCCATTTCTTAATAAGATACAGTCAATTGAGGGGAAAACAGTGATCCTTTCTTGGTAAACTGAGCAGTCTCCAAACAGCGTACCAAAGCCTTGCATTCCAGCATTGCACGCAATTTAAATGGGCAACATCTGCTTAGGTACTGTACACCCACACACATGTATTCAGGCACACAAATGCTGTATTGTACAGTATGTGATTTGTGCTTCTATAATAAGAATTATTAGGTACTTGTATTTATATAGAGCTTTTCATCCCATAGGATCCTTTATTCAATTCTGTTTATTAGTGGGTTAATCTATCCATTCATTTTCAGTAACAGCTGAATCGTTGGAGGGTTGCAGTGAGCCAGAAATTAGCCCTACGGACACAGAGGACATGGTTGGGCTGTTAGTGTGTTCATTTGTTATGTATTGAAATGCTGCTTTGTAGAACATTGACATTCCATCATAAGATCCATATTTTCTGCTGATTAAAATAATTTCTTGTGAAAATAATTTGCAGATTTCAGCAACAGCCATACTCTAGAGCCTTATTTTAAGTTCTTACCCTTAGCTGCTGCTATTAGTTGGTTAACAAGCTCCAGATGATGCAGTTAATAGCATGTGCATTACGAAATTGCCTATAAAATCAAATTGCAGCAAAGCAAAATCCAGCAATTCATTTATTGCTTCAGCATTCTTACGGAGAGCTATAAGGAAAGTGTTAACCAACAAGAGGCATGTAGTGTTATTCAAGAGCAGCACTGTAAAGACCAAAGTCGTGCATCAAAAAAGAAAATGTAGATCACTTGGACATGGTAATTCAACCAGATTCAGGTTCTCACAGTATATGCTGTGTCGGGATGTTTAGAAAATGGCACCAGACATTTTGTTCATCTACTAAAATGGCAAATGTAAGCAAACATGAGTTTGATCTAACACTGTGGACCATGAAAAATAATAGAAATGTTATTGTCTTGTGGCTTGTCTTACCAAGGTGACTGCGAGCTAAATTTACAAATGCGTCTTATCCAAAAATTGTTTTTATAAGCAAGGCATATTCATTGAAAAGCAATTAAAATGCTCTGGGAAGGTGAGAAACCATTCACATTCTGTAAAGCTCTTTCAAATCACGTTACACAGTGCTTTTAAAAAATTGTAGCATTTTAATTTTAAAATTGATGTAAAAACAATTGGATTTGTACAATAACCCCCTTTCCTTTTAACATTTTTTAAATTTCCTCCTAATAGACAATAATAAATTAACTCCGGCTTACTGCCAAGCAACTATAGCAACACACTCATTCAAAAATAACTGTCATTAATAATGCACTATTTCCTATTAGACATAACAAACTCTGATGAAGATGTATAGATCAGAACTGAATGTTTCTCATTCAGATTAACATGATCACATCTGCATGCAATTATAATATTTTTAGTATGTTCTGTTCCATATTTATGAACTATTACTGCTGTTGTTTACTTGCTACAGAAATTCAATAGTCCCCAAAGGTACAGCACAAAATTAGAAACAGTCGGTCAAAGAATGCAGCTGTAGAGACTGGATAAAGGCATATAAGTCGCTGTTTTTCAAATACTGTTGTTACCTCAAGCTGTATGATCTTCCAATATAATTCTCAGCTAATTGCCATTGCAATTTAGCAGCACAGCTGGCATTGTTTTGCCAGCATTCTCTTAAATATGTCATTTAACCCATAAATTGAAATGTCACTTTTAGGGAAATCACTTAAAAAATGTAATTAACACCATGTTTCCTGGATGGAGAAATATGACTGCTCATGCAATTTCCGTATACTTTAAAACAGCCGTTCATCTGGCTTGCTCTGCCAGGTAATTGAACCCGTTTTTTTTAAAGGACATCAATACAGTATATTTCAACAGCGCGAAGTGTTTAATGCTTTTCTTATGACACGTCTGTGAGGAGCAGTGTTGAAGACAGTCCTTTGTAAAACGTCCTCTGAATCCCAGTGATATAATTGGCAATGTGCTGTGAGTAAAACATTGAGAAATGCAAGAAAATTAGTTTTAGAGGCAGAATAGTGTAAAGTTTAGGGTTGTAGGCTCCTAACTGGAAGCTTGGGGGGTTCAAATCCTTACTGTGAGTACTGTTGTATTTTTGAGCAACATACTGTACTTTACCCTCTTTGTGCCTGTCCTCCAGCTTGTATAAATGGGCACCAGTACTGTTGGTAGTATCCCTGTGATGAAACGGCAGCCCATGCAAGAGAGTTCATGTTCTCTCAGTCTGCTGTAGTGCTAAAGAAACCCAGATAAGCTCCTATGACTTGTACTGCTAATATACTGTACGTACTGTACATCATATACTTTTAGTTTGTCGATACTCTGCTAGTTGCTTACAGAAAGTTTACTGTGTTGTCTTCTTCACTGTGTGCTGGAAAGATGATCCAAAGTTCAACAGAAAATCACTGAGACATTTTTGCAAGATTAGAAGGTTTATTGCCTTTTTTTATATACAACCTTTTCTGAAGCAGAATAATTCAGCTGATCTCTGAAAAGGTATGTTTAACATTTGACTTAACTTCTGTATGGAGTTTTCATGCTCTCCCAATGTTAAGGTGTGTATCTCCAGGTGCTCTGGTGTCCTCCCACCTTCCAGAGATGTGCTAAATTGGTTAATTTTATTTGTCTGTTTTTGCGTGAAGATCTCCTGTGATGGATTCCTGGACAGGATACAAATTGTTGCTACCCTTATCACTGACATTGGATGTATTAAATGCTAGTAATTCTTTAGTAACATCTCAGTATTTTCTAGTAGAATAGCTGCATCACAAAAAATATATAGCCTTGAATTGCACTTAAAATGTGAATAAATAACGTTTGTGAGCCTGATTAAGATTAAAAGTATTTGAAGTGCCATATATTAAAAATTTACATATAGCTAAATAAAATACTATCATCACACGTGAAATACGAGTTTTATGTAAAACATATTAGGAGACTGATAATGTGCAAATGAAGGCAGTATTCGAGACAATTTGAGAAGTCCTGACCTCACTAATGTGACCTCACAATAAGCTAGATTCAATAGCTTATTGCTGTCTTCACAATGTTTTCAAATGGTCTGCCTTGAAGGTAATACAGATATGAGAAAGACAAAGTCTGAAAAAGAATTATAGCACTTATATTTTAAAGGGGGCTGATAGGTTTCACAATTCTCTCCTCAAAGAAATAGCACAGCACCCATACAAAAATGTCCTTGCAGCAAGATAGATGTTTTAGTAGCAGAAGGATCAAAGAACAGGCCGTTCCTCTCCCTGTGTAAACACGAGGGAAGGCCGAATTCTGACAGCATCCTTTCAGGAGCATCCCAGCATGCTTCACACAGACTTTCTTCTCTTGCCAAAGACGTTGTTTATGAGCTTGGCCATGGACTTGGAGCCACTGTACCTCCGCCGGTCAGCCCGGTACTTCAGATGGTCCATCACATTGCGGATGAGCTTGATAAACAGGTTGAAAATCTCCTGGTAGTTCTCCGCGGCGGACACCTCCTGGAAGCAACACTTGTTTTCCAGGGCCAGGGAACGGGCCTCATCCTCACAGACCTGCCGGGCGTGGCACAGGTCTTGCTTGTTCCCGACTAGGTAAATGGGCACCTCCACCTCCCTGTACCCAGGAAATGCCAATATGTAAAACAAAGAGGGTTAGGAGAAGGGCCGCGGCCTTTACTGTATTGTGTGTTACATACAGTACTATAAGCAAGGTTCATAACACCCTGGGAAAAAAATACACAACTTTAGATTGTCTGCTTTTGTCTTCTGGAAGCCTTTCTTGGATAACTGTGAATTTATAGGACCCACAGTAAAGCTTTTTGAAATACAGAATCTGCTAGTAAGAGATATTTCAAGGTTTTACCAAACCTTTGTAGTTTAGTTATCCATCCAGAAACTAGTGTATGTTTTCCAGACATTTGCTGGTTACATCAAACGAAAGAACCTTTTGATTCTGATAACCTGACAGCTCAATAGATTGCTTTACACAGCCACAGACAATAACATAATGTAAATCTACTGTATATTCTACCACCTTAGAAGACTAAGGTGATATTTATATTTTAAAACCGAACCATGCTGCTTATTATATACACTAAAAGAATAATGAACTAGCTAGCTATTTTGAAATGTCAGTTAAGGATTTGTTTGAAATAAAACCTGACACAGAAATTTAACTCTCAGATCTGACCACCCGGGTGGTTTCATTTGTTATATAGAAGATCTATAATTAGGTCAAGTTGCAGAACTTCACACTTCCATCTGGTAATTCTAAATTGCTTTCTTGTTGAATATCGTCCTAAAATCCATTTCTGGTAATACTTTGTAATATTTTAATTAATATGAGTTGCAAAATTGGATACAAGCAGTTATAGGATTGCCTTGCAATAGTCAATTGAGCTGAAGAATTAATTTAACTGCATAATTAACTTAAGAGAGCCCAGAGGCCTTAAGATCTGTGTATTAGGCTTTATAAGGCAATGTCTCCATCAGAGACAGCTGGCTCCTTAATAATTGAAACCTGGGTTATTTTCCTTGTACAAATATAACTATTCTGTATTAAAGGAGCATTTCTCAGTCTGTTACATTAACTCAATACTCCGATTTAAATGGATAGTTTCCTGTTACAGTACAAGGAATGCTATTCATTAATTCATTATAATCCCATCTTTAACTTGCATCCGTCTAAGGACACAACTAATGGACATACAGTAACTCACCCTTTGCAGTTTTCGATGCGGGCTTCTTTGATCTGGCGCACAATGTTTTTGGCATTGAGGAAGGAAGTACGATCACTGATGTTATAAACCACAATGAAGCCATCCGCCCATTCCTGGGGTTCTTCCAGAATGCATCTGCTCTCGCCGCTCTGTAAGGGATGAGTAGTGTTATCAGCTGTACAATGTTTCTACCTCTGCTCTTCTAGGAACCTTACACAGAAGGTCCTGGGAGGGGAGGTATCTTTTTAAAATAATTATGAGCTAATCACTGACATTTAGGGAACACACGCTCATTTTACAGTGCTACAAGTGCAACATTTAATTGTACAATGGTGTGTGCCAAGTATTCTGTATTGTAAATAGGATTTTCTTTTAGTTAATGTAGGTACAGTTATTATTGTTGGCCTCCAATGTTAAAAGTCAAACCATTCTGATGTCATACATCTTGCATACTGTAATACTACACATCATACTCAAAAGCACATTTGAAAGGTATTTTTATGAGGTTCCTGATTATGTATAAAAATCGACAGACTGCATGTGATTCTCAAATGTGTCTCATTACGTACCTGGGAGCAGGGATCAAATACTTCCAGATTCAATTGGCGGCCATCGATTGAGATCCTTTTACGGTATAAGGAATCTGCAAAATTTTCATTGCAATTGTAATTGTTCATTAACGGATCATTTCATGGAAATGCAGTTTGATAAACATAGCATAAGATTCAAATAGATTCATAGCAATGGCCTTATACAATTGTTAATAATAAGAAAAATAAGAATATATGTGCTGTTTTTGTTCTATGAGATAAATTGATAGAATAAAGAAAATTTTGGAAGAATAGCATATCTTTTTGAGATTGATTGCATCGAAAATCCTTAAGGTTCAAAAACAGTTTGATGTACCTGTGACTTTATGTTTGGCAAGTCATTTGTTAGTCATTTGACAAACCCACAACCCTGCTCTACCAACAGAGTCAGTCGGGGCCTTTATCTCAATAGAAGCATGATGTTAATAAAAAATTGGCAAAATACTCTGTACATAATGGTGTAGAATTATTATTTATTTTTGGAAGGTTCAGAATGTTGCTGGTTAGATTAATTTAGTTATTTATTAGAATTAAACAAACAATAGTCACCTGGCAAAACAATTTTATCATTCCCCAAAAAACACATATGGTTTGATTTTGTTATTTGGCCATATCCCAATACAAAGCTTTTGAAGTCCAGTTCTTTTAATCTCTTAATCATATTTATACAATAACCAAACTTCAGAAGAAAACAAAATTCAGACCAGTTAAAGCTAAGAAAGACTGATCCTTAATAACTGGATCGCAATTAGTGTAATCAATGGAGCATATTAAAATATATATATAAATTAAAGAATATAGACATCACCTTGTTAGCAGTTTAAATGTCCGTTATTCTGATTAGTAGTTCACAGTTCATTAACACTTAATGAAATATTTTTGAAAAACTGATACTTACTAGCATTTGAAGCATATTCTCCAATAAATCTTTTGGTTAAGAATCTCACAAGAACAGCTAAAAAAAATCAGAAACATGAACATTTTGCAGTATGGTGAAATAAATTGTAGTTTGGGTTTTATTTTTTTTCAAGCATTTGTGAAACTTGAAAAAAAAGCTGATCAGTTTATTCTTTATTATTATAAAGCATTATTATAATTACAATCGTTATTACATTTGTATTAAATTGTATTCATTCAGTATATGGCTTCTATCTGTTTGATTTATGGGTAACATAATTGCACAATTAGATTTTTGTCTTTCATATTTCATTCAAAATTGCCTGCACCCCTAAAAAAGAAGAAAGCAGTCATACTCTCTTCCTTTGGACATACAGTAGGACTGAATCTTTTACTTGATAGAATTGTGTAGTGGCACTTTTTTGAGCAGGCTTGAAAAATAGGGCAGCAGCTCTTAGGAAAAGACATTAGAACTTACCTTGTATTTTGTATTAATTGTGATGTTCAATTTTTCAAATGATTAAAATGATTGATACTGTATACAACAATTAAATATCTCTTAATGTGAATAACCTGAATAAAACAATACAGTGAATGTGCTTTATAGAGCACAGTTGCTGTTTTGGGTCCTATGTAATTTTTTATTCAGAATGTGTTCTGGCACATTAAAAAACATTAATGTTGAAGAGCATAAGCTGTATGAAATATAAAATCAAACCAAACTGTTTGAGAGAAATATTTGCTTGCAACACGTCTTCTTCAGTTAAGACATTTCAACATTAGACTATAGCAAAGTAAAAAGAAAATGTGCCAGAAGCAGGGGAAATGCATAAGCAGAGGTTTGTACATTTCCACGGAAACCACATTAAAATCCGGCTGGACAAATGGGGCATCCTACTGTTTTATTTACTCATGTCTACTGCTGGTCTCCGCAAAAGTGCAGAAGAACCCAAAAGATGGGGTGTCCTATACGTGTGCAGGGTTTTCTTCATGTGTCCAAAGTAATTCATTTCTGCCAGTAACAATACGCAGAGAAGAGCAAACACAGACATGGGGGAGCACCAGTGGCTGTTCTGCAAAATTTCCGTTTGTTGTTTCAGGACAGTTTCATTTTTCACCCCACTGCCATTTGTCTTCATCTCCCATTGTTTTGCTTTTGCATATACAGTAATGTAAGAGAAGAGAAAAAAGAGGCAGAAGCCATCTCTCACATGGTGGAGAATGCCTGCACAACACAAATGTGTTACGCTGACCATTTTCACATCTGCTTTCTACTTAAGTAAGAAATGAACCCCAAAGGCAGCAACTCCAGTCTGTGTTGTCACTCAGGAGTTTTTCAGGCTTTACAGTTTCCCTGCTATTCTCTAGCTTTGTCTCCTAACTTTACACAAGAGATATAAGATCACAAAGAAGCTGAAAGCACAGAATACATCTAAATCAGAGTTAACACCACAAGGCATCAAAGAGCTTACCTGATTTTCCTGCACCTTCGCTTCCCAGAAGAGCGAGTTTTATGTCATTCATGCTTGCAGTGTCTAAACTGTCAGCGGTCCTGTAAAATTTGCTTTAGGTTTTAGTCACTGTCAGAAATAATAAGCTGTCTCTTGAAGCTGGACTGCAGGAAGGTTAGTGCAGGAAGAACTTCGAATTAATGCTACTTATGAGACCAACTCTCTTACTACAGATCCCCCCCACCTCTCTCCAACAAAAGAAAAACACAGCGTATGAGCTCTCCTCCCACTAAAGGAGGAAAGCTTCCAAGTTAGGATCGCGTAAGTTGAGTCTTCTTTTTTTGTTTCTTTTCTTTTCTCTTTTATCCCAAGGCTAGAACATATCCAGGTGGCTGCAGTAAGTGTTTGACAGAGTGTGTTCCATTAGATAGTCAGTCTTCTTCAAGTCTTCATATTTTTGCTTTTTTGTTTCTTTTTGTTATGGAATGGAAGCATCTGTTTCTTTAAGCAATTTATTGCAATATGACTGTTTTCTTTGCAACAATTGTGCAAAGGGAAGTTTTGTTGTGTGGAATTTTCTTCATATTTTTCTTTCATTCATAAGTTTAGGCACATACAGATTTGAAGAGGTTTAAGTGGATAAAGACCAAAAGAATGAGCTAATTGAAAGGGACTTAAAAAGGTCAAGAACAGAGGTCTTGAACACTATTTTCTGTAAATCCAAGTGTCCAAATTCTTTTCTATAAATGCATTAGTCACTCATGGCACTTAAGTAAACAGAGATACATTTAAATTTAAAATCTTTTCATTTATTTGAAATAAAAAAGGCAGTGATAAAAAATGTACTATCAGAATTTAGAAAAAATATTCATGCATTTCACTACAAAAGATGCATAAAACTAGGGCTTGACTAATACAGTTTAGCAAACCTTTATGTTAGAACTGGGCTATATTCAATTAGAAACCAAATTAAGTGACACTAGGGGTGATTCTCAGAAGTCTTCATTTTTTAACAATTGATTTGTCAAGTTCTGTAAACGTCACAAGTCTTGTTCTTGAGCACACATTATTTATATCCAAACCTGTGAAAAAGATTACTATTGTGCATGATTTTTTTTCTTATTATTATACTTCTGATTCATAATGCAATACCATAAAAGAAAAAAAAAACGTGTGTGAGTCACAAAATGTAATCTAGCGATATTCTTTTATATAGGGTGTACAGGGTAAAATGATAGTCTTTTATGAGTTTCAAATAATGCACAATAATGCACATTGAAAATCCTTTGAAGTCTTTATAAAGACCATACACTTTAATTGCAGATACCTTTTATAACTCATGAGCATCAGAACATGAGAAAGTTTACAAATAAGAGAAATATGTAAGGCCATTCGGCTCATCAAGGTGTTTGGTAATTAGTGGCTAATACAGATATTAGGATCTGTTCCAGCAGTTTCTTCTGTGAATTAGCTTCAACAACTTGGCTGCGTAACTGGTTCCATACTCACACAAACCTGCAGAAAGAGCTGCCCCCCGTTCTCGGTCTAAAGACACTTCCACATAGTTTCCTCTTGTATCCTCTGCTTTGTTTCACTATTGATTCTGCCGAAGGCAGCTGGGTTGTGTTTGTCAATGTCTCTGAGATTTTTGAATAAGTGGATCAGCTCTGTTCAGGACTGAAAAGCTTTAGTTCTTTAAGCCTGTCAGTGTAGGACTTTTTTTTGTGAGCACTGACATGTACTGTATCTGGGTGCTCACTGTGCTTATTCCAAAGCAGCAATACCAAGGCAAGTTCAGCCTGCCTTGAAGAGGCTACTATGAAAAACCAAGAGTTCCATTACATATGAATTGCACTTTTACAGTAGGTAGTTAAAAGAAAGCAAGTCCCCATCTTCAAATACAAAACTTTCAAATACATTTTTTCTTACTATTATTCAAGATGTGCACAGGCTGAGAACATCAAGAAATATGTTTATGAAATATATATAATATTTTTTTCTAATAATTCAAATTGTTCAAGAAAAGCCACTTGTCCATAACACAGCAAATAAAAAGCATTATGACAGATAATCTCATTAGATGACGCCCTGCTGAAACTGGAGGTCTAGGCGTTAGAAGTCTTCTTTCATCTTTATTCACATCTCTAGTTTCATTTTTTATTTGAAATTCTTCAATCAAGTGACTAATGGAAATATCTACTCTCCCCCTATGGCTAATAATCAACACTCATCAGGTAGCTACAGTATATACTGTACCATAAGCAATTCCCTAGCAATTTGAGAGATCTCATACAAATCCGACAAGAAGAACAGACAATAATTACACCAGGCTCGTGTGCGAAGTTGGTAGAGACTTACCCTAAAGCACATGAGCCTATGAGCCTGCAATTCCACATATAAAATATAGGATTATGTGCACAGCCATGGTGAAGAACATCATCATTTTAAGGCTTCACACTTCATATTTCCTTAATTACACATACAGTATATACTGTATATACAGTATACTTAAAATGTAAACTCAAGTTAATTTCCAAGTGAGACAATACAATAAATGTTTCCATCAGTCTTTTTTGTGTACAAGATCTAAACTGTAATTTAACATTTCTGTTCCACTTTCTTGGGCAATTTGTTAGAAAACTTTTTTTCTGTGTTTATTTGCAGACAGTTATTTCTTTCTTTTGCTTATTCTCTAAAATTGCCCTTTAGTGCCCAAAGTTGAGCGAGCTCTGTTCTTGTCCCATTCCAATATTGTACATTTCTGATGACAGAAAACTCATTGACCTGATTCAAGAACAAAGGTACAAGCTGTGCCCATGTTTTGAAACATGATGTACAAGCCAGCTCCTCATTTGTGGAAGAACTTTGGATAAATGTGAATCTGACTTTAACCAATGTAATCAGATTATTAGCAAAGCTGCTAACATACCAATGCAAGCAAATATCCAGTGTCTGTCCATTGCATCATAAGGTCACAATATAAATAATGTAAAAGACACTTGGAAACTGTGAACCAAACTGATTTTTATTAGGAATAGTAGAGATAATCTGAATTTAAAATATTTACTGGAAAAATGTTAACTGGTTAAAATATAATCAATACAAGATATACAATGTTAAATGACAGATACATTAAGCACAATAAACTGTTTTCAGCCTTTAAAATCTTCCATCTAGATTTTCAATACCAGATCAATTTGAAAAAATCATTAGATCAAATCTTTCCCCCAGTTTGTATTTTAAATTATCACAAGTTTTTAATAACCTGATGTTAAAAAAAGGTGATTTGAGCCCCATTAGAGTGGATTAATTATATGCTAATTATCTCACATTTGAGCTTTGTGAAGCAGAAAATGAATAGTCAGCCTTCAGAGTCATACTGCAGAGACTGTGGGTCTCTTATTAAAGGTGTAATGTCTTCAGGAGTGTGACAAAAAGCTGCTTGTATTGCAGATAACTTTGTTTCTTGCTCTGGAAGATAAGGAAGATATACACAAATACAAACTGATCTATGCTGTCACTGAAACATACATGTTTATTAAATTTACTGTGTGGAAAGTAAGACAAAGAGTTTGGTGATCAGTTACAGTTGATGTACTGCTCCAATAATATATTTAGAACATAAGAAAGGTTTCAGATGAAAAGAGACCATTCAACGCTTCTGGTCCTTTCCAGTAGTCAGTAACTAAACAATCCAGAGATCTCTGAACTTTTCTGGAAAGAAACCAAAGTACTGGCTTCATCAGCATGACTGGATTGCTTGTTCCATACTCCCACAGCCCACCTGACGTAATTTTTAAGGGATCTAGGTTTAAGCTACCTATGGCAGCACTACAGCTCAAAGCAAATCTGCCCCTTGAGAATGTTTGGATTGATGGAATTAGTTTCAATGTGTTTTGCAACACGAAGTGACTTGGAGGAATTTATCGCAGTTTATCCATCCTTTTTATGGGTAAATGCTAAGTAGGGGGATTACTTTCTGTTTACAAAGTTTTCAGTCTTCGGTATTCATGTCTCCCTTTCCAACAGCAGCCCAACACACTTGTCAGCATAATCAAGCTCTTCACTGCCTGAAGTGTGAAATATCTTTTAACACTTTTGAAACAAGTTACTTTGTTTGGAGTAAATTACTTCATTTGCCAGCTTTAAATACGTGTTTCAATAGCCTTTTCCAAGGAGAAACAAATTCTTAGGAAGTTAATTGAGCAGTATACTTCAGGCTTTCAATGTTTAGTTAAAGAATATAGAGCTGAGTCCATGTCAATGTATATTACATGCTTTAGGTGCCTCTTCACCTAATTAAAACCAAGCAACAGACCTACTTCTAGACTTTAAGATGTATAGTACTTTACAAGCTGGGTAATAATTAAACCAATTAAATGTATTTATTAGTCTAACTTAAAAAGCTTGAACAATGTAAACATAATGTGGATTTTCTCTCTGATTTTAAAAGAGGTTTTAGTCAAGTGCCATTGTTTTATTTATGTGTGGTTATTATATTGCAGTCTCTAATTTATGATGAGATACACAATTACAAAGGTTCATACAGTTCTTTATTCACACTCAACTTCTACCTTAGATGTAGCCAAAAATCAGAGTAGCAACATAGAGTGAGACTCTGAACCACAGTAAATGCAATTAATCTACTGTTGAGGGAGGCCCAGAATAAAAAACGGAAGAAACAGAAACACTCTGAATTAGGAAACTTAGGGGAACATGGATTATAGCAATTAATGTTTTACATTGTATAAACCAATAATAGTTCACAGATGAAGCAGAGAAGCAAATTGCTCCCTAAAATATAACCTTTTCTAATTGACAATGAGAAATGTGTTGTGTTTAGAAGAACATGAAGGCAATCTTTTAGACAACTGGGTCTCCAATGTAAACATGCCAAATGTGACACACAAAACATTGTTTTTATTACATCATGTCTGGTCCTATAACCAGATGTGGTTTTGATGTCTTTTTACTTAACTTTGAAGGTGCTCTAGAAGTTTGAAGGGCTTTGAACAGATATAATTAAACTATCCATCAGGAAATTGCCTGTGCCTGGGGGCAATAGGAGGAGTGTGTTTTCATTGATGAGCTAAAGAAAGTTAGCTGTATTCTGAACGTTTACTAGTCCAAAGGTTCAACAGACCAAAATACCCCCTAAAGCTGAACCATAATGCTAGCATTTTAATTATTGAAGCATTAAAACTTAATATTTATGCAGGCTATTTAAACTTTGGATGCCCTGAATGAATGCTCATCAGACACCGAATGGTGAGATTTAATTACAATAGCATCTTCATCTTAACAGTGGGATAATAACCATTAACAGTTACACTTATCACCAAAGTATCCCAGTTAGGGAAGTTATGGGAAAATGAAATCCAGTGCTCCCTGGATGATTTATAGCGCACTGAGCATTTGGTATTTTGATACAGCCTTGGCCTGAGTATGATTTGTAAAGCCAGGTACTTTATGCATATTAGATCTACAGACACAGAGAGCCCTGTGCTAATTTACTGCAGCAGATTGATATACTCAGTGCAGGTTTTTTACTTATAATGAAATTAACCAGGACTGTTCTTGGAACAAAGCCCTGGGACTTTTACCATCTAAAGAGTAGACAAGAGTAGACAGGGCCTTGGTTTATTAACCTGCAGGGTGTACTCCCACTCGAGAGAGCAAGAAGGAAGAAAGAGAGAGTTATTTTGACACCGTATCTAGATTGTGCTGGCTTCAGTTAATGAAATGAACCTGTGAAACCTGTGCACTCTGTTGCTTCTTCCTCTTCCGTGATGCAGCCACTCAAGAACCAATATTTTTTTTTAAATGTTGTTTTTTTTTATCGTAGCTGAAAAATGTAATTGGATGGGGAAACGATCTGCACTAGTAAGGCCTCAGTGGCCCTCGAAGAGCTCGGACCCGAGCTGCCTCCTCTGCCACCGCATTTAAGATGCTAGTCAACAAGCCTGTGACAAAAGATTAGCCTTAAATGAACCACCTAATTGTTCGAATATACTGTATGTAGGCTAAGAGCTGCACCTCACTTGGCTTTGCACACTGTGAGAGAGACTATCCCTGTGTAAAACAGGGTGTGATGTAATGTAGGAGAGTTTTGGTCTTACTCCAGGTACTGATGTGCGCCTGGCATCAGCAGAACAGTAGTTTTAAAATGATAAAGTGCAGACTCCAATGAAAATGTAAGAAGTATCCTTATATTATAACCTCACCTTTGTGTGAAACTGTAGACAATTAAGTACAAAGATCAGTCAACCCTGTTGTCATGAAAACCACCACAGGACTGAGGAGACTGCACGATTCTGATTCTGTGACTAATGAACTTGGGTAGCTTTGTGAAGCAGTCAAGATTAACCCTTTAATTGTACCATAAGTCATTAAAATAGAATTTCGAAAAAAAGGACTGCAGACTCCTTCAGCAGATACTTCCCTGAGCAAAAGATGAGAAAATATCAAACATCTTATATGAGACGATGCCACCCTATCTCAACAACTTGGTTTAGCAGACAGACAAAATTCAAACTTATTTCTAAAGAACTCCGGTCTATTCATTTAAGATTTAATTAGGTGGTGTAATGTGAATTCAATAGAAGATGTGGCACTCTTGATATGAATACATTTAATTAATCCTTTTTAAAGTAAATAACAATATACAACTCACGTGCCCTATGGACCCATAAATTGTTCTCCTAAATCCACATTTAAGTATTGCCATCCCAAAATGAACGTAGTGCTTGAATGGCTTCTATCATATTCACCAAGACAACGTGAGAATTGGAAGAAATGAAGAAAACAAGGTCATTTACAAAATTTGAAAAGCTCAAATAAATAATAACACAATTACAACCCAGAACTGTGATTATTTTTTCTTCACTTTTTCACCACCCCTTTAGTTTTCAAGAACTATTTAAGTTCTCACTGCATTTAAGTGTTCTGTGTTTTGTCAAGTAAACAGAAGTCCAAAGCAACTTCAGCGATGAAAATCACATGGACTGAACTGTGGAATGACACACTATGCTTATTTGAACTGTTCTGCATCTGTTATGCATCACAGTCAAATCGTGTCATGCTTGAAATCAGTGATGAAAGACTAAGTCCTGTTATAGAGTTTTTTTTAAATAAATCTTTAGTATATACTTGGATGTGAGATGCCAAGCTGCCATAATTTAAGGTAATTTTATTTCAACAAACACTGAGAACTCATACACATTTTTTCAAAAATAGCAAATGGAGAAATCTAACAATAGCATGTAATATGAATAGCAAGGCATAAAGGAAATATACTGTGTTTGCCCTTTTTAATTAAGTTTGTTGATATGTTGAGTTATTATTTCTCCTTACATGGAAATAATAACAGTATTTTGACTGTCTCTGTGGAATAAAATGACTGAAATGTCCTTCTTGAGTTCAGAATTCTATATGAAGGCATAAAAATAGTTAGGAGAGCAACCTCTAGCTGCAGCTTAAACCAAAAGTGGTATAGACATGGCAGTTGGGAATGAGAGGAATAGATGCACCTACTGTACTAGTGCAAAAGCAAATTAATGTGTTTGTTTGTAACCTTAATGTTACAAAATCTATAAATAATAAATAAACAACCTGGCTCTGTTATTTGCTGCAGTGGACAGATTCTAAATCATTTCTCGGATTGTTTTCTCTCAGGCTCCTCTTTCTGTTCATGTCTTGGCATCACTGTGTGTGCGAAGTCTAAAACAGCACCTGATCTCATCTACACCAGTTAGGATTCTGTTCACTTTCCATTAAAGCCCTTCAGCATAATAGCAGTAGTGCACGTTGTCTAAATTATAGTTGTCACGTAAAACTGCTCATCCCAGCTTCAATAATCTAATGACATTCCTTCGATGAAAATGCATGGCTGTCACCTAGTAACACTCTTCAGCCTTCGTATGTTGGAATGTAGAAAATGTTTAACTTTTTTGTTTTCATCGAAAGGGCAATTTAAATCACTTTTATTTGACACTCAACAAAGTGAGAATGCTTTTTGATGGTCTCTTTATTAGTCTTGATGCAATGCGAACCTTACAACCTCTGTAACCCCTCAGAACTCCTGCAGTAAGGTCTCCCTCTTGTTGACAAATCGGAAATGACAGCATATCTGACAAGATTCTCTACAATTCACTCAAAGGCATTAATAGGAGGTCCCTGGAAAACATACAGAGTAGAAAATAACTACCTAGAAAATATCTTTATCTTGTAAGAGTAGAAAAGAATGTTAAAAAAATTAGTTCAATGCATTAGATCAATAAGAGTTGTTTGTTCTTGACCTTAAAATCCGGTACAGTCTTTGTTAGTCCTTATTTACAAACTAAAAGTTACATACTGTCCTCAGCTGCCAATATTAATAATGGACAAGCATGATAAAAAGACATTTATCAGGAATGTCAGAAAATTCCTTGATTATAAACTAGTGAGCATTACCAGCCGGTAGAATTTGGATGCCTTTAAAGAAAATTAAGTATTCTATTTTTTTTTAAACGGCCATTTAAATCTGTTTAGTAAAAGGGTCCATGTTAAAGCCCAACCTCCCAACAATACTAATTCAATCAGGTGTGATGGTTACAACTGCTCACCTTTGGAAGCTGAAAAAAGAAGAGACAATGCAAGATAAAATAAAGACCATGTCCCTCTGTCCCCTATCCTGGATGGAATCAATCTCACATTTTTGAAAAAATATATCTAATTTCTGCCTGCAATATAACTGAAAGACTTTTTTTTTTAAAAATGAGAGATTCTAGAGCTTTGCATGTTGAACGGCTTCTTCAAAAATAAGGACGCTAAAAGTGGTGTTTCCTCCAGCTGAGAGAGTGCCTTCGTTTCCTTTTCCTGTGAAAGTGTTCCTTCCCCTCTGCGGGCCAGGGGAAGCCGTTGTCACCCACTTTATATGTGCCATCAAACTCCTCTGTGTCCGAATCGTCCGTCACTTCTGGAAAGACGTTATCCGGAAATTCCTCCTTCAGCTTGGCGTTGAACAGCGCCTCAAGGTTTCTTCCTGCCTGGGCCACCTCCGAATCTGGCTGCAAACCACAAGTCACACTGCGCTGAAGCTGTCTGCTGTTTGAAATTCACTTCTCACAGGACGCCTTACCTTCAGGAATATCGAATTACCTCTGTGCTAGGGTTCTGTGTAGCGTTTAAGCTTGCTGGGAGAAAAGACGTAGGAACATGCTATGCCACTGCAGAATTCGTAACAATATGCCTGTAGTATGAAAGACCCTTCACCAAATGTCTGTATCGCTCAACTATTCCACTCTGTCTTACAGAGCTGATCAGCCTAACATAAGCAGAGCTCCTCTAAAACAACCTCTCAATGACCAAAGATCTGGATATACTATATAATACATCCTACACTGATTTAAGCACATTTGGATTTTTTACAGCAGTTTTTTTTTTAAATTGACACTTTATGGTTTTCATTCTTGTCATTATTGTGCTTGTCTATGCTTTTCACTTCTTTTTCTTTAAATTCCATTTGCTTCTGATTTAACACATCCATGCTTGAATTTTCTTCTTGTCTGAAACTAGCCAAGATGAGAGCTTGAAGGTGCAATGGAACAAAACATATACCAAGTCCAGTTTTTCAGCTTTTTTACATAAGGTTCTGACTCTGTCCTGACATGTAAACGTACAAAAGGACTATTTGTAGATTACGAGTCTCAAAAGGAATGCTCCAGCATGCGTCTTTTTCAGGACTATTGTGTCAAAAAAAATAAGTAACTTTACTTACGTAATTGAACTTTGCACAGTTCCTAAACATAAGAAAGACATCTGAAACAAACTCCTCAGGTGTGTAGTAGTGAAGAGGGCTCCTCTTATTCAGTTTACTTCTTATGACAGAGAGGTCCATTGGTTTCTTGATTATTTGGTAGTAATGACGTGCCTGTATTAAACAAAAGCAAAAATGAAAAACTCTTTTCCTCTTTACAGCTGCTATTCTTCAGCTGATTTGTTTATTATCTTATTACACTGAACAGAGAAAAATAAAACAACAGCACACGCTAAGAACAACATAACAATTAGTGTAATAACTCGCAACTGGCTTCTTACAAATGTTGCACTATTTACAGTATGTCTCAGCACTCCTTATTCTGTTTAGTCAGCTGTGGCTCTTACCAGTGGACTCACAGGTTCATGGAATGGGGCACTGAGGACACTGCAGTAAATAAACAGCGTCAGTTTCTCACATTTCTGTGGAAGAGAAGGTGAAACAATTTATCGTTTTCATGAAAAGAAAAGAAAATGCGAAAGTGTATGTAATCATCATCATACTAACATCAATATACATCCCAGTGGTAGAATGTTATCAATTATTGGATTCAGATTCAGTGTTTGTGTCACAGCTACAAACTTATACTGTACGTCAGAATAGGAAGAAAAAAAGTGTTGCATCTGTGTCATCTGCCTCCCTGTGTTTAGAAAACGCTATTCTCTACTGCATTACTGAGGAAATAATGGGTATTTGTTCTTTAAAACATCTTTTGCTGCTTTGTGACTCTTAGACAGTACAGTATGTACTGTACACAACTGACATACTTTACTGTCCTTCTTTATTCCCTAAAGAACTCTGCAATCAGACATTTGCTGCTACCCAATAAATAATGGTTACGCAGAGAGTAATTGTATAGCTCTAGTATGCATTCTGGCTTACCCTCTGGTCTAAGACGGACAGTCCGTACTGAGGTGTTGTTCCCTTGTGTTCTGCAGTCAGACGTGTGTTTTCACAGTCGTACTCCATCTCTGGGTCAATGAGATTACGGCACAGTGTGCAAACCCAGTCACCCCTGCAAAACAAAACGAAGGGGTTCGCTATCAACACAGGAGCTCTGCAGAGCGATGAAGCAGGAGAAATCAGCTGGGTTACTGTTTCTGCATTTTTAAAAGCTGCAATGCCATGCCACCTGTAGAATTTACTCAACTAAATCGAAAACAACATCAGCACAAGAGAGATGAAAAAATTATCTTCAGTTTTACATTTCCAAAATGCTAAACTTTAGCAATGTGCACACTGGTCTATTTGAAAGCTCAGTGAAATGAAACGTAAGCAGAAACGTTTTGGTATACTTTGGTGAAAATTCTTCTCCATCTGGGAAAGAAAACTATGATTTTCAGATCCCCCGCGCTGCACCCTCTGTCAGAGTGGAGGGGGGTGATGGGTAGCAGACTTTGTGCTAATTTGTATTTGTGGTGCTTGGTGTTGTGGATGATTGACAACTTTATTTTTGATTGTATGTTTATAAAAAACAATAAAATACAAGTAAAAAAGGTCACTAAAATCATTGAGGGGATTTATGTCATTGCAATTTTTATGTCTTCACCACAAGCAAGTTATTCCCAGAAACTAGCCAATTTAATTATTTCTTTACCATAATGTGTTCTTTTAAGCTGCATAATATCCCAGTCAATTTCTCATGAAATACAGCGAGATACAAGCTGATTCCCTGTGTATTAGGCCTTTAAAGTCAACAAAATAGAACAAATTTATTGCTTGTAAATAATTTACACAGTCATCTGACTTAGCCTGCTTTCCAGATCATGACAACAAATACACTGAATGTAAAATAGTGAGAATTAAGCCCTAGCTCCATCCTTACACAGGAAAGCTGAGGAGTGGGGGGATGTGACAGGAGAGATGGAAGACTTTGGGACATCGATCGCAACACAGCAAATCGCCTCCGTTCAAGCAGACTGCACAGAAGTCCTCGTTCTCCATAGTGTTCTCAGCGGAGGGTTCTGCCTCATTCTCCCCACAGGCCTCTCCCAGCTCCTCGGTTCCCAGGTCTGGCTCCATCTGAGGGGGCTCGGCTGGCCTCCCCACCTCTGGACACTGCAAGTTCCCCGAAGGGCTGGGAGAGTCCGAGTCATCGCCCGCTGATGGCTCAACAACACCGTCCACTGCTGGGAGTGACAGACAGTCCTCTCCGGTATACTCTGTCCCACAGCTGCCTTTGTCCTGCAAACAGATCAGAGTTGCATGCAGAGATTAGTTTTAAGAAAAGCTTAACCTGCTCTTGTAATGTTTTAGAATAATGCTTCTTATGGCTTAGCACGTTTTAGTTGACCACCTCAATAATATTTATTTGGTAGATCTGAGTCAAACAAGTATAAGGTGTAAAATTCAAAATATTATTCCTTTTTGTTTTTGCATTGTATTGTTTATATTTACAATTACAGTTTTGTGGAGGAAAAAGAAACAAATCTATCTAGTACAATTAATGCAAATGTAATTTATTGGTGAACACAATGTCTCCATGTCAGCAATACAACGCTGGGCTTTGAATCTCCAAAAGGATACAAGGTTTATGTAAGAATCTGTGTTTTTTGCCTTTTTGTAGTTAGAATATGTTGGTTTAACGCAGCCTAGAAAGTCCGGGAGATTTCATGAGTCTGGTAAGCTTCAGTACGGTCCCTACTTGCTCAGATCTAGCTCCTCTTTCCGTGTCCAGGTCTGTGCCTGCAGGAGGGGGGGCATCGTTCTCCCTGCTCTCTGAGGGTAGCTTGAGTGCTGGAAGCTGGCCAGAAATAGGGCAGATCTTCAGGCGCTCCAGGCGTACAAATGGAACCATAGGTTTTACTGGGAAGTTTGAGATTTCACTGGGAACCCTGAAAAGTGAACAAAGTGGTTTAAATGCAGGCCATATGCTATGATCACGTTGTGCCACGTCAGGTTGGGTCATTTTTGTACATTGCCGTAAACGTCACTGTGATTTACCACACTGGGTTTGACTGCCCAGTTTTCACACAACGGTTTTCGCAGAACAGATGCAGACAGGGATATCACGTGTTACGTTCTGCTGCACAGAGGGCTAAAGAATGTTATTTTTCTTGGCCCTGAGATGAATAAGAATGTATCCATCTCATCCAGGGTGAGAGCAGTCATGTCACGATCTAGCAATCCCATCTTGTAGTCTGTGCTACTGGAATTGGCTTTGGGTTGTCATTACATGCACAAGAGGCTGGATGTTTTTTTTTGTTATCCTTTTAGTTCATAAATGTTGTGTCCATACACAAACATTGGTGCAATGCATGCATTTTTGCAGATAGAATTTTTTGCAAACAGGAATTTCACACCCTTTTTTTTCCTGCATGCGGTTATCACTAGGTTTTCTAATTTCCCTTTTTAGTTACAAAACTTAGAAGGAATGGCAGAAGATTAGTTAAATTCAGCACCCTGTATACTGCTCATTTCTGTATGTATAACTCTGACACAAATAAATATGTTTTTCACATGGAAGAAGTGCCTGTCCTTCAATTAAGGCTCACACACACAGTATACTATACCTGACAGTATTCTGTGAAGAGTGTTCACCTTTAGCATCATCTCCTTCGTAAGTGCTGTGACCTAGTGAAGAAGGAGAAAGGGTGAAAAGCAATCGACACCTGGGTAAACAATAACACAGCCCTTTTTTATCTCCCTTTTACTCATTGCCATTTCTTCCAAAGCAAGTTTTTTTCTTACTTTACTTTCTCATATAGCTGCAGTATCATTATCCCCTTCAGACAAGGTCACCTTAATAATGCATAAATTTCCACACTCCCGAACGCAACAGTTCAAAAATATTAAACGTTTTGCATGAATGTAAGTGGATGATAGCGCTGGAGCTTATCTGGGTTTCTATAGTGATAATGAAACTGAGAGTATGAGACTCCCCTTAACTGGGACACTCTGGATTAACTAAAGCACTTAGGATACAATACTGGACATAAAGATATAACAGCATTGTCTGCTGATGGCTTGAGACCACAGCTCGCAAATAACAGGTCCAGTATTTTGTGCTGCCTCATAAATAAAGTCTGATATCGTACGTATTTACATGAGATGCACAGGACAGGTAATGATAAATGGCAGCATCTTTTTTAAGGTTACTAAAGAGAAAATTAACCAAAGCAGGAGTGACACAGAGGCAAGCGGTGAAAGTGAAAGCACTATTGATGATGGCCCACACACTCAATCGGGGCGCGACGCTGCCTCACCTGGCTCTGTCTTGAGGACAGTCAGAGGAGTGAGGAGCACAATGGGAGGGCTCACAGCTGCCCTGCTGAAGGACAGATTCATGGGCTGTGCAGGAGAGCTCCTGTCTGCGACTCCATCACCTCCGCTGGGTCGGATAAGGCCTCCCTGCCAGCGAAAACAACGTTGAAAATACAATAACCTTGGTAAGAGCCATAACACCGCGTGTCCTGAAGCAAGAAGAAAACGCGCAGTGAATACACTCGTGGGTCCATTTTAAATCAAACGTATAACCGAACAGCCAGTTACTACAAACACAGTGGTGGTCCATTCCTGGGACTTCAGCATTGTGAACTATTATGTGATATTTTCAAACACATTTATTTTTACCTGCCTTTGACATTTTTTCCTGAAGGCTTTAACATGTCTTCACTGTTCTTTACTACACAGGGCAATGTGACTACTTTTGGATGACACAATGAACATGTTAAAACCACAGGTAACCTTGTCAATCAAGGCAAAGGCACACTACCATAATGCATTCACCCCAGTGAAATTATTGCAAAATAAAATTTACCCATTCCTTTCCCACTTGAAGATCTTTTTAAAGTAAAACTTACATTTCTGTTTAATATATGCATACAGAACTTTGTTGTGTGGTACCAGTAAAATACCTTTAATAAACTATATTAGAAATAAATTTAATTTAGTTAATTGCAATTATAATTCCTTGGGACATCAAGGAAAATGTAAAATTAATAATAATAATAATAATAATAATAATAATTGCTTACACTTATATAGCGCTTTTCTGGACACTCCACTCAAAGCGCTTTACAGGTAATGGGGACTCCCCTCCACCACCACCAATGTGCAGCATCCACCTGGATGATGCGACGGCAGCCATAGTGCGCCAGAATGCTCACCACACATCAGCTATCAGTGGGGAGGAGAGCAGAGTAATATAGCCAATTCATATATGGGGATTATTAGGAGGCCATGATTGGTAAGGGCCAATGGGAAATTTGGCCAGGACGCCGGGGTTACACCCCTACTCTTTTCGAGAAACGCCCTGGGATTTTTAATGACCACAGAGAGTCAGGACCTTGGTAAGGTAATTCCTTTGGCTTACTATGAAATAGGACAGATTTCACACAAATGCTCTGAAGCCAAATGCAATGAAGAGCATTCCAAGCATTTAATATATATCCTGTTGATAAATCCTTTAAAACAAGTCTAATCTAATAAATAAATAAAACGTCACCATAAGGAACATAGTTAAGTTACTAGAATATATCAATCAGAGTAAAAGAGTCAGGAAATAAGCACTCTACAACATTTATTTTGTTGTGCTTTTTACACTGCTAACAAGATGGATGTAATTATTCCAGATAAAAGCCACTGCGTCATGCTGTAACCAAAACATACGAAGCTGGAAACATCTGTTACCTGAGAAACCAGAGTCAGTGTTTGTCTACATGTAAACTATAATGGGTTTTGCTTCTACAGGGGATGTCTGGAAAAACAACCTTTTATTTGGACTGTACACTGTTGTAATACAAGAGAGTTCAGTACAGTACAGTAGATTAGCTACGCGGTGTTACTAGCTACAGAGCTGTTCAGAATACAAAGGTGTTACTCCGCCTACGCACCCACACAAAGTCAAAATATCTAAGAAACAATAGCTGTTCCATTTGTCAACTCTTAATTATGCACGGGTAAAGGCATTTCTTTGACAACACTGCAAGAACAAGAACTAAGAGAATCACTTGCACAACAATGCACTGCAAACCACAGCCATGCACAAAGGCTGTATTAATGTACTGTACCTAACTCATTGCATTTCTTTTCTGGCTTACCTCCATTGAATCCATTGCAAACACATAAAGCAAAGCAGGCACTGAAACTTTTGTCAGCTGCCTGGAACAACAAACTACCACTGCTGTGCCCTTAGTCATATTTGTTTAAATTTAATGATTATTCATTATAAAATGCTTGACTGATTTGTTTTAGGAATGTCTTTAAGTTTGGGTGGAACAGTATCCTAAAAACATACAAATGCTGTTCTGTTCAACGTCTGTCTGTACCTGTGCTTGTATCATGACTTGCACTGGTCACTAGCTCATTTCCACTTGAGGAACAGTGGCCATGATTGTTTTGCTGCTGTGAAGCAGTTGCCTTGAATCTTACCTTGCAGTCCTTGCTCCCATGGTTCCTGTGTCTTGTTGCTAAGCTATGTGCAGCCCCTAGGGGCTGGTGTTCAGAGAGAAGGTGTGCTGCAGACCTGGAGGAAGGCATCACAGGTTCTGACGGAGAGTCTCTGGGATGTGTCCTCTTCCCTCTTTTCGGGTCGGGCGTTCGGCGTGTGCTGCTCAGGAGTCCGTTGGTCGGCTCAGACATCTTCAGCAAGGCAGGAGCAATGGAAATGGCACGGAGCGGTGCAGAGCCCTGCGAGAGAATCAGACAGTTAACTTCCCACTCTGCAGGCAAATTAAAGATGCAGAATTAAAGTGGGTCAGAAGAGATCAGATAGATCTTACAAAAGACATTTAGATTTAAATCATCTTAATAATGCAGACTAAAAAACACACTGAAATAACACAGATTCTACACAGAAACAGGCAGATCAGATGCTGGCACTATTCTATAGGTAAAGAGCATTTGAAATTCACACTGATGTACCTTCTTCCAATGATTTGCATGAATTAGCAAATTTAAAATTAAACCCTTACTCATTAGAACAATTATGTAAATGTTAAAGCAAGGCCCTTAAGGCTTCTTTGAACAAGCTGTATCACTTTAAATACAGCAGATAATCCCATTTTTTTGGGGTGCCGGCTTGTCCAATGTACAAATTTGTTAAGAAAGGTACAGTAGCAGTGGTTGCCCGGGCACTGCAGCTCAGTTCTGCACTACCAGCAATAATTTGTTCACAAATAAAAAGCGATGCATGTTTATTCGCTGCTTGCCTCTTTCCACATCTGTGCACGGAGCAGCGAGGAGACGCGGCCCAGCTGACATGCACGGTTTTCCTTTAATTACTGTGCAATTAAAAATCCTTACCTATAATACCTCCCTAAGGAGTCCAGTGGCGGTTTCTGTGGTTGAAACGTGAATAAGACTAAAAGTGGAAAGCCCTGAAAAGGTATCCACTTCTCAGATGATGGATGAGAAATGCGGTGATTCGAGGTAACAGGCAGGGATGTGCTCTGAGAAATGAAATCTAACCGTGAGCTCAACTATTCCCAGGGCAACTCATTAATGTGAGGATAAGTAAATATATGGCTTCACCCCAGTGCTTCCCACTCATTTAACTCACTGTTACTAAGTAAAGGTAAACAGTAATGAACACCTAACTTGAATTCACATTTACCTGGAAACATTCTCTCTTTTCATCTGTTGAAAATATCGCATTGTTCTGTATGCTGCTTTGAATCCTCAGTTCCTAGAGCATTGTGGAAGATTACTGTCTTGGTGAGGGAGGGGGGTTTTGTTTGTTTTGTTACATCATAATTTACCTGTTGATGAAAGCTGACACCAGCTGTTGGCTTTATGCACTCTGTTTATATACAAGTTATTTAGATTTTAGTTTACAAAGACTTCTAAAAGAAATGGACTTAATTTAATCCGTCCAGTGTGACACCATGGCTTAAGACACAAGTGGTATCACATTCATTGCTATCGTCAGCAACTGAAAAGATAATTTCCTGTCTGGAGGCTGCAACTCGTGTCAATAAAGGTGTGTATGGAAATTATACCTGGCTATTATTTCTTTGGAAAAGTGGTTTTTATTTAACTGCCAAGCAAGCTCTGTGACATCATAGCCATTGTGTGGTACCATAAGCTAAAGTAAGTTGTACATGCATATAAAAAGGAGATTAAAAGACTGTCCATAAAACTTTTGTCCTCAAACGAAGCTGGGATTGACCACTGAAGCTTCTACAAAAATCAGTTTTGCAAAGCACCTTTCCATTGCTGCACTGTGTTATTGTACCTAAATATGTGGAGCTTTGAAGCAAGCAGTAAGCGCAAGGTATGAAAATTGTGGTCATTCTAAATACATGTGAAAGACAGCCCAGTATGTAAAACTTACAATGGTTTGGTCAACCACGTGTGAATGACTCATCCTGCTACTCGTCCCAGTCTGCTGCTTCAGCTCTAATTCTGATGCCTGACACAGTGCCGGGTGGTCCTGACCATGAGCCGCTGTTGGTGAGGTGCTGAGCTGCTGCAGACAGATCTGCCGCCGCTGCTGTTGCCTCACCGTGTCACTGGTCGGCCCGGCTCTGGCTTGCTCAGCTCGCTGCGGCGGCAGGTCCAGCTCGGCCTCCTGTGGTTGCAGGAGGTGCTCCACCCCTTGTTGCAGTGGTTCTAATCGACAGGGCGCCAAGATCCGCAAGCCATTCTCCACTGCCCGCCCCTGCAGCGGTCTGCCTGAGCTGGGCAACAAAGACTGCTGGAAGTGCCTGTGCTGCATCAGGGACTGCGAAGGCAGGTGGATCATCTGAGGTGCTGAAGCCAGAGGGCTTTTGGGCACCCAGTGGCCCGGCATTGGCAGCTGCAGGGATGGAGTAGTTTGGTTTGGCAGGGTGAGGCTAAGGGGATAGGGGCTGAGCTCCAGCTGCTTCTTGTCAAGAAGCCATCTCGAGGCCTGCGTTTCCAGACCAACAGCGCCCTGGTGACCGTGGCGCCAGGATTTATCGGGGTAGGGTCGGATCGGGCGGAGCTTTCTGCCTCGTCCCAAGGCGCCGAACTGCTGCGTGGCAGAAGGCCCCCTGCTCTGTCCTGCGAGGAGCTCGCTCTGTAGGTCGGCATGCTGCTTGGGTGCCTGGGAAAAATTCAGGCAGTGCGGACAGCACACGCGGGACTGAAGGCAGGTGGGGAAGCCACAGCTTTGGTCTTGGGGCTGGTGGCACAGGGAGGCTGGCATGGCTGGGCACGTGATTGGCTGAGGCTTCAGAACGCTTGGAGAGGCGCCACCTCCGGTGTGAGGGCTGCTTCCTCCCTCTGTCGTCAGCTCGCCTGAAAAAACACACGAAACGCCAAGAAAGAAAACTATAGGATCCCGCATTATTACTTGAAATCCATCCATTTTCTGACCACTTCTTCCAAGTCAGGGTTGTAGGGGAGCCAGAGCCTATCCCAGCCTGCAACGGGATACCAGCCCAACACAGGGCAGGCACTCCGATGCTAACTCTCCCTCAAGGACCAGTTTTCCCAGAAACCAATTAGCCTACCAGTATGTTTTTGGACTGCAGGAGGAAACCCCTGCGAAGAAGGTTTGGAATTGAACCCAGGACCCCAGTGCCGAGAGACAGCCATGCTACCCACTGCATCAGCGTGCCACCCTATTATTTGATATATGAATGCTTATTTCAGGTGACCCTACACTACACTTGATTTTGGTCAAAAGACGCAGAAGCAGCACTGCTACCCTGTCTGGAAAAATGAAGCTCCTGTCATGAAAGCTCAACTCAATTAAAGTTTGAGATGAGATGCCTTTGATTTGCACAGAACCCCAATGTCAAGTACGTACAGCAGATTGAAACAGAATTTACCAGCAGTCAGAAACTGTCATATGTCAAAGCTAATAATGTCCTTTAAGCCAAGCAGCACTAAGGGATGCAGGTGACAGCCAGTTCACTTCACTTTCAGCAATTTATTTCCAAACATCTGGTGTTTAGAAATCCAATAATAATGTGGATAATTAATGTATATTTATTGTTCAGGACTCTGAGCAACCTTAACAAGATTAGTGAGCAAGGCAATTGACATCTACTGTACCTAAAGTGGAGATCTGCTTGGTCCAGAAACTGGCGTCCCAGTTGAATTTAATCTTAACAGGTGGGCCAATGTCAGGGGGAAGCTGAGATTCAAGCAGGCGTTGCATCTGAAATGTAATCTGAAAACAAGTGGGTCATTCCAACAGTGACAGTGATACAGATTTCCCAAGGACACTCCATTTCATCACTTGGCCTTGAAAAGTGGCTCAGGTACACTAGCTGGGTTGCCAATGACCTAAACTAGCTATAGGACATACCTTCATACTTGAACAGTACATACTGTTGGCACACAGAAATTAGTACATTAATGTTTTTAATAATAAATAGAATAGTGATATAAGGTACCTCTAAGTTATGAAACTAATAGAAATGCAGAATTCCACAGTTTAACAAGAAGAATAAAATAAGCTTTTTTATTGAGTCTTTTCTATAATTGAATCATCACTCATTCATTGGTAATATCATTATTTATACCACATTTCTTTCCTCTGATTTTATTAGAATATAAGAATGGTTACATATGAGAGGAGATCATTCTGCCCATCTTGCCTGTTTGGTCAATTATAAGATTGTAAGATTACACAGTGCATTTGTTTGATATGGGGCTCTTCCATATTAATGCAGGCATCCTTGAATTATAGATAATATACAGATGACACAAAATACCAAGCAGAAAACTGAATAGGTACAAACACAGCAAAAAATCTGGCAGCCTGGCTTGGCTCATCATACTGTACATGTTGAAGGCTATTCATTAGAGCACTGTATAAACTAAAGTTCAAATTGTCCAAAAAAAAACCAATCATCCATAATCATCCAAGAGGAGGAATGGAGAGTGTTTTTTTTTATCCTTTGTTCCTTTTATGAGACATCAAATATTTATCCAGCAGAATACAGTACTGTTAGAGAGGGCAGGAAGAAACAGGAGGCTCCCATCTACCTTGTCAGAACTCAGAAACAAAGTGAGGGTGGGGGCTGGTCAGGATTACGATGGGAGACCTCGAAGTAAAAAAAGGTTGCTAATGCAAGGGTGTTAGGTGGAGCTCTCCTTCCAGACCACATTTTGTAAGCCAATACCCAGTATTGATACAATAGTGATAGGGGACATGGTGTTGTAGAAGGCGCTATCATACAGATCAGATGTTAAACCAGGGATCGTGATATGAAGTATTAAGAAACAGCGATGGTGAACTCCGCTACTTGAGGGCTGGAGTTTTTAATTTTATGCAGGTATCAGCAAAAGATTAAGATCTAAACCAGCACAGATTTGACTTTTTAGTCAAATGGGTAGTTCCGTTATGTCTGAAGATGAGGACTGGAAGGAAGACCAGGGGACCTAAGGCCCTCAAGAACTAGAATTCCCTACCCCTGCATTAAACTGAGGACCTGACTGCTTGGTCATTAAAGATCTCATGGCATTGTTCATAAGCGTAGGCAGTCAATCCCAGCCTCCTGGCCAAATTCCACATTGGTTTTTACTCTTTTTGTTCTCCCTAAATTCCCCCCCTTAACTGAACAAGTAAAGAAATGTCTCCCTTCTCCACCTCATCCGCTGTGTAGTGGGACTGCCCTTCAGTGGTGGATAAAGTGGGTCCCTCATATAAGCAAAGCACTTTGGGGTGAAAGGCTCTATCTAAATGCAAGCAGTTATTAATTACTGTCAGTATTATTACCCACCAGTTCTTTGCTGAAGAGCAGAGGACTCCTTCTCTGGTTCACCGTCGCCCAGTTCACAAAGTTCTGCACATGGCTGAGCTGGCTACACAAATCTATCACTCCATTCAGCTGGCTGACAGTTTTCTGCTGTAAATCATTTGTTATCTTCTGTCAACACAGGAACAGAAAAATGACATTCATGTGAACATTTAGGCCAACTGGTCAGCGAAAAGCAGGTGAGGTTAAACTGTGCTTCATGAAATCATACAAAAAATATGTTTTGAAATTGAACTAAACTCTTCATGAACATGTTCAGGGTTCGGAAGGTTCAGAACTTGAGAAGGCATTGTTTAGTGCTGTCGTGAAGGGCAGACTAGTTCATTTGTGATACAGAATATTCAAATTTAGGATTGTGTAGCTTATGAACCTCTACGCAAATTAATGCTTTTAGATTTTTTCGTGGCATAATTACCTCAAGTTGTTCTATTAAATGGCTGGCTCGTTTGTTCAGTTCATTAATCATAATCATCTTTGCCATTTTAATCTGGTTCTCTGTCTTCTTTTGTGCAATCTTTATGCCATGCATCCTGTGCAACACAGAGGTAATGACAATACGATTGTTACAATATTTAACCAAAACACAGTTGCTTAAAATGAAGGAATAAAAATTAGATTTTAATAATTTCTTTTCATTTTCATGTAACAATATCACTTTCATCTAATCACTTCTGAACACAGACTTTAAAGAAATTTAAAGTTTCAATTCAGTTTAGTCAATGTTTTAGAAATGAGTATACTATTATTTACATTTTTAAAACTTACTCTGGTTTCAAAATGTGCCCAATTAATTATAATGGAAATGTAAAATGTTTACACTAACAGCTCTGTTTAATTTCCCTTTTTTTAAAATAGAAGAACAAAATTATTTCCTTTGTATTTCTCCACATTTGGAATGCAGCCATGTGCATCATCAGAGCCTTACACCATTTCACACCACAGCTAAATGTAAATCAGTTAGAGGGAGAGGTGGAACTTTCACTGGCAATGAAGACACACAAGAAGCAAAAGCTCTCTGTCGTGAGAGAACCCCTGACCACTCCTGTGTTCACTCAGCTATCTGCGTGCTCGTCACGGCTCAGACTGTGTCAGGACTGTAGGACTCAATGAGAGCATGTGTGGGTGGAAACAGCCTAGGAGTGCTGCTTTTATACTTTTCTCCAGAAAAGTTTGAATCAATTATTTCTGGACAGCTGGGATTCAAACCAGCAATGTATAGAATCCATAGAAGGTATCCTCATCGAAAAAGCCAGATTCCCATTGAAAGCAGCCTTATTCTTTTCAGGTTTTATGAATTGCATAAGTAAGCTAGCTCCTGATCCTGGATATTTTACCCTTTCCTTGCGTAAATGTGTGTACTCAGGCAGATGAGTAGTTTACATTTTGTGAACTACAATGTTTCTGCTTCATCAGAACATATTGCAGACAAGGCAGTGGCATGTAAAACAGTGAAACATGTCTGCACAGTGCAACTAGTGCTTATGTTTTAAAAAAACTTTGGTTTCTCACAGTTTAAAAAAAATAAATGAGAAGATTTCCTTTTCGGTCCATATGCCTTTCCCTTGTAATTCCCTGTGTATGTTTTCCAATAAAATATTTTTTTCCATGAACAGAACAAGTAATTAAGTCTTCAAGTCTATTTTTACACATAGGAGGTGCAACACACAAATCACACTTCTTTACCTGGCTTCTATTTGCTTTGCAGAGTTCTCTACAACAGATCGCTTGTCATCCAGTTGTGCCATCAAGCTCTCAAAGAGCCACTGCTGATTATGAAGTGCTTTGCCAACAAGGATTAACCTAAAGAAAGAAATAAGCAGGGAAGCTGCACCAAATATATTTTTTGCACGTCATAACAAAAATAGAATTACAAAATGAGAGATCAACAACAAACAGGCGACCATGTAACAATTTATTCTGAAACATCTACTGTGGCTGCTAAACCTGGGAATTATCTCATGATAATTATCTCCATCAACCCAGTCAGACAAATCCCTGCAGCACCAGATCATTTACCTGTGATCTTTGTGTGCTGAGAAATGGCAGCTTTTGCAGGTGAGCATGTCACATGTTTCACAAAACAAATCCAGCAGCTCCTGATTATGAAAGTGGCAGAACAGGAATCCTTTGGATTGGAAATTAGGACCTTAAAGAAATGAATATTTAAAACTGACTTAATACACAATTAAAATAGAGAGAGAGAACCCACGGACTTGTTTTCTACATGGAAAAGGGCAATAGATACACCTGAAACATTGCACAGTAAATGAAAAATCCATTTATTAAGAATATAAGTACAGTAAATCTTCACTGTGCCCTCATTAAGATTATTATATCTTGTTATACCCTGCAATTATATCCTGAAACATTTGCATGACAACATATTTAAAGTCCACATAAAAATACCGTATACCTGAGCTGCATTTTATTGTAGTCTTTGTCTATGTTCAACTTAATTGAATCTAAACGAGACAGTTTGTATGTATTTATCGTTTTACTGAGTTTAACGTTGTCATTTGTGTATTTCTAGTAATTATATTATTGTAATTATCCTGTGGATAATTAGCTGTTATAATAAGCAAGGCTCAACAACAAGAAAATTCTGATCTATTATTATAAAACTGGTTGTCAGAACTCTACACCACTTGCAGAAGGTTTTCTTACAATTACTTTTTAGAGGACTTTAGAAAACAGTTTTTGTAATTTAAGGTATTTTATTGCCACCACCCTAACCAGGAACAGGCAGATCTCTGATAAGGGACAGGTGATATCTGTTACAAATATAAAATTAGTAGAATACACAAAGAGGTAGGGGTCATGGTACTTTGGAAACTGAAACCTCTGAAAAAAGATATTTACATAATATATACAGCTAGGAAAATGAGTTATTTAAAGATAAATTTGCCAATTGTCAGTTTTAGCTGACTAGTGGAGGAAAAGGGGTATTCATGTGCAGACGAATCGTGCTAGAAAAGATGACTGTAAAACGTTCTGAATCCAGGAGTGGTCTTTACTGTGTGTATGAAACAGACCACAATCTCCACTGCTGAAGTGCCAGGCATCTAGCCTGCAGATTATTCATTGGCCACATCCTGTTGACTTGGTTTCTGTTTTCACTTCTGTTCTTAAAACTATAAGACTGTAAAGTGATACCACTGTGGCAAATTCCTGCAGTACCTCAAATGCACTCAAAGCAGGAACCTGTAGACGGGAAAGGGTGTAGATACTTAAATCAAAGTGTGCAGGCTAGTTTGGTTTGTGCTTATTCACCAGAGGTTCAGATGTAGCGATGAGTCTTTGTGCAGCTTGTTGGATATCATCACTACCACATAATAGGAGAAACTAACCTATTTCCATCAACATGTGTCATTGTTATCAAGGTAACCCAATCAAACCAGGGAAGTTACAGTAATATTCTCTATTTAAGGTTTATTGCATATTATTACTGTACATAACGACTGCCAGTCCTTTTGTACAGCCTTATGATATTTCATGATCTTAATTTTGACATGTCAAAAGTCTCCAAGTATAATTTGCCTTAATAAATAAATGTGTGGCAGAATGTTACATGAATCAAAAGGAGAGCAACATTTTTTCAGAACAAGTACAGTAGAGCAGCAGTGTAATATTAAAACTTTCAGCTCTTTGTGGATGCTAAGCATATGAAAGAAACTTACCAGCATGAGAAGGCATCTTCTCTGCTTCGGATATGAAGAGTGAAGTGGTATTTCTGTGCTGGTGTATATCAGTACACCGAAAACATAACCACTTATTGCAGAAAGTGCAGAGGCCCTGAGCTTCTCTCTGTTCTTGACAATCGGTACAGAGCTGCAGAAAATAGTTGAAAAAATTGTGAACAAATACACTGGCCGGTGAAAATGATCTTGCTTCCTTCTGGAATATTGAAGATTGTAAGGTGTTCACCTGCACACATCTGCACACATAACACAACAAGAAATAACTCCCTCCTGTTCTCTAGAATTCATGTTATTCACTCACTTGTCTGACTCTTTTATCCTGAGGTTACAGGTTGGGTAAAGCACCTTATTCAGTTTCATCTTAACCACAATCATCTATTCTGGAGCCCAGAGCTTTACACTCTATCGGCTAAATGTTTGATAAAAAGCAAATGTCTAAATTTGCAAC
Source organism: Lepisosteus platostomus (assembly GCF_059453375.1). Classification (NCBI taxonomy): domain Eukaryota; kingdom Metazoa; phylum Chordata; class Actinopteri; order Semionotiformes; family Lepisosteidae; genus Lepisosteus; species Lepisosteus platostomus. The sequence goes on from NC_142628.1 coordinate 7,582,110, forward strand.
CCATGTAAAAACAATGGTACTCTTTTATGGTGTACAACTGGGTATGTTAACTGCATTAATTTTTCACATGTCCAAGCTTGTCAAGCAGATGTTAGGTACAATGTTCCCTCTAACCTGTGCCCGTTGTGCGCACACACAAATAGCTCATGCTCGCTCCACACTCTCTCTGACTGGGCTCGCTGAATCACTGTCCTGGTCTTTTGGATCTATGCTTCTATGAGAATGACTATATTAACAAAAAATAATTTTAGGTTTACAATCTTACATACACTCAATTTAGTGCGCACAAGTTTTTGTCACTGAGGGAAAAAAAATTACACAACTTGAAATATTTGCACACACAGGCAATTAAAAATTAGAGGGAACACTGGTTAGGTACCAGGACATGGTTAGGTAACAGGTGTTAGGTAACATGTAACAGGACATGCAGGAATTCAGACAGTCCTACAAACCCACTGATCTTGTTTTTGGGGAACAGAGTTGTGAAAATATAACTATGACTATATATAGAAGAAGCAATGTAAGTCCTGATTGAAATAAAATGTGAGTTCTTATGCAACAACAGTAGCAACAACAGGTGTATTTCACAGCATGTGTTAAGGACATATAGATCTGAATTTCTGTTCCCGGCAATGGGTATAAGTGCTTTAACTTTTCTCCAGGGTCGTTGTCCACCACTTATTAATTTTAGTGCTGCTAAGATATATGCTTGTTTAACAAAATGATGACCTGTTCTGTGGTAGGTGCAATCCTGTTGTTGTCTAAACTGTACTGATATACACCTAGTGTTTACTGTTAGTGTATATACAGTACCTTCAGCACTTTACTGTATATACCTCAACATCTCACTAGCACCTTCACTTCCCCATTTTCTGCATTTCATTTAAAAAGCAAACACCTTTTGGTCTGATAATAGCAGATAAAATAATAAAGCTGTGAGATGCCACTGGACATCAAGCAGCAAGAAACCAGCTTGTGTACAAAGCTAGATCTGCTGATGCAAAATCTGCAATTACTTCCTGCCACAAAGCCACTCTTAGAACCTTAAGAGATGCAATCAGATTGTTAAAGTTCTGTGTAGAAGAATAAGGCTCGGCATCTGTTGAATTTGTGAGATGACTGTGAAAACATGTCTAAATCAACCTTTGGAGCCTATGACATGCTAGATCACATTTGTAATAAATGCAAATTTGTATGCTAATTGCTAACTGATCCTGTTGATTTAGATGTCGTATTATCTCAGTGGAACTGTCTAATACTGAGCAATTAAAAATAACAATTGAAAAGAGGTTTGTGATTTTTACACTGTCAATACTGTAAATATCTATCAGGAAACAAAACATTATCTGTAGGTCTTGAAAAAGTACTGCTAATTGCCCATAATTATTCAGGGCAGAACACAACAAAGAATTTTTGTGTAAGTTGCAAATCTAATTGTCATACTCCATTATACTGTCCAAATACCGCTTGTAATCACCTCTGCTTGTTTCTTTGCAGTCCACACACTGATGCCACTCACCTCTCAAGCCTCTATACTGTCTTAAAAGAAAACGTGTAAAAACAATTTAATTTACAGGAGAGTTAGACTTACTGGATGAATGCAACTCTCCTGTACCTGTAGTCTGTGCTACTTTTGAATACTGGAAGAGCACAGCTACTACTGGTAGTACAGCAATTTATAAATAAAACAGCCTCTTTCAAATAAAACATTAAATTGGACACCTGAACATTAACTAGTATGTTTGAAGACATCCTTACCTTGTCCATGTCGATACTTTTGCCCAGAAAGTCTTTCAAGATCTGGAAAAGTTCATATCTTACAGGGTGTCCCCTACTGTGGGATGGGAAATGCAGCAGAGCCAGTGGCAAAACATATGGGTTGACCTGTAGCAGAGACAGAATCATCAGAATAATAAATAAGTGCTTTATCTTTTATGGAGTTAAGCAGACTTTGACCTTACTAAGAATTTCAGATGCAAATATTAGGGTCTACTATACCCTATGAAATCTATCTGTTTAAAAAGAAGCCCCTTCATTCTAATTTGGAGCTAGAAACAAAAGATAATTAATTTTTTTCTAGGACAATAGATCCCCTAAAGCCTTTCCAGAAATGGAAGCAAAGGCCAAATGAACTATATTTAAACGTTCGGAAGCAACGAAGGCGTGCACAAGACTGTACGAGCCTCATGCAGAAAGGAACAGGCCCCTTCAGATACACTCACACTGGAGAATGTCAGCAGGGTCAGGGAGTGAACGGGCTTTGTTAATATTAAGATCCAGTGATCCAGTTATTCATGATTTTAAAAAACATGCAAATGTTTCAAAATGAGGAAAGGTGCATAAATACTGCCCAGATAAAAAGCTCTCAAGCACAAGAAAAAGAGAAATCAGAACTAAAGCCACAAAACCTGCTCCAGTCTGACAATAGGCTTGATATAGAAATGATAATGATACTTGTTAATCTGCCTCCTAATCCTGATTAAATAAAAATGATAACTAGACTAATAAAAATGATGATTGCTAATCTGCCTCCGTATACTGCAGGCAGATTAACAACAGCAATGTCATTTTCCAAAGTACAAACAAAACCAAAGAAAAAAATGTCTACATCCCAACAACTAACTAGATAAGTGTTCCACATTTTTTTATGATTGGCTTCTTCACTTACCTTAATTCCAGGGCCTCTGCTGAGTAACTTTAAAAATAAATTGTTGCCTGTTACTGTTAAAGAAATGGCACTTACTGTAGCACAGCGTACTTGTACAGTATGTGGCATACATTAGGAACACCACTCCAGAGATTTCACTGTAATAAATAAGTAGCATGTAGTTTGCTCCCTTGAAATGGCACCCTTGTAACATCAAATAACAGCTCTCTAAGAGTTTCAAAAGCATTATTATAATGCTTCAGTTAATGTGCACAAAATTACTAATTATTTTATTAATATAAGCTGTTGTCATTGAAAAGCATTACAGAACATCCTTCTACTTTCTCCAAAATGAATCTAGGCAATACAAAATTCAATGCACAGGAACCAGGATAGCACAAGAAACAAATAAACCATTTTAAACAGCAGTCTACTCACATCACTCAAGCTCCAGTCATAGACCTTCAAAAGCACCAGCCCATCTGAAACTCAGTTCATTTTTTGAGAAACTAAAATTGTCTTCTGGCTATCACTGCAAAGAAAGATCATTTTCTTCTAGGCGCGTTCTATTTGATTGTGGTTTCAATAGAAAACACATGACTGCAGCAGAGGACACTGTAAAATGCTTTACGTTTAAAGAGGGATTGGGGCTGTGAAGCAGCCAGCTGAGAAACTCAGCTTTCAGTTTCCTGTGAGAATGCAAATTAGTCAGAAGCCACTCTGGCTGCTCTATAAATAATTGCGAGCTGATGTAGCCCCTGTACAGATGTAATCTCCTGCCTTTGCCAGGTTTACTTTCATCGTGCCACTCCTTAGCACGTGCTGTACAACTGTCCGTTATTCAAGGGAGCCTCAGATTTTCTCTCTGTAATGGCCAAGAGATAAATGTAACTTGTCACCCTTTTCTGAAGTAAAATCTGATCAGAATCCTCTCAGGTCTAACCTGTATCTGCTTTAACCTAACAGCCCACCAACGGCACGTTGTGTATGGGTGACCTTTAACTGGAAACGTTTAGAGATAAACTAATGTTTTACGAAACTGAGTCTACTTTGCAGAACACTGTACTGTAGCTTGAAAAGAAAATTATACAGATACACCAAATACATAGCCCTTGCATGGGACTGGCTTGATTTCTGTAGATATTTTTGTAATTCAGTTCATTTCAGATTTTACTACCTGGATCATCAGCACCATGTGGTGGACATTTCAGGTTTGGTACCTTATTTTGGATACATTTGCATAGTCAGACCTGTGGCGTGGAATATGTTGTGTATTTCAGCATAGCTTCAGCAAAAGCCTGCACCATAAAACACTCTATCACAACACCTGAAATTCTGTGCATGATTACATTGCTGTTTACCTTAATTTTTATGCTGCTTTGGTTTAAGATATAACTGAGAGGACAGTGTTACATTGTATTGTAATAATACACCTCCATATTGTAATGATATACACCCATCTGTTAGTGCAGGTAGAAGCGATGTTTCATAGGCGGGTGTCGCGGAGAATGTGACAAGTTCTGAGACCTACTGTATGAATCTGGCAGCAGATGTGACAATATGATCAAACCTAACGAGTGGGTTTTTTTTTTCAGGATGCTTAAAAATAACTATCTGCAGAGGAGCTAAGATGTTATACAACAATGCTTGAATTATAGTAGTTCTTTGCATAAGCTTTCACTAAGGACAGCCCGCAATTAAAATCCGTTTTCAAAACAATGTTGGTAAGGAAAATCGTATCATAAAACTATGTGAGCGTCAAAGCTCAGCAAAATATGGTTCAGATTTTCTTAGCATAACTTCATTCTGGAAGACAACGTACTATGTAACTCATCTTTAGCGCCGTTTAGCACTAGTCTTCTGTGTGAATAATATTATGTAAAATAAGATTTTCATCTCAAAACTCCTTTTTTCTTCTGTAGTCTATCCTTTTTCTGGGTCATACCTACACTCGTTATAAACCAATGACCCCATGAGGCGCGTTCTAATTAAGCTGCTAAGAAAATGATGTAACATTAACTCAACCAAACCCTCGACTTTTTGAGTTACATAACCATTATCCTGGTTGTGCAATATTCTTCACCGCTTTTCTACAGAAATATTTTCAAGCGCATTTTTTTATTTCTCGGTGAATTATTACTTCGTGGTGTAAAACGGTGTGTTATTGATCTCCCGACCCTTGATATGCAAGTTACGCAATTTAAAATCTTGAAACCTAATTTTGAATGAAAGAAAATCAACTTTTGAAAAATGTCTTGTCCAAGTCTATACTTTTATTTGAAAAATACGTTTTCACGTTCTCTCTTCACAACCGAACAGTTACAGTATAGTCATGCACCTAGCCGAAGGCAGAACTGTTTCATACTGTACAACGCCTCCCAAGTCTGCCTTTTGCGTCCCTCATTCACTTTGCTCTCCGCTCCAGCAGGTGTCGCTGTAACTTGCGACGCCCGACAGTTTTGAGCCACAAAATCTCGCATATAGTCGCGAGAGTTGCAATTCTCTCTCCTCTTTGCGTCACCCTCCAAGATGGTAGGTTACATGTACGCCTTGGTCCGCTGGAAGTGTTGAATTAAATCACAAGCCATCCTGTCTTTTAGGTTCAAATGATGTTAGACTGACTAAGATATGTTACATAAAAGAGGTTTATTGGCATTTCTTAAACCGAATTGGGGAAAAAAATATCTTGCCATCAAACATAAGATGACTTCTCCTTTGGCTATAGTCGTGTCCCAAAATGTCTTAGGGCCTTCTATGGAAGGTGGCATTTAGCGGATGCGGCTCAGTTGAGTGTTTGAATTAAACTAACGATTATTACTGGAATGTTTTCGATCTCCGTCAGGCTATTGAATGTGTGCTGCAGAAGCGGACGGAGTGTCTTGTTTTGAGCCGTGTGTGTCTAGGTAGTTGTCGGGGTGTCTTCTGAAGGGCTCAGGCAGTATTGAGCAGGAGGCTCTGATGGGCTGCGAGACTGTCGGTCCGTCTTGCAGTAGCTGTGCGCCGGGCGCGTTTTTACAGTTTCCGTCCTACTTGATAGATTCGCATACCGGCGGTTTCTGCGGGGCCTGGTAAAAGGCCCCCTGGTGTAAGATGGGCTGTTATTGATGTAAAAAATCTGGACTCTTACATTGAATACGAGGTCGCTCTGCGGCTCCTAGTGCGGTGTCGTTCACTAGTCCGGCCGTGTGCGGTTGATACATCATGCCGTTGAATCGCTCATCAAGCTCGGAAGCCGCTGTTATGTTCTTATACTGGTGATCAGGTTCAGGATGTGATGCGTTCTCTCCTTCGGATAGTCACAGCGTTAGTAAAAGGTGCTAGTTTCTTCCCCGATTGAAAACATGTTAACTTCCATCTGCAGCCGACCAGAACTAGGAAGACCAGAAAGCTCCGAGGGCACGTCAGCCACGGCCACGGCCGTATCGGTGAGTGAACTGTCTGAAGGGCTGCCCTGGGCTTGCCGGGTCGTACATAGGGAGATGTCCGGATTGATTGGCCTCTGTGTTGCTGATCGTGGTGTGTTCTTGTCTGGGACAGGCAAGCACAGAAAGCATCCTGGAGGTCGTGGTAATGCTGGTGGTATGCATCACCACAGAATCAACTTCGACAAATAGTAAGTAAACGCCACTGAGACTTCTTCATAAACTCCTGAAATGAGTTGAGGTAGTCTAAAATCAGTATTAATCCTGGCCTGTGGAATTACAGCTCATTGTCTAACAGTGCACAGTAAGCTGTTATATTAGAATACACCAGATGTATTCTATACATGTACTAGAATATATTTATACTATATACACGTACTAGAATAAATGGGACACATTGAATTTGTAAGCAAATATTATTTGCAGGTTAACTGCTGAGATGTTTTCCTGTAGGTTCTGCTTCAAGCGCTATAGTTATGGTACATAGTATGTGGGTCATCTGAAGTTTTTCATCAGTTGAGAAATACTTTGTTAACTTGGAATAGTTTGTGCCGTTGCCCACTCAGCTAAAGAATTATATTGTCCTTTTGTCAGGACAGACGGGTCCTTTTGGTAGAACATGACAAGTAACCTGAGTTTCAGACTGCAAAGTCATGTCAAAAGACATTAATGGCAACGAGATGGACGCTGGCCAGTTTTCCCTGTTCGCTAGATGTGAAATGTGTTCCACTAAACTGAATCCTGACCACCTTCAAGGTGTACATTCTGTACAGCCTTTATCTGAATATTTGTTTTAGGCTCAACGGTTTTATACATTGAACTCTTCATTGTAGCTAAATATTTTTTTGTGGGGGTAAATCTCTCAACCTCTCAAAATGTATAAAACTGAATAATTGCATGTGTCTGAGAAGACAATCCTATTTAATTTTTAGCATGGATACATTCAACAGATATGCTGAAAAACGTGTTGGGACTTGTAAATTCTGCTGGTCTATGAATATTATATAAAAAACCTTTGGAGTTATTTTTCTATCAAAGGAAGAACTTGTACAGCATTAGCAGTTCCTTTTTTGCACTAAAACAAAGTACAGCCTTAAAGGTTCAAGTGAAATTCAGCGTTAGTCCTGGTTTGCACACATGCAACATTGATCTAGTTGGCTCTGTGGGAAAACTAGCAGTCTGTTTTATGCTGGCTGCCTCTTGAGAGCATTGCACATCAGTGAGTGATAACTGCCCTAGTCACGGTGGCTGTCATTCCTTACAGCTTCCTGTAATACTGCACTCTACTGCATAAACTACTGCATAAAATTCTTCTTTCATTTCAGCCACCCAGGCTACTTTGGTAAGGTGGGTATGAGACATTACCATCTGAAAAGAAACACCATGTTCTGTCCAACTATCAACTTGGACAAGCTCTGGACATTGGTCAGTGAGCAGACCAGACTCAACTATGCCAAGAAGCCAGAAGGTCCTGCGCCCATCATAGATGTTGTCCGCGCTGTGAGTACATTTTCTGTTCAAGTTTAACATCAGTTTTTAATAATAGGCTGATTTTTTTTTCAGTTTGTATCAAAATAGTGGACGATTCAGCAGTCTAGTGACTCGAACTCTTTAGATAGGGATTTGAGAATTACTTCTACAGTGTAGTTAAACAGTCCACACTGACCATGTTGACTTTTGCCTGAGCTAGACTGCAAGAGCTTGAAAGGAGTTGTAAAGACATTTTATTTACAACTGTTACTGGTCTTGGATATGTGGAATTGTCATCATCTGTGTGGATGCTGTTAGCACAGAAGTAATAAACTGTAATCCTGGTTGCTGCACAGCAGTATTAAGTAAAATCCAAAAGCTGGGATATATAACTTGAGTCCCTGCAGTTATTTTAATGTAGGCAATCTTTTTGTTTTATGTGCATTCATGTTACACCCCCTCTTGAGACGTTTTTGTTTTTGTTACTGTACCATCACATTTTCAGGTTACTAATATTTAAAATTTGCCATTTACTATCATGATACAGTAAACACTGAGTAACATTTGCACCCATGATTTATTAACAATTATGGATCGCTTTCTTGCTAATATTATAAAAACATGCCTTTTCTTTTGTGGGATAAATACTTCCCTTAATGGCAAAAAAAAATATTATGAAGCTCTTATAAGCTTACTGTAAAACAAATTTAATAATAGGCCTCCCTTTTAGCTGTTTAAGGTTCATGCAGCATAGCCTTTTGTCATTCTGTGTTTAACAAGATGTAAAATGCACGAGTACTTCAGCTCCATGTTTTGTGGTTGTATATAGCTTTTTATCATTTTACTTGTCCACTGATAAAGCTATATAATCTTTTTTTTTAGACCATGCTTAAAAATTTGAATTGGGCTTCTTAATGATTGTGCTAAAAATTGTTAAAATTGAGTGCACGAGAATCACCTGTAAAAGGCAGAACTGCACTGAACAAAATATTTTTTCAATCAATGGTGTCAGGGCTGTGCAGAGCAGTACATCTTCAAATTGAATAAAAGTAATTGCAAATAGCTGTACGAACCAAAGATGTAAATGTATAAGTTTTACAACTGCTTTCCCAGACCCCAGGAATAAATCATGTGCTGGTGCTGGTTCTTATCTTCACTGTGATGAACACTTTATTTCTTGCTTTGCTTGCACCGACTGTTGCTGCTGTTAAAAATCCAAAATACAGCTATTATCCATATCCATCCAATACATTGTCTGTGATTCGTTGGGTCTATTCTTTCAAACTCCTGCATCAGACCTTTTAATGGCATAGTGGCATTTTCAAGTGCACCTCAAAGGAAGTACATTTACCTGAAGTGTTGGGTGGGGTGTAACTTGTCGGGTAGTGGTAATAGGTACTAATTGCTTCGAGGACCAAGACTAGGATTTAGTCCTGGAGTTGTTATAGTTAACTACAGGTCTTGGAAAATGATTACTGGTCTCATTTAATATCGGATGCAGTAGATGACTTTTCTGTATACCCTGAGGTGGCCACCCTAGCCCCTGGAGAGCCACAGTTCAGCAGGTCTTAGGTCACCATTAAATTATCGACAAATAATGGTTTGGAACGTGGGGTTTTATCGATTTAAGTGTGTGAATTGGTTCGTTTAAGAGTGGCTACCTGTGGTTCTTGAGAGCTACAGAACATGTGCAAGTCATTTGCTTAAATTGCCTTCATATGTGGTAAAAATGATTGTTTCAGGTGTTTAGAAATTGTGATTTAAATGTCATTACCTATTTTACAGATTTACTAGGTTTGTAATGACATAATGGTGGAATTGTCTAGTGTTAGGTCTGCTGTCTAATATAACAGTATCAAAGGATTTTCAAGTGTTTTAAAGGAACAATACATACTTAATTCAGTGATACACATTGTATCATATACTCATTTGCTGATCGAGTTAGCCAAAAACTTGTTTATAGCTACTCTCACAAGTGATGTAAACCATTTTCTGCATGAAATGATCACTGGCCAAATTTGATAAATATATGATCATGTGTTCTGGCAGTTACTGACGCTTTTTACAAATGCAAACAAGTATTGCTGAAACGTAATTTCAAAAACTGTGTGTGATTTCTGGTTTTCTCCAATAAACAGCTCCAAAGTTAAATCTTTATAGAGAGAAACTAAAAGTTTACCGCATTATTGTATATTTTTTTAATGGCGGTTTATTTTTTTTGTCAGGGCTACTTCAAAGTGTTGGGCAAAGGCAAACTCCCTAAGCAACCTGTCATTGTGAAGGCCAAGTTCTTTAGCAGAAAGGCTGAAGAAAAAATCAAGGGTGCAGGTGGAGCTTGTGTACTGATGGCATAAGTGCTTTTTACCATCTTTTGCAAGAATAAAATGTTCTGTAAAAGTTGTCTGTGTCCTTTCTTTTTTTAAATTTAGAGCTAATTTGAGTTGTAACAAGCACAAGGGTTGAGGATGTTGAAGTGGTTTGGCATTTGTTAGACTCAAGTGTTCACTTTTATCTCAGTGCTATATCCTTCAAACACCATCTGGAATTTGATATAATTTTTGAAAAGGCAGGGTATTATTTTAGAACTTAATTATTTATAAGTGGTCAGCAGGTTTCATATTGTCCGCACTGTAGACCAGTGAGTGCATCAAACAACTAATACTGAGCTACAATACAATTATTCTTACACACTTTATTTTCTGTAAATTTTACATATTTGACAGTTACCAGTTGTAAAATTGATCACAGACACGAGACAAATAGCAGATAATTTTCTTCATATGTTTTAAGTAGTGCATTACATGTACAAAACGGTTTACTGACTGAGAGCTATTGAAATTACATGGGGATTTCTGACTTGCAGAGTACCTCGTTTGTGATGAGGAAAGCTTCTCAAACTAATAAAGCAATAATATAGCATGTAGGCTTGCGCTCATTTGTTTCATTTTCACTGAACAGACTGGATTCTCCTCAAGCATTCTGTTAAACCAGTGGTTATTCTGCAACAGTCAAATGCACATTAAATTGTACCATCCATGCATACACTACCAACTCATCCTATTATAATGAGCACCTGTTTTATTCGGTCATATACAAAATAATTACCACAGGCCTAAGTAAAGTCATTTAAAATAGTATGGCAGCCAGCTTACAGTGAACTATTTACATAATGTCTTGCAGCTTGAAAACTTTGCTGTACAAGAAATTGATTTTTGAATAAATTTAAGTTTTCAAATGTGCACGGTTTGCAATAGACGTTTGTACAAGGCTCCTTGGTCTTGACATTTGGTTCAAAAGTACAGTAGAATGTGGCTTCTTTAGTTCTTCTTGTGAAGGAACTTCATTTTACTTCCTGAAAAATAAAATGCATTGGAGTCATCTTAAAATATGCACAAGGAGAATGACACTTTTAGCAGACTGGAAGTTTAAATTACTGATTTGACCTGTAAATAAAATCTTGAATGTCATTCAAGACTATTCTGAAGATTAATATTTATGGGAAATCTTTGTATATTGTATCAGCTTTCTTGACATTTAGAATGAGATGTATCGAGTTAAATTTGTATCCTTGTATTCTAATAGAACTTAGAACAGAAAGCTGGAATAAGTTTTGCATAAATATTTCCATCACTGTGTTCTGTCCTTGAGAACAGCTTGGCATATGTGACCCTTACTACCACAACAGCTTCCTGTGACGCTGCTCTGTTTTCGTCTTTCCATCTAAAGCAGCCATAATACTGAGAAAGTGCTGCTAGACGCATGTCCCTATAGTGCAATAATACTCACCAAGTCCTTTCAGAAATTTATTCACACCACTCTGCTCAGTGTCGGGCAGCTCTTCTAAATACTGCTCTACCCTCTGTTCAAAGAGACCTGGTAGGGAAATAAAAAATCGGTCTTCACAATAACATCTGCATACATGCAATTCACGTTTCTGGGTAAAGCAGGGCTTATACTTTTTACTGCATATGTTCATTTTCACATGCAGTGTTCACTGGTTAATACAAGTGTCAGTTTTTTTATAAAAGCGTATTAACATCTAGAAGCTCTTACTATACGTTTCACATATTCAATCTGCTTGATATACTACCGTGCTCATGAGCACGCCAGCAGTGTCTTATCCAAAATTTGTACAGAACCCTAATTGCTGCCTGGTTCTGCTATAGAGTGGTAAAGTGTCAACTGAAAAGAGTTCAGTGGTCCTCAAAAGAAATGTAAATCTGTGATTCATGATAGACTATTAGTTAATTTATGCCATAGTTAAGTGTTAAATTCACCCTTAGAAACTGGGCCTTCAGGGTTGATTGAATAAGATGCTTTTTAGTTTCAGAACATGGTCATCCTAATACAGCAATCTTGCATGGCTTTTCGTGTGGGCTATTCATCATGAACAACTGGAGTAACAAAGACTGGAGAAGACAGCAATGGCAGTTGACAAATGTGGAAGTAAATTGTTGATGGTAATAAAAGCCTTGAGCGCTGAAATTCTGCACATACACAAAAGCACAATGGCCTATAGTCTTTAAGAACAAAATCATATTCCATCGGTTAAATGTAAAAATGTGCATTAAACGTGTATTTCCTTTTCAGAGTACTTGTTTTATAGAGGTGGAATGAAATATGGTTAAAAAAGAAACCACATATGTTCAAAACTGCCATTTTCCACCAATGATGCACAACCAGCTGAATCCTATTAAAATGTTCTCTACCACTCAATATTGGAAGATTAAAAAAAGATGTGGTGAAGGTTTTTTTATCAATCTGATGGGTATATATTTAATGTCACAGAATAAAAAATGTTGGTTTTAATATTGTTAATGAAACAGTGCTAACTCCCTAATATTCTAACTGCCATAAACCTTCACATAGGAACCACTACTCTAAAACATTGCTGTCAGTAAAGCTGATAGTGTTCCAATATACCATAAGGGGGCACTAAAATCCTTTTTAAGAGAAATATTTTTGTGACCCCAGTAGACGGAGAAAGTGGTGGAAAAAGAAATCAAACCAATAATAATAATAATAATTGCTTACACTTATATAGCGCTTTTCTGGACACTCCACTCAAAGCGCTTTACAGGTAATGGGGACTCCCCTCCACCACCACCAATGTGCAGCATCCACCTGGATGATGCGACGGCAGCCATAGTGCGCCAGAACGCTCACCACACATCAGCTATCAGTGGGGAGGAGAGCAGAGTAATGTAGCCAATTCATAGAGGGGGAGTATTAGGAGGCCATGATTGGTAAGGGCCAATTGGAAATTTGGCCAGGACACCGGGGGTACACCCCTACTCTTTTCGAGAAGCGCCCTGGGATTTTTAATGACCACAGAGAGTCAGGACCTCGGTTTTACGTCTCATCCGAAGGACGGCGCCTGTTTACAGTATAGTGTCCCCATCACTATACTGGGGCATTAGGACCCACATGGACCACAGGGTGAGCACCCCCTGCTGGCCCCACTAACACCTCTTCCAGCAGCAACCTTAGTTTTTCCCAGGAGGTCTCCCATCCAAGAAACTAGCAAGGTTTGTCATTATCAATAACATCTTCTACCCTGGTATTTTCCAGATCGACAAACTACCTTTGAGGAAAAAACAACAACATGGCAACTACCATATGACAAGGTGTAATTTCTTACAATGTTTTTATACAAATTAGTCGCTCCTGGGATTTCATGGTGCTTTTCCATCCCAAAGTGAGCTGTGTACAGGAGGGGAACCTTGTTTTTTTTTTTGCAAAAACCTTTCTACACCAACACACAGCAGATCAAGAAGAGAAATGAGAAACGGCTTCAGCACATAAATTAAAACAAGGATTTTAGGAATGCCTCTGTAATTAACACCTCTTCTCTTATGAACAGCGCCAGGTAGGTTTTTAATAACAAATAAGCAGGAGTCTCAGTTTACCATGTCATCATACTGAAGGCACCTCCTGCAGTGATAGGAGCTACTGTACCTTTGGCCCTGCATTTCCTCAGCTCCCGGTCCTGGATGAACCCAGCAAACATCTGGGACTCCATGAACACTCCCAGGAAGCGACGGATACTCTTGGAAGCCACAGACTTCCGGAAGGCCTCCCTCTGAAACACCCGCTCCCCTCTCTCGTTCTGGGTGAGGAAGAGGGAATAGTGTCCGATGGTCTCCAGGAAGAAGCGGATGAAGGCCTCTGACACCACACTGTTCAAGGTGTTGCTTTCTAAGATTTAAAGAGAACATAAAAGAATTGAGGCCGGTGCAGTGGTTAGCACTGGGGTGCCGTCTCTGGGGAGTTTGTATGTTCTCCCTGTATTTGCATGGGGTTCCTCTCACAGACCAAAGATATACTGTACTGGCAGGTTGATTAACTCCAGGAAAACCTGGCCCTGGTTCGAGTGTGAGCATGTCTGTGTGCCCTGCGATGGACTAGTGTCCTGTCCAGGGTGTATCCTGCCTTCACCCATTGCTTGCTGGGATAGGCTGTGCCTCCCCATTGTCCCTGTACTGATCAATCAGATAGAAAATGGGTGGATAACAGAGATTATTTTCATGTATTGCACTCAGAAACAGAAATATACACAGAAATTTAGCACTTCAGAAAGAAGGCATAATTAAAGTGCAACTGTTATTCTTATTCTTATTAAATGGCTCTGTATCATGTGGCTCTGGACTAAGTTAAAAGAGAAGGGGACTGAGCAAATCTATTTTCCTGTAGAGGAAAAGGCAGAGGAACGTTTTCACTTTTCCTGCCAACACACAACGATGTGAGCATAGCAGAAATACTTGCTGTCAGGCTCATCATTCTCTGCCAGGAATTATCCATTCTTTTTTGTGTGAATTATTCTATTGTGGAAGCTGAAGTTTATTGTTCCTTCTTAGAAAACAATTGTTCCGAACAACACAAAACCAAAGCTGGATTAGGAAAGATCTGTCTTAAAAGGTATCGGGTTTATTTCCTTATGAACCTTTTACCACAATTTGGTTTCCAATCTGATGCACTTCAACTGAATTTCATGATAAATTGAGCTAACATATCTAATTTCAATAATCTTAATATTTAGGAAACTGGATATCAAATCTTACATGTGATTTTCATTCACATTTCCCTATTCTGAAGTGTCCCACAAACATTCAGTGTTATAAGGCTCTAATGCCTTTAAATACTTCAATACTTACACAGTGTACCCTTACTGGAAATCCTTGTGTGTGCATATGTCCTACAATACATAACAATGTGTATCACAGTATAGCCTTGCACAAAATGTTTTGCAGTGTTGCTATTTTAGTAAGGGCAGTACAGTATCCTGGGATAACAATGACATTTTCTGAGAGTTATGACGAGTGTCTTTACCTTCGTCTGATTCGCTGTCTGAGTCCTGACTGATTAGGTCATTTCTCTGTTCCAGTGCTTGCTCCAGAGCAGCCTGTAGTTTCCGTGGCAACAATGTGGCCTCATCATCCATCTAAAGAGCAGAATGAAAATCATAATCAGTAACAAATGTGGATAAAAGGCTCCAAAACCAAACATTTTGTGCAGTTCAAGTTACTTGTTCATAATAGAAAGTTTTTTTTTTCTAGAAAGTCTAGAAAACAAGTTAAGAAGATGATGAGGATTTGAAAATACAACTTAAAAATGTGTTCTAAACGAAAGGGAATTTTCATTAACTTTCTACAGGGCTCTTTGGAAAAGAAGATATTTTTCTCTAACATTCATCTTACAAATTCTAAAATAAACGAAGGGCCACTTGAGCAGTGTTAACATCTCAAAGAGGCAATACTGAGACCTCTGGCTTTATTACCACACTAACACAGTGTTAGCTTCCTGCCACAGAGTCAGCCATGGACTGTGAAATTGTAGGGTTGTTTCTGGATTGGGTACAAGCCAGGCTGGCATCCTATTAATCAAAATGACATGAGCGCCTGGAATTGACAGAGAACAATAGTCTTGTGGCTCTGATTGTGATTCACTGAAGGTCACATGGACTGGAGGACTATGTCTGCTTGTTGCAAACATGTTGGAAGCATCGTGTGATGTGCTTAAGCAGCACAGTGGTGTTTGTGAGGTTTATAGCAGAAACTGTTTGACTGTGCCGTTAAGCCATGGGTGGACATTTAATTCTGGGAATTCCTGTAAGAAGTCACTAAACGGGGGTGGAATTTGTGCAAACGAGGTCTTAAAAATATGAATACGAGATGTATGAAGGCTGACGGTAATTGCAAAGATCTTTGCAGAGCACATCGTAATCAGGGAGATGTAATGTCAGCAAGAAGGGGACTATGTCTTTAGCAGCAACAGGACAGGGAAAGAAACTGTATTGTGTCCCGACCGCCATCTTTCAATTATGTTAAGGTTGATGCTTACCTGTCGAATGAAACGATCTGTTCCCAAGTCCACCATTAAAGCCTAAATTACAGAAAGAGGAGAAAAAAATGGTTACCAAAATGTTTCTGGAATACCCAACAGGCAAGCACCCAGGCTAAACACCCCGTGTAATAATCTGTCAATTGTACCGGGCCTGATGCCGAGTGACAAGCTAACCATAATTCAGACTTTAAGAAAAGCATCAGGGGTCAGCACATGTAAAAATCAATTGTTCGTTCCATAATTGTTCCATTACGTTTGGTCAGCCAGCCTCTATTTCATTGCTTCTGAAGCAACAGACATCTGGTTAGATCAATTTTGTGTTGTGCACATGCAAGGGCAGATCCAAACATACTACACAAGGTCACCAACAGCCAGGCTCTGTGTATAAACACGACTGGCGGCTTCTCCTCCCCAGCAATCTGGTGCCAAACCCACAAGGGCAAGACCCAACTACTGAGACTGCACTGGAACCAGATGAGCTGCAGCTGCAGCTGGGGCTGCCGGGCCGTGTGAGGAAAGCAGGCCATGTGCTCCAGTAGCATGTGATTCTTCCTTAATGATTTGTTTTCCCGTTTTAGTATGAATACATCCATTTAGTATTAAATCAGAAAATATGAACATATTTTTTAGAAAGTGTGTTCTGCAATGAATGCTAACCTTCAAGTGTGTTTAAATGAAAGTACATCAATCTGAGTAATTTCAGCTGGAACCATTACCAGTTCTACTTAACAAAAAAGTTGAAAGCTGCTCTCTGCTCATCTTTTATAGTTGTGACCCAGGGAAAAAATGATCCAATAGAATTGCTTATTCTGCTGTGTAAAATAAATAGCATCCTGATAATGGACACTTGAGAACACTTTGATAACAAAAATTAACATATTGTGTATTCTCTCAGGTTAATACAATTATTTGGCATATAGTTCATAACATTATTACCTCGGTAACAGTTCTTAAACATTTTATTTCACAGAACGTACTTAATGGCAGCTGTATGTAGTGTATATTTATGATGAAGAGTTGATGTCACCTTAATCACAGCCTCTAACAAGATCACATCAGTTTTTCAGTAGTTAAATGTCGCAGCGCTCTTTAAGTCCCTTCTCCACCAAGTTAAAAGCACAAAAACAAAGCCTCCAGAAGATATCAGTAGAAGAATTCTTCCTCTGATCCGCAGATTGTTTATTAGACCAAGAAATAAAACATTCAATGCCCCCAAAGAGCATTTGTTGCTGTAGCAAAATTAATTTCCGCAGTGAAAACCTTTTGTAGCTATCTTGACAGGATGCCAGATTGGAGTTTTTGGATGCTGTGCAAACTTTCAAATGGGTCAGTTTCCTTGTTGCTAAACTAGGTCCCCAAGGCAATGGCTCTAATTAGCATCTCGTGAGTTTTCTCCCAGGTTTTCTTATGATTTGGATGCCTCAAGATTTGCTCAGCCTACCAAGACTGTCGGCACTTCAAGCTAATATGCAAAAGATAAAAATGACCCCAGTTACGTCCTAAACATACAAAATGAGACAGGACAACTGGCTCATGACTCTGTTGTGAGACGTGGAAAATCCAACAAGATCTTTGTTGGACACTGAACAAAGGCCTCCAAAGGTTAATAGATCAAACATTTCCAGAGAGACTGTAACACAGCATTTTCAACCCCTGTCATATCTGTGAATAAAAACAATACACTGTACTCCACAATGATACACCAAAAGCCACACAGGCCCAACCTTCTTTTTGAAAAGCCAAGTACTAAATTCAGACACGTCGACAAATATATTTTAAAACAAACCTCCCACGGGCCATTGGGTATAAATTTAGATGCTAATTTAGCTTTTTCTAAATCTTGTTTCTATATAGAATATATTTACACATATATAGAAGTATTTGTACCTGATTTAAAATTAATTTAATTAAAGTACTTTTCTAAATATCTTTAATTGTCAGAAATAATTAATCCATTACACTAGGCTAACTGTACAGCTTTGTGATGAAGCTTAGAGCTTTAAAATAGGTATTTCACCAGCACTTGAACGTAGTGTCTTTGTGACTGGGGGGAAGCGTCTCACCTCCTCCACAGGAAGTTCCTTCAGCTTGGGGAGGGACGTGGACAGCAGGCCCACCAGGAAGGGGGTTGGGCAGCAGACGATGTCCACCATGGAGGCAGGCAGGACGGGGATGAAGGTGTGCTGCCAGGAGAAGGGGTAGAGCAGGGCCACCACTGCATGCACACAGCTGGACAGGGTGCTGCAGAGAAAGCCCAGTGACACAAGGTCAGTCAGACAGCGGCGGCACGGCCTCTTCCGCTCAGTTCACACAACGCCTATCAGACGAGAAGCGCAACTGTGCATTACCGCTTGGCCTTCCATATAACCCTCAACGTTTCCCTGTCCCAGCCAGTGGCAGACCCTGGGCTGGTGGAAAGGACACTTTCACGTCTGCTTCAGACCCATCGAACACTGCCAAGGGGAAGGCAAGCTTCAGTGTGTGACAAGAGCAATCACTTGGGCCTAGTTCCAAAGTCCCTTCATTGCTTTTCACTAGGTTTTTCAAATCTTCGTAAAGAGAACACAATGGGTGTTCTGCAGATAAGAATGTTATGCGTTCACTGACTGCATGTTAAATATGCTGTAAATGTGATTGGGTGTGAACAGTCTCTTTACTTGATTGCATATTATACATCACATAGCCTAGGTGATGCAAAGTGATTTCATTTGTCAGTTTAAGGTCGCTTTGTTTACAAGATACGAAAAAAACAATATATTTTTACTGTGACATTTACTGTTAGAGTGCAAAACCAAGATGACAGTCTGTCCAAATAGCTACATGGCTAATTCAGATTTCAATCCCTCTTTGGCTGACATCAATGCTGACAGCCAAACACACAGCAAGATATTCTTTGTCTCAAACCAGAAAATAACTCTCTACTCTTCAGTCAGGCTGTCTCTGTTGCTGAAATGAAATCTTACTCTGAGTAATTCAAAGATTCTTCTCAGAAGGTTTGACTGGATCCTTCAGCCTATAAACTATGCAAGGAGTCAAATAGATAAACCTTGTTTTACAATTGTTCCTGAAGAAGAGGATGTGTCCTGATTCAGTAGTACAGTATGCCAACAGGACTGAGCTGTTACTGGTGAGTTGCACACTCCTTCAACAAAATGGCTCCCTCGCTCTTCAGTTTAGTGTTATTACCTGGGAGAAAAATCTTTCTTTTACTACATTTATCCAGCCCTGGCGTGTCTAAACTAGTTACATATCAAACTTGGAGTCACTTTGACGACTCTCCTCCTTACCTGCTCAGGCCTCTACAAGCTGTAACTCTTGGACATCAAAGAGTTTCACTTGGGAAAAACGACAGTATATCCCATCACTGTTAGCATCTACTGTTCAGATACAATAAGGACACATTGTCTTTGTCTGGAATTTGTTCTTTCTGCTATATTCATTATAACCTCTATCCCTTTATTTTATCTCTCTGATTAGGATTGCGTTCCGTCCTGCTTAATACCCCATCCCATATTCTACTGCACCCTCTTATAACATGAATCAGAAATAGACATTGGAAATGGGACAGCTCTCACGAAGAACCATGGTTTAATTCAGATTTTGTTCTCCACAATAAAAAAACAGCATCAATCAGATGTTTTTCAATGCTCTGTGCAAAAACATTTATTTATGTGTCATTTGGGTCTTGTCCTTTTTTTGGTCTCATTCCCACTATAAAAGGTCAAAACCTCTTTTGATTTGGAATTGGCATCCTGGAAGGCAGATTGATGGTAAAGCTTTATAGCTTAAGTTAATACACAATCACCAGCAACATGTTCACTCTCACGAGTTTGTGAACACTGACACTGCCTTTTTTCCCCACAGTGTATAATTACATAGACGAACCAAAATAAACTATAAAGCTATGTGAAAAAACATTTTAAAGAGGTTATTAACATTTGTGAAGATTCATGATCAAACATGATCAAGCACTGTACACCAGCGACTCCACATAAAAGAATGACTCTTTTAACTCTGCATACTTTACAGAGGTCTTGATGAAACCAAACCTCTATATGATATGTGTTTGTACTTTTTTACAGAGCTGTTCCCACGTTTGAGGAGCACTGCTGTTTTCTTACCAAATCCTGTATCTCTCTATAATCTGTACTCCACTGGGTCATGCACAGTTTATATAAATAGTTCTTGTCCAGAAGTTCAAAGGCAGTAATAACCACTGGTCTCCTTCATCCGGCTTTGGCCTGTGGCCTTGGACTTCTGTCAACTCAACGATGACATGGACAGTTACTCAGAAAGTGGCAATCAGTTGATCCATGTCTAACACTGTCTTCCTTCTCGAAAACACTTACAGTGATGAAGCACAACACTGAGCGCAGATGAGCCAAGTCAAAGCACACACATAGGGGTAATCTGTCGTTTTAAACACAAAAGCTCTGGCATTATCAAAATAACATACAGTATGTTTATTCTCGCTAAGGTGATGCAAAACTCACAAAAACACCTGCAAACCACATATTTTATTTCTCAATAATTGTTTTCAATGATAAATGTCAATCAATGATTACAAAATCAAGCTGCGGAGGGTTAAATACGATAAGACTTGTTAATTTAACAAAGGTTTAATTGTGAGTAAGGAAATACTTTGAAAAAAATCTTAACTCTAGAGTATGTTTTGAATTAGTCTGACCAAGAAATCAAGTGTAGTGATCTACCTTTAATTAGTATTTAATTAAACAGCATACAAAGTGTTTGAATGGCTTCCCGACTCGACATTAACATGCTAGAACATGGAACGTGGGCTGCATGGTTCTAAATCTTTGCTGCAGGCTGAATAAAACTATGCAGATTACTGTGATTACAAGAAACACTACACTTTAGCTGTCAAACAAAAAACTCCCATGGGAACATATCATTCTGGTGTAACAAAACCATAAGGACAGACCCAAAAAAACACTTTTAGTGCTATGAAATAATGTGAAGTTGTAGACAAGTTAGTGTTTTTTTTTACAATGAACCTACCATTCAGAAGCCGTTTTTAGTGCTGGCAAGAACACATAACAAGTGGGAACTTCGGAGGCATGACAGATTGGGAATGACAGTGTACATCAGTGGGTTTAAGGGATGTGGAAGTCTTTGCAGATTCCCAGGAAATAAAGAATTATTAATTCTTCCCTTATGTATCATTTCATTTTTAATGAAAATAAAGGACAACGGTTTTGAATTTTTAGAATGCAGAGTAGGAAATGATTTGTATAAACAGTTACACTAATTAATTAAAATTAATCCCCTACTACAGACCCAACTCTCATGCTTATAAAATAGAGATGTAGGAGCAGGGAGAAAAAAACTCCCATCAGCATCACCGCTGACAACAGGGATCATGTATCTAAACAATCTGTGGACAAGACCCACAAACAGAGCTATGATATGGACAGGAAGTACAGGAAGGCACTTCAACAGCCTATCCATTCTGCTAAAATCAGAAAGGTTTTTTGACATGGTGTCAGGGATGACGAGAAGGGCTGAAGTTAGTGGCAACAGAGGTCAAAGCTAGAAGGCAGCGGAGGAGTGTGTGAACAGTGTGAATGTGCTATTTTAATAGAATAGACCTTCCTGTTAGGTTAGTGTCCCAGCTGGACGTTTACTGAGAAGTATTAATGTGTTCTCTCCCACTGCCTGCTTTGTGAACCGACTCAGCTGCAGAATGCAATTAGTACAATTTGGAAAAAATGAGAAAATTAACAGAAAAGAATTGAGATGGAGATGCTTCAGTGGCTTTCATTTCCAGGACAACCTCATCTAGGAGATAGATCAGTTCTATCTAACAACAAAACAGACACAGAAAAACAAAGTCAAAATCCTAAAGATGTATGAGCCACGAGAAATAAAATAAGGAAGGTAAATTGAACCAGCATGATGTTAAGGTGTGACCCAAAACAGCACGGTGGAATAAAGAGGATTCCTATGTAAATATGTAATGTTTTTGTTCTATGTGTGTAATCACCACTCATCATACTGGCTTGCACTATTGAAAAAGTATTCAATCTAATACATGCGCAGCTATACAGTACTACTACAGCATTATCTCTGCTGTACAGCTGCCTCCAAATTGATTCAGATTCAGGTACATGGAAATCAAGGTGGTTTTAGAGAAAAATGTGAGTGTATGTATTTGTTTTAGAAATAAAAAACAGTAAGATTATCAGTAAAGGTACCATAATAGACAAATCTGTCTAGAGCAGTTGCTTATTTTTCTATACACTTGCTAAAACCAAGTTACAGTTAAATTTTATCATGGGTATGCATTCGGCACAATGAAGTTTATGTCCTTAGATTAGTTATGACTGGGTGTTTTTTGGTGGTGAATTATCTATTGTCCAAGACCGACTCTTCCTTTTCAGTTTGGATCACGGCACTCTGGCATGTTGACTGTTTTTGGATTACATATAATCTTACTTTGACCAGCTCTCATAGGCCAGAAACACTGTGTTCCCTTTCTGAGCCAGAGCTCATATTTGATAGAAATATAGGAGATGTCAGCCGGTGCAAATTTGCTTGTGGAACCATGCATGTACAAAAAATGTATTTTATTGGTTTAATATATTTTTCAATTGTTTTTTTTGTTTTCTTCTAGGACAACCGGATTAGTTATAAAGTAGATTTTTGTAACATTTCACAAATATGCCAGCTAGAGGTCATATAAAACATTTCTGGATAATAAAGGCACTCAACTAAAGCAAACAAGCCTATATCAAATATTTCTGGTCAATAAAGGGACAGCTAAAGCAAACAAAAACCCTTCACAATCTATCACATCACCTCTTTCTAATGTAACCTTGAATGCATCTGAGTGTTTTGAACAGCTGTAGGCTTTTTTATAGCTTGTGACACCGAGTTCTACAAGTGCACTGGAGTACCTCCCCCTTGGTTTAATTCTGTTTAATTTAATTGTTACCTCGCTCATCTTTCTTTTAGACTCGGTAAATAACCAAAGTTCTACAAGTCAAGCATTTCTGATTGCAAGAAAAAAAAAGGCTTGCTCGACTTGAAAAAATTCTTGATTAATTCACCATGGCCGTGAGAAAAGGCATGCAGTCATGGAACGTTCTCTCACCCTGCATTTTCTAAGGACAATGGATACATTCACATATTAGAGCACTGCTGAAACAGAATACTTTTTCCAAGGGCTCAGGCTCAACAAAAATCTGTTTACGGACAAGGGAAGGCAATTCAATTATCTGCACTAGCAGTTACTTCTGCCGGCAGGGAAAGTCATTCAGTCACAATGAGATACAATAAGGCAGCAGTACTCTATAGAATATGTGGGGGGAAAAGAACTGGGTTTCTTAATATCTCAGAACAAAGTCCTTCCGTTCTGCTGAGTTTACATTAACAAGATACTCACGTCACCTGAGGTTCATACAGGTTTTCTGGTTTAGTCAACAAAGAGAATGACAAAATAGTTTCATACTGTATATTTCACTAACTGCTGAAATAAATCATGTTTCTGTTCCCAACTGCATAGTTTCCTTTTGTTTTCTCATGTTAATTACACAGCATTGAGGAAACTATGCTCTGGAAACATTGCACACTATAAGGCTAGAAGGCATTTGATAAACTGTTAAGTGCTTCTTCTTGACAAACTCTTCCTTGTCACTTGACAATTTGAAGGAAACTACATCGTTCGAAATACAAAGCCAAGATTCTATCCAACCACAAGGAACAGATATCCTTAATAATTTCTATCATCTTTTGTCTAGGATTTGCAATTGAAGGGTTAAGCATTAACCTTGCAGGCATAAAAGTAGGAAAGGCTTCCTACACTAGACCTTTCCTTTGTATTTTCACCAGTGGATATAAGCTGCAGACATCTGAGTCATACATCATTTTATGCTGGCAGAGTATGTTGGGATTGGGTTGCACAGTATTATCTCCAGGGACGCACAACAATTTCCGTTTTTGTGCGTCTTCCTCTGAGCGTAAGGTGCTCTAAATACAGAACCCACCCAGGTAGAAGATGGGTGCCCCATTTTTTGTGACTGTACATTTTCCATCTCTTATTTCCTTCTTTTTAAATGGGAGCTTCCCCACAGGAGGTCTGCTAAAAAAATCAAGGAGCAAGTAAACCTGTTTTTTTTGTGCTACTGTGGTTCCAGTTACTCACACATTGGTAACCAGTTCAGCAAGTCTTTTGTTTATTATTCTACTAGCTGTGATATTCATTCAGTGTTTCTTAGTTAACACATGGTCCAGAAAAATAAGAAATAATAAATCAAGTGAAGCAAGGAGAGAGGAAAATGTGGAGTTCTTTTTTATTTAGGTACTCTAAATAATCACTATAACTCAATCCTTTCTTGATGTTCAGTATACCTATTTACATTACCATACAAATAAAATGTAGATTAAAATTAATGGGCCCTTTATACTTCAAATCATGCCCAGACAGGATATCACATCAGGCAGATCAAGTTTTGCAACTTAGCCTCAGGTCCAATACATTTCTCAAGTTTACAACTTTTTATCCTAGTGAAAGTAGATCAATTTCAGTTGCACACTACGATTCAGTGTTGTTTTAAAGTACCATCTATTAAGCTAAAAACTGAAAGTATATTTATCAAATGCAATGCTGACATTGACAAAATACAGCATAATGGTGTTCTAAATACATTTCAGGTAAATGTAGCTAGAATTCTGAATAACTGGAAGTAGAATTTTTAATTTATTCTATTTCAACAGATAAAGTATGGCCTGTGATACCACAAAAGAATGTTATTGAGTAAAAAGATTCCATTACAGTTAACCACATACATAAAAATATGTCTGTATTTTCTTCAGGAAAAAAACAGCCAAAACTTATTGGCAGAATTAATGTCTTGTGATTAAAGGCATCAGAAGTAAACATTACGTTATCAGTTAGGGGCACAAAAGTGACAAACTGCTGAGATCAGGCAAGGCCTTCACTACCAGAGGGGTAAAACAAACTGAAAGGAAGTACATTCTTTCCATCTAACGTCAAAAACCACCAGAGAACTCTGTGTAAATGTTTATTTAATCTGTCCTCAGCAATGTAAAGATTGCTGTTTCACAAATACACACACAAAGTCCCTAGCAGCCATGACTAGGCCAGACTGAACTGACTCAAGCGTCCCGGAGGGGCCTTGTTTCATTCCGGCTGGAGCTGGTGTCCAGTGCTGCTGGCTGCTTATTGAAGTAATCTACTTCATGCTTTCTAAAAAGAGATCCAAATGCAGTTCATGAAGAGTTTATTTTTGACCACTGTCAAGTGTTCACAGCAGTGCGGTCTGAGTCCTTTTAAAAAAGTTATCTTCCAGTGCCCGCATTTGAAATCATGAAGCCTCCACTAAGTAAAGCCACAAGGCCGCATGTCCTTAAAGGAATGAACTAATGAGATTAAAAGCAGCTTGGATCAAGCACGGAAACAGTCATGGTAAGTTACAGTACACATATTTCAAACAATAAAGTGTACGCGCTTTGCAAGTATTCAAAACTACAATAATACTCATGTTTTACATTTTAAAGTCACTGATAAGCACATTCTGACAGAGGACAGATGTCAGGTTTATCCAACAGGGCACTAACTTGACATGTTCTAATCAGACAAGACAAACCCATATTAGGACAAAAAGAAGAGCCGCTTGAGTCCATTGATTAGCAGTCATGACTCATGTGGCTCAAAACCACATAAGACAGCAACATCGAATTCATGATACTCATTAAAAAATCCTCTTGGTGAATTGCTTCATCAATTCAAAACGCATAAGCTCTTAAAGAACACTGAAAGAACTTCTTCGTTATTTAACACAGATGTGAATCACGTGGGTTTGAATATCTATGCCCACTAACCAAAATGACATTACACGTCCACGACAGCCTAGCTCAAAAAAAATTACTGGTTACATCTGCTGAAACCCTATACTTTGGAGTTTAAAGGCTGGTCGCCCTGTGCAGCTGTGATGAATGCTGCTGGTTTTGCTGTGGATGGTCCAGACTAGAAACTGTTCCTGTTGCTAACGTGTTTGGAATCCAAATGCCAAAAAATCCTATTTCTGTTTGAAGGTGTGTATGAAGCTCAGTTTCAAGTGTTGGCTTCTCTGGCCAATATGACATTTTTGAAAGAAATCACTGATATATACAGTATGTCCGTCTCTTTCAACTCACTGCTGAGTCAAGTCCTCTCCCACATTCTTCTGCCTTCGTCTGTCTAGTTCTTGCAAACTAGGTGATTTCATACGTATTTACAAATAGATGTACGTAACATACTGTAAATAGTACTCTGCATTTTTGTCCCTTTTTATGAAGGAAATTAGTTTCAGCTGTGTAGCAGCACCATAAAATGGTGAAATTTATGAACTAGTCACCTGAGCTTATCTGCCACAAAGATGACTCTGCGCTCCAGCAGCAGAGAGGCAAAAACCCTGATGACCTGCCGCACACTCAGGCAGCTGAAGAGGCTGTCAAAGTCCACGTGCTCCAGCCGCGAGTCCATGGGTCGACGCAGCTCAATCACCTGCAACGACAGCGTCCTGCCTAGTCAGCACCCAGGCACAGGCCACATTCACACTGAGCTCAGTGCGGCCCAGCCAAGTCCTACTAGAAAAGGCTCTGAGCCGTAGCTCCTCTTCGCGATGGGACTGCTTCAGTCTACAACCCTCATGTGATTGATGGCAGAGCCACTCTTAGCAGAGCAGAATAATAAGACAGTGCCCAGTTGTCTATCTCAAGGCTGGCCAGAGATCACACCCTGGGAAGGACAGTTTAAAGTAGCAAACCACACCTGTCCTGTATGTCCTTAAAAATATCAACAGAAAACAGATGCTCAATGCCAGAAGTAAAAACCAGGACCTGGCTGTGAGGAAGCAGAACTAAGCACCATACATCTATTTAGAGTCTTGAACTATTTTTCTTCTGGTATTGAATGTGCTGTGGTTTGAAGTATTAACTGTTTGGTATTGTGATTATTATCCTTGCGCTTATCTTATCTCCTGTCTCTCTAGGGCCTTGCAACAGCAGTGATTAACATGTATTCTAAGTGTGTAAATCTCAAATTAATACACAACTGGATATACAACAGGCCAAAGCCAGCTGGTTTCCAGATCCCGGAGACAAATACACACTAACCTCATTCCCTGCTCCTGGCAGGAAGGTCCGGACTTTGATAGTCTTCCCGGGTGCAGGGAAAGGGGACTCCATCAGACTCCTCATGAAGGGATACACCAGGGCGGCAGAAATCCCCCTTCGCCTCTCCACCTCATCCAGGATCTAATGCAAAACAAAAAGCACAGTCACAACTCTTCCTGGAAAATCCAGGTCAACCCAGCGTGCCACAGTTTTTCAAATTTGTCTGGTCCGACTTTAAATGCTGCTGTTGAATATATAAATAAATAAATCACTGTCATCTTCATTGCATCTAGACCAGAGCACAGTAACGACAAGAGAAGTGTAATCATTTCTGTAGCTACCCAGAAGAAGGGCATAATCACAATGTACAAACTTTCTTGGCATCATTATCCTTTTTCAGAAAGATTACAACTTTCTGGTTTAACTCATGAAATTGTAGTAAATCTGTCTAAACTTCTGATGTTCCAAAAACCAATTGTCATTTAACCAAAACATTAGCCTCTCTGGAATATGCATGTTTAAAAACTTTCTATATACTGACTCAGTTAGAAATCCAATACTGGAGGATTGTGCAGCATCATTTCTAAATGCTGTAGGAAACCTTTTTTTTGGCAACACTGCCAGTCAAAATGGTGCATTAAAATGTATGTGATACACTCTCAGGCAAACCAGGAACAAACATTTCATTTCACCAAGTAAACGAGTTTTTGTTTAGACTTTGTACACCTTCACTTCGTTTTCAATACCAGCCCAGGGCAGCACACATGCATCTGGGAGCAAGTGTCTCCGTCATTCTGAAAGTTAGTGCCTCTCTGATCTCAATCTCTAAAGAGGCAAGAAAGTTCCCGGACGCACCACTCCGCCTGCTTCATCATTCGCTGTGATGACGTGAGAGCTTCTTTATCTAGACATTCACATCAAAGGTCAGTACACAACTTTGTGGGACTATCTTAATCAACCATCGGTTCGCTACCACTCCTTCTGGAATACAGCACGCCCCCCACACCCCAGGTCAATCAGAAATAGAATTCAAGCTATTTTAATAATAGTCTCTATACATTACAAAGCCTACATACAGTGGAGCACATAAGACTTATTTCCTATTAATTTATTGTACTGGACATCATGTGAGTAGCCTACTGCAGCAAGGCAATGGCACTTGCTTCATAAGGTAGTTTAACAAACAAAGCAATGAGCCTTACATGCTGTGTAATTGACAAGGTGAGAGTAGCCAATCATCGGAAGATCTTGTATCATGCCAAAGCGACATATTATTCCTAAAACCTTTATAACTGATTAAAGGCACTGGTACTTTCAAGGCATTCATTGCAAAGTTCTTGATCCTTCCTAGATGCCCTGCTAAAAGAGAAATATTTAACCTTCAATCTATCAGTGGTTTTTATCTGCTGTGAGATTTGCACAGGTTGTTTGGAATGTTTCTTGACATAAAGCGGAGAAGAGCCATGACCTCACCTTGGAGAACAAGTCGAAACACCCAAGCCTGCTGATGACACAGTAAACTTCAGGTAAGCGAGGGCCCTTCCCACTAGGCTGAGAAAAGAAAAACAAAATCTCACCATTACCTGGAACAGCGTCCCTGTAATAGGTTTAGTGAAGAGCCAGCACAGTGCGTGTATCAACAGTGACAAATTTGGAAATGAAAGACAGAACAGAGATGCCAAACTGCGTTTCCAATTCTCCGTAGAGATATAAAGCACTAATTGAACTGAAACATTTTATAAGTACATAAAGTCGGAGAAAAACACTCCGTATGTATGCTAGAGCAAACATCTGAAGTTTATTGGAGAAAGCTAAATAAAATAAGGCGGCTCTCTTATCCAAAGAGCGTCATGTTTTAATTTTATGTTCTTCAGTTTAAAAATGTGGAATCACACTTAAATCTTCTTCTGTTTAGACCTGCAATCTGAATTTGCTGTTTGTTACTCAGCTGCAATTGGTGTTACTTCTACATGTATGTCCTGAGGGGAGGGTGAAGACTATGATTGCGAGAACAGTCCTGGAGGGCCCATGTTTCTGCCAGTTTGCATTCAAGCTCAGTTTTTACCGAGCTAAACTGGCTGCTGTCTGACTTAATTGGACTAAATTAACAGCTTCTTCCAGTTCTTCACATACTGGTACTTGATACAGACCTATAAAACCTGCAGACACAAGACCTTCCAGGACCAGGGTGGGACAGTTTTGCTGTACACTTTCCTCTTTTGTACCACTGAAACTAGGAGAATAAACACTGACCTCACTTGAAATGACAGCATTATGATTACAGGCAAGTGAGCTCCAAACAAGTGCTTTCACTAGTTAGAACGTGAGAAAGGTTTGTAAACAAGAAGTAGCTGAGCCACTTTGGAAGCTCTACAGTATATCTACTTTTTCAAATGAAGATATCAGTATAAAGTATTTATGTTTAGGGTATTAATCCCACTTGCATAAAACAAAGGAATATAAGTACATAATTCATGTGATTAACAGATAAACCTTGTCCTTATAAAGGAACTGTTATGAGACCTATTTGACAAAGCCACTGACTCAGATCACCTGTGAAACCTATGGTCCTGATGTTGTGCACTCACGTCTGTGCCATGTCACTAGTTGACTGTGAAGGCACTTCTCCAAGTGGCAACGCAAACTTGGACGAGCTCCACCAGAATGGCCACTCTAGGGTCTCCCCTACAGAGATCCATTCCTGTGACTTGTTGGGTAAATGCTGACTTGCAGTGACCACAGTGAGGAGTGTGCAGCTCCATCTCGTAGGCTCTGGTCTCCTGTTATGCGTTCTCAACCTTTACCAGAAGACCATGCCTAATTGTCTCATTTTCTCCTGATGAGTACAGGAATTTGAGCCTTAAAGCCAAGTCGTCTGAAATTGGCGACTCCAAATTAGGTGGATTTAAATATATTAAAAAATGGCAAACCCACATAGAAAAAAACACATTTTCCACCTCTATTTATATTGCAGATTGTTAATCACATATTCAGACATGGGAAGCCTTTAATCTAGTGAAATATTCTTCCCATTATGAAACCTCCACAGGTGCATGCCTTGTATTCATGTGCAGGAAAAGATTTTTCGCTAAATGAACCCAGATGAGTCTATTTCTGGATTAAACTTGTGTATCTCTCCATCTTGACAAGAAAAAAGTTGAATCTGAATCCTTTTGTCCATATTAGGTATGAAAATCTTTCAAAAAGCACAGTGATTAAACAAAGTATGTGGGGTTTGGTTAAAATCACAGTGCTGAATCCTAAGGAATGCTGTGAATATGCCAGCTGTTGGATTTTCACCAGGCAGAGAGCTGAGTTAACAGGAAAAACACACACACACCACTCCTGGGGCATCTGCAAGTTCTGAATTAACAGCTACTTTATAAGATCACACTCTGGATTACAGGTTTGGAGTGCAACTTTCTTCAAAAAGAATGTTGCCATCAAACATAAACTGCACAGTACATACTGACAAGGGCTTGCCAAATACAGGATCACATTTGACAAGAGATCTTAAAATATTTTGGATTATGCTTGTCAGTGACAAATTTGGATGTTTCATTGTGATTTTAATGCTTCCATGAGAAATGACCATTAAGTTCAAGTCATCAATTTTATGACAACAGAGGCAAAAAAAGAAAGCACATAAATTATACAAGCAGTGAAAGACTGACTGACCTTAAAACAGACTGAATTTACCTCTTCTTTCAGTGAAATAGACCCCTGCATCTTTCCTGTTGAAATTTCTATCCAAAGAAAGCCTTCACGCAAAAACACTGATGCATTTTAGTATACCTACACAGCAAAATTAATAGAAAGACATTAATCTAATTAAGAATAATAGACAAAACAGAATAAAAATACAACTTACCAGTAGTCTTCTGCAATACCCAAATCTTCTGCTGCCATCTTCTCCAGTTAGCATGAAGGAGAAAGTCTCACTGGATTAGAAATAATGAAATCCATAGGTAGCCTAATTATTTTCACATCTTTTTTATAAAGAGTCTCTGTTTCTAATAAAATGACTACATAACCTTGATAGTCTACAAAACGATTTATGTAAAAAGCTATTTTCTTTTTTGTTTTCAACATAAGCATTATAAAGATAAAAAACATCAAACCTAACAGCAGAACAACAGAACACCACAGAAGAACATAGAAGAATGTACAGTTTCCAGCAGGAGAACCGTATTAATAGTGTTTGTGTGGCCCTGCGTGTACTGTACTGTACTGTATGTATTATGTGCAGCTGGACTTCAGATCTGAATTCTCTCAGGTATATTTAAGCACCTGACTCACACAGGTCACACAAGGAAAACTGACAAATACCCCACACCGATTACATCAGGAATGACATCACTGAAATTGTCTCATCTTACACAATGAGTACATCTTTCCTTGCCAAATCCCGTGGCAGTCCTAGAGAACCGACAGGCATGTGTCACAGCACGTGTGGTCACATGGGTGATTTGAACGGCCATCTCTCTGGTGACTCTGAGTGCCTGACACCACACAAGAGCTGTGGACAAGCACAGGGTGCCAGGACACCTGCCTCTTGGCCTGTGTGGTTTCGACTTTCTGGAGAGACCTGGGAAGTGAAGTGATCATATTAAACCCTGTCTTACACTCCAAGACCCGCTCCACCTACCTGTTGTATTCTG
This sequence comes from Lepisosteus platostomus, assembly GCF_059453375.1. Taxonomy (NCBI): domain Eukaryota; kingdom Metazoa; phylum Chordata; class Actinopteri; order Semionotiformes; family Lepisosteidae; genus Lepisosteus; species Lepisosteus platostomus. The sequence goes on from NC_142628.1 coordinate 7,613,792, forward strand.
ACACTGGGTTCCAGTCCTTGGCATCGGGAAAGCAGAACTGAGGGATGGCTTTAAGACGCTGCTCTGCCTCTCTCATCTGTTTGGTGGGCCTCTCTAGCTGTAAGAAGAGGATGTGTCTGTCAGTCAAGACCTCCTGTTCAGTTACAATACCACAAAGTTCGAGAATCGTGTGTCTTGAGCTGTGGGGAGAAACTCAGCGGCAAGATTTTGTGGGATCTGGGAATTAGTTCATAACTCTTTGGTGACCAGTAGTTGGAAATGTTAGTATTCTTATACCACAAGGATCAGTCACTGTGTCATTCATCATCTTATCTCCCTGCATTCCTGTTTCAGCCCAGTTCTAAATTGTTTCAGGCCATTCCCTGGCAAGAAACTGAACATGTTTCAATTCCCAAAGGGAGAGTACTGTTGTGTAAAACAAAAAGAACTCAATTTTCTTTGAGTTAACTACATAATTACCTACCATAGCAACAGTTTCCTGGTTAGAATACTTACTGTCAATAAAGCCTTCTGAACATTAGTCCATGCTTAACTGCAAGAACCCACCTCCACTACTGCAGCACTTTGAAGGACTAGACTAAAAGGACTGAATCTCAGTATTCCGAACTCAGAGTAATCTATACTTCCTTAATTGAACTAACCTCAGAACAAAAAAAAAAATAATTTTTAAAAAATGAACATTGCATGCCAATTTTCCTTTAACAGACCAAAATTAAATGAAGCTTGGAGGGCAAAAATGCTCATTATCCATTTGTAAATACACTTTAGGTTACATAAGTTGGCTTTAAAAAGGTTCTGAATTTGCTATTTAGATTCTTGATCATGTAAAGACAGATTTATTAAAACTTCAGAGAAGAATTGGCTTCATTTTTTTTTTCCTTTTAGGAAACTTACACTGCCAGTCTTGGGGCAAACATCTAAAGACAAATACAGAAGTTATTAAATCTCTTTTTTATTCTTAAAATATGGGTGGAGGTTAACCACACTGCACAGTTTCTCAAGGACAGTTAGACAAGAGAAATCACTTCTAATCCAATACCCCTACAAAGAAATTACAATGCAACCTTGGCAGTGGCAGGATTTGAAAAAAAATGGATTCGTTCCCTGACAGTCCCTAGAGATTCACCTTTGGGAACTGGTATGTGACTTCAGGGGTGTACGAGTTCTTGGTGGGCTTTTTCTTCAAAGATACAACAACAAAGTATTCGAAGAGTTCGCGCTCCTGCCACTCAATGAGCTGGAGTTCCAGAGTGCGGTAGCTGGGCGCTCGTCTCAGCATAGACTGCAGCTGGAGCAGACGCTGTGTGTGCGCTGTGAGGAGAAACACAGGACTGAGGGCACGACAAGCAACAGCTTCTCACAGCTCTGAAATACAAGGTTCAGGCTCTTACAGTGTGTGGTAAAGCATTTAATGCATTCTCACAAAGAATAAGCCTTTTTAACCCTGACCCAGGCTCTTTGGGTTTAATTCTATACAGTATATAGTTATAAATCTAAGCAGAAAGATCTAATAATATTTTATGCCTTCTGCTGACAGAGCCTTATAAAATCCAGATATCTCCAAAAATAAACTTTACAGAATGAAGAACTGAATCTTCTAAATTAAGAGCCTCTTTCTTCTGTATGAAGGTTATAAAAACATACATAGAACTGTTGCATGGATTATATAATATCATATATATTTTGTGTGAAATATAATGGTGACATCTTTTCGTGCTGTTGTACTTTGACAACCATTAATCCCAAATCTAGATTTTTCACACATTTTTTAACGGATTGTTGTTCTGTAACATTTATCAATAACCCTTAAGAGGTTACCGTTTCTGCACAACACACCAAAATTATTTAGCTGAAATACGGACTGTAGTGTATCTATACTTTTTGGATACAGTGGGAAAAAATAAGGCGATTAGCCAGTAATCATATCATAATGCTATGTTTTTACAATTTAATATGAAAATGTAAAATGTTTACGATACTGTACTATGATAAAAGACAATTATGTGGTATAATCTCTGCATGGATAGAAAGATCAAAATAATCAGTTTCTGAAACTTCTGCATTTTATAAATGATCTAGTTTTTAATTGTTCCGTACATTCTGTTTGGAAGAAACAAAAACAGTATTTTTCTCCAATTTTGAAAACATCACATATTTTCCACGTTTATGGTTACAAAACATTCGTGTATTGTGTTTTAAGTTGTCGAGAGTGAAATGCAATCCATCTGCTCTTGTTAAACGATTCTTTCCCAACATCAGACACGGCAAATGATCACAAGAGTATTTGTGGTTTGCATATTTTAGAGACAGAACAACAATTCCAGTCTGCTAAAGACAGAGAAACTTTGTCAGAGGCAAACAGCCACGTCCCTGAGGGCTTACAGTTCGTGTCCAATGACCTCTCACCTTTGAACCTGTCATCAGAGTCACTCTCACTCTCACTGTTGTCATCTGTAAAATACAGATAGGAAGGGTGCTAATATTAACTCAAAAAGCCTCATCAAACAATGAAATTCTACTGTATGTTTTTATAATAGAGAATTTTCTAGGTGGTGTTGTCTTATGTTTTAATGTTACGTACTGTATCATCTATGCACTCCTTTAATTGATTCAGTCATTTTTCCAACTGCAGTATTCTGACTTTTAGGTTATTTACACACATGATATAGTACATAACATTCAAACACAAGACATCACCACCAAGAAAATCCTCATTATCCTTGATATTATGGACAGTGTCTGCCAGTTCATTTTCATTTAACATTTAACAGTGACAGTTTTGTTTTAATCTCAGTGATGTAATATTAGACACACAAAGTTGCTACAATTATACATTTGAAAATGGCAAACAGAATTTAAGTAATGTGTAGGAAAAAAATGTAAGATCAAGAAACGAGGTGGGTTCAGTACAAAATAAGCATCTTAAACCATACCTCTCAATGACGAAACTTCAATATTTGATAATGAAAGTTTCTTGAGTCTCTTCTTCCCTCTTTTTGTATTGTAGATGGAGTTAATCCTGCAGACGAGCTAAAGAGTAAAGTTTCAGTTATTAAGCATCTTTAAAGGCAATAAAAAAGTATATTCTTAATTGTATAGACAATGTGTTAATATGATAAATGATTAGTCTTCTAGTTTGTAATATTTTGTTTTTACAATTTCCAGAGTAAAAAAATATATACTGTATATTTTGTAGATACTGAGACCAGCAGGAGTCCTATACAAATTTACTTTGCATGACATGCAAATTCAACAGAAAACAGACTTTCATTCCAAATACTTCCAAGTAGCAGACGTTTTTGTTCACACACAGAAATGTGCATGGTGTTTGATTTTAATGTATTTATGAATATCATAATGAGACATTGTTAATAGTAGGAAGCACCCACAAGAAAACCTCAGTTACAAATGACGAGAACAGGTCAGAGGGGAAAAAAACATTTCTAGCACAGCAGGGACTGAAGCTTTTTATTCTGTAGATCTGAACAAAAACACCAATGGCGTACTGTACAGAACTAGGTTTTAGAAAACAACTTGGGCCAAATGAAAGGATCAGGACTCAAATGAAAATATCAGAATTATTTTAACTAATCTTTTTTCTGTACAGCACTGAATTCCATTTTTTTCAAAATACATTCACTGAGTATACAAATATTTTTACATAAGAAGACTCTGAACCATATAGGCAGTTGTGCAAAAAAGAAGTCAGACTGCATATGATGTACTTAAACGCAGGTTCCCTCCTCTACAGACAAGTAGCACTTACAGATAATCAAAGAAGATGCATTTTGGGAAAACTGTAACTCAAACAATGATCCCACCACTGCAAGATTAGATAGAACACAAGACGATAAGATCTTGATTTAATATCTTTGTGGTATAATGCCTGCTGGTGTTTTCATTATTTAATCTAAAGGGGAATGTGTTCATTGGCTTTATTCATGTTGGTATTTTTTAGAAAAGTTAAGCACCTGAAATGTTTTTCTTTAAGAATTAGAAATCAACTTAAGAAGCACTATCCTTACATCTTCTTGAGGATGTGTAAGATTACACAAACTTTAAAAAGGTTACAAATGAGAGAACTGAAACCGACCAATGTTTCGCAAGGAATAAGGACATCCAATAATCAGATGCTGTGTGAATATTTATTAAATATTTAAGGATAATAAGTTTTGGCTTAACCTGTTTAGTTAAGGAGTAGCCTCCTGACCACAGGACAACGAGGCTGAGAACCCCCAAAACAAACAAGTGAACCCCAAAAATCACCAAGGTAAAAAACAGAAACAGAAATGACACTATGACATGGAAATGGGGCATTACATTAAATAGAGAAGGCAGACATGAAAAGCAGTAGGACTCCTGCTGGCTGAGTCTGAGAGGGTGCTGAACAGGAGATAGCATCAGGAGAAGCAGGGGCTGAGAGGGAGGAGACTGGGGCCTTGCTGAGTGTCAGGAGGAGGAAAGGCAGACATTAGGTGTAGGACGGCATCTGACTAAGCTGAAGGTAGGACGTCTGAAAGACAGACGGACAGAAACTGAAGAGAAAGCAGCAGACAGAGATTAAATGAATGAACAGGAGGATGAGTAATCAAGTGGGAGAAGGGACAGCAGAGATAGATGAGAAATAACCGGATGAACAGAGCCAGACTGTGAAAAGGGAATGTTAAGATAAACAAAGAGGGGGGCGAGGTTGAATGGAAGGTCCTGGGGTGGTAGCAGGGGCAATCCAGTGTTCCTTCTGATAACTGGCATCTAGCTGCATGCTGGGTGATGTGACTGTAGGAGGCAAAAGTATACTGGATGACAGAGCTTACTTGTTATGGAACTCGGAGAGGCAGAAAGAAAAAACAAAAATTGGGTGCATTCGTTTTTGAAGGGGATGCTGTGATTGTAGGGAGTCCTTTGATGTCAGGGACTGCAGGATTAGGAAACGCGGAGAGAATGTTGCAGGAACAGAGGAAGACAAAACAGCAGGATGATTACGAGAAGCAGGAGATTCTTGGTGGAGCCCAAACATTTTTGTGCTGATCTGCAAATCCATGGTGAAGAGGAATATGTTTGGAAAAGGACACAAGTTTCTTTCCTTCTATCTCGACACTGTTTTCTTGTTCAGTTTAAAAAGTGCACAGAGATGTGTAGAAGTTGCTTTTTTCTTCCATATTTTTGGTTGTTTAGTTCAACCAATCATATCATTCAATCATAAGAAGCATGGTCCATATGTTAAATTATGCAGAAGACAAAATGAGAGATTGGAAGAATACATTTCTTTACATTTTTTGTAGTTTGGAGCATGGTCCACATTTAGATAAATGCAACCAAAATGCAAGAGATCTGTAAGTAGCAAAATTCAGCAATGAATGTTTTTTAAAACAGGTAGAAGAAATCTGTTTTGCCTGCCGCTATCTCTCCCGAACATCAGTTAAGAACTTCCATTTCTTTTCTGAATACTGCCAACTTGTTCCAGATTCCCACCACTCTTTTAGTAAAGAAACATCTCCTATTCTCAGCCTTTAATGTCCTGCTTTACTGCACACAGACAGCAATGCAAGGAGATAAAAACCCTAAACAGCAGGAAAGTGTATTTCCTTTTAATATTTGCTCTTCACACAGAAAAAAACAGTCTGCATCCTCTTGAGATGTTACCAACTAAAGCTTGTGAATGTCCTGAACGTCATCACAGTATTAACCGAAAGCCCTGGTCTTGAAAATGGAGCCCTGCGAGATGCAGGAGTGGAGGTGCTTACCTTGGGAACTCTCCTATGACGTCGTGTGGCGAGAGTGTCACTAGCAGTGCTCAGGCTGTCGTCCAGCAGGCTGAGCTGTGGCAGGAGCAGCATGTCATCATGGCTGTGCCTCTTCGGCAGGCGGGACATCCGGTGGCTCTTCCTGTCCGATGGGCCAGGCAGGCGCAGGGACTGGCTGCTAGGTTTGGAAGGAAGCTTGAAGGGAACACATTTGTCCCAATATAATTGCAACTCAAGATTTCACTTTGAAAATGCAACTATTTCTCTTGTTAATGTATGCCAATGCACGCACATGCCTGCATGAAAGCAATGAAAAACTCAGGCCTATAAATATTGAAGTCTCGAGGTCTGATGCGTGCTCCGTTTTTTCAAATGATCCTCACATGATATAGAATCCGTGGAGTACAAATGCAAATTTCACATGACTAAGCCGAACACCATTTTTAGCTTTAGTCACTGAACACTTTATTCATACCAGTATCATTTTTTAAGAACTCTTCCATGGGCCATTAATTTATCAAGTTTAAATAAAAACTTAAATTCATACCACTCATTTTGTAAAAGAAGAAGCAGACACTAAACATGAACACGACTTACCCAGATTTGGTACTTAAGATGGAAGGGGTCAAATGTCAGATCTTAAAAGATTTCCTTCAGCAGCAAACTAATGCATTTTAAACTTTGTAAAAAAAAAAAATGCTTCAGAAACCTTAGTCCTTACAGCTGCAAGATGTTTTTTTTCAGTTTTACTGTTTTTAAAAAGGAGAAAATTAGATGATTATTCCGCTAGGCATTAATTACCTGGGGAGGAGTAGTGTACTTCCTGTCCTGTGGGGTCCACATCCTGTTCAGCGGGTCGAGGGAGTTCTCAGATACCTTGGATTTTCGGCCTGCACCTCTGCCCTTCAAGTCCACGTCCTCGTATGGGTTCTCCTTTGGGGACTCTGTGGGGAGTTTGGAAGACACAACTTTAAAAGAAAACAGCCTGCAGAAAACTTGTTTTAAGAGGAAGAAAGGAGAACTTTAAGAAAGAAGGAAAAAAAAAACAAGCACCCTGGAGTGGAATCTCCTTGGTTTACAGTTCTATGAGTCATGCGGGAAGGTTTTGGAACAGATTGCTGGCTACTTTGACCCTCATTTGTGTTGTCTTTGAAAACAGTTACTGTTGGGCAAAAGCTCGAAGGCTGAACTGTATTTACAGGATACTGGGATGATCATGAGTCAACACACTAAGATGCTGACTGTCTGAAGGAGGCCTTCTCGTTACGCACTCCCGTTTCTTTATTTGGACAAATTCAAGGGCTTTTCACCAGACAGCTCTATGCAAACAGCCACTGGGTTCAGGTGCACAGTGCTCTCCACCTGTCAACACACTCTAAAGCAGACAGGTCAAGGCCAAGGACCCTGAATGAGCAGGCTCTCTCTGTGAGTCTGCTGCTAATGACACGAAAACAAAGGGGATTTCACACGGTGGGCTCACTTGGAAGACAATCAACCTGCGTGGAACTGTATTCCTCCCCATACATTTGTTTTTCTCGCTGCCTGATTCCTACATGTTTAGGTACTGGCAGCATCAGAAATCATTTACAAGAAACGCATTATAAACAATACCCCATGCACAAAAAAGTCAGCATTTTCTTGTAATCAACCAATTTGTTCACAACAAATAAGATACTTACAATGATTAAATGACAGAGTGCTCCCAATGTTGTCCACAAGTTACTAGATTTTAGTATGTGTAATTCAGTGTGTTTCCAGAAATAGCATACAAACTTCAAAACAGCATTTGAGCCAGCTTGCCAGTAGAAAATATAGCTTCCTGGGAGAAATTACTGAGGGTTTAAGGAGGCACTGTTCTCAATTCTTCATTTAAAGTCACAGCCTCGTATTTTATTTTCTTTTTCCCCTCATAAAACTGAAAGTCATTTGTCTCGCTAAACTCTCATAACTCCCAGTGCACTCTGCTGATCTGCTTCCAGTTCTTTCTGTCCGTGTTGACACAAAGAGATCTATGCAACTTGGAGGAATTTATAGTTAAAGTGCTGGAACACTACAGCTTTCTCCATTGTTTTCACACGGAGATTCAGCAGCCTCCTTATCTGGGGATCACTGTATTTCTCTGCAGCACGCGGTGCTTCCAAAACAGAGACTAATATGCTACCCGCCAACTAAGCAATAAATTTTCCTGTGGGGCACTTTGATATCGGTTAGGCTTACTGAAGTTTTTAATTACATCATAATTCAAATGTTCTCTCACAGAATAATTTAAGGACTATGCATTATTGTGATGCAAATATGAAAAAAGGGAAAATCTGTTCTTTAATCATAAACTATGGGTCATTTCCAAGATGGCATGGATATGGAATTGTATGTCATTACCTCACTTTAAGTATAATTTCTGCATATATACAACAGGCTCTTCTAATGAAGAAAAGAACATTAAGTATAAATTTTTAAAAAATAAATTGCTACAATATGTCAAAGTTTCTTTGATTTACATAGAAATAATAGCTCCAAAATGTGTTAAAAATGTTTGACCAGCATTACTGTTATAAAGCACAACTGAAATTGACTTTATCGTGACTGCCAACAGGGATTATCATCATGGATGACTATAAATTAAATTTGCAATCAGACTATTATCAAATTTTTGCAGGCAGTAAGTTTAGTGGGTTTAAAACTGTAAATGGAATTTAAACTGCAGCATAATGAAACTCAATGCCTTCCTTAGTGCACTGTTTGTGCAGGTTTGTGTTGCTTTCGTTTCCAAGATATAGCGCCTTATTTCTTTGGGGGTGTGAGGATGCATGTATAGAGCGCACAGGGCATTAATATTCCCATCAGGACGGTGCAGCAGAACAAAAGCGGTCTCACTCATTTCTGCTTGTGCTCCGTTTGTGCTGGTTTGTGCAGAAAGGGGCATTTGTGCTGCTTTTGCCCCCAAGATATAGCGCCATCTGTTTTCGAAGCATGATGTCACTCAGCTCCCCAACAACAGCAACAAGAGTCACGTGAGTCCCCGAAAAAATAAGGCAACGAAGGCAGCAGAAACGGTAGGGCACAAACAGAGCAGTAACGAATGCGGTGGGTCTCACTGACGGTGCCGTCTGTAGGGAGGCCATCTTCAAGTAGCTTTCTCCCTTCCCTGTTTAAAAAATATTACGATATTTTTGCTATTGTTACAATATTTTGCTACAACATTTTCTGTAGGTTTTCCATTCTGGTATCCAGAGTGCAAAATGTTTTTTGAATCTTACTTGACAAAATTCCAGTATTTGGTTGGAAACTCAACAGGATTTAAGTAGCCTATCAAACTGTATATCATTAGTGTAAAAAGCATACTAATGAGCCATGTGTGCTCTATACAAGCTTTGTAATATAACTGCATAATAACAGTGGTCTAGAGAAATGATGCGTTTCCTTCACTGCTGATGGAGCAGAAAGTGCTTATTAACTGCTCTTGTTACCACATTCCAAATAATCGTTGGAGACAGGGCACACCTCACAAGTGTGCACCTTCCACTTCAAGAATGCCTTTCTGCCTAGAGAAATCGACTTCTCAAACAAGTAGAGCAATAGCTGGATCATAATTAAACTGCTAAGGAAAACAGATGCATTAAAATATGCTGCATGTGCAAATGCACAAAATCTATAAACTGAAGTGTGGTTTGGCTTTTTCCAGAAGAGCAAGTGTCTCCAAATAGAGAAGCACATTTGTATTTATAAAATCATTTAAAATTGTCCCTCAGAATTGTGATAAAGCTATTTTAAGCCCATCAAACAATGTACACCTTAGGCTAAAACAGGCATTTTAATGCAATTTAATACAATACATGAAGTAGAAAAGTCCAGCATATTAATATCAATTTAAATCTGTATTCTGTAATATGTAATTAAAATTTTAATTAAAAAATTGGGATAATTAGTGCAACAAATCCATCCAGAATTGTTACATACTAGAATAACATACAATTGTGTTCTAATTTTAATGACTGTACAAATTACTTCAGTACAAGTTTACTACAGTACAGCCATAATCAACTAAGATTATTATCTTTCCACACAATACACATACAGTACATGCTAAAATAATTATCTATTATTAGAGTTTTATTTAATTATTTTGTACATTTCACATTTCTTTTACATTTTTATTGCATAATCATGTCACCTTCCATTATCAGCTGTTTTCAGCTTCTACTGATCAGACTAAGACCAGCTGTTCAGTTAGATCTGTAGGGTCAGTGCAAATTACAGCTAGACACAACAATTCAGCAGATAATAAATGATGGCAGCTGAAAGGAAATTATTTAAAGATGTATCTTACAGTAGTTTCTAAATTTTGGAAAACATCTGATATCATGTTGACACATTAACAATGCACATCCAGTAAAACTCAAGCACTCAATTTACATATTGATTGATCGTCTGATTACTTGCACATTAGGAGCAGCTTTAAATTTCTAGTCTGACACAAGTAGTGTTTTTTCTTTCTGTAGTTTTCTTAGTTGACATCCCTTTAAACTTACCTTTGGCCTGGTGTGTTTCTCAATTAAACCACTAAAAATCTGCTAATTACAAAATCTGCTTTTCACTGAACCTATTGGCTGCTGAGCATTTTGTCTCAATCCTTCCTTCATGCACTGATCACTAATCCCAGAGCCTGTTTAATTCACATTTCAGTCCGGCTTTTAACCAATTATGTACTACAGACATTCTGTTTTTGCCAGTTGTGAAAATAGCACCCTAATTATGCATTTTAAACAGATTTCGCAGAGTGTTCAATTATCACAACTACAACATTAAAAATAATTGTTTAATAATGCTAAATAATTCATCATATTCCCAGAGGACAATAAAGATGTTTGCTAAATTTGGATCTAGTGATCTACTGATCCAAGGATTTCTAAGTACCTTTTAAAGGGATTTATGCAGTTAGAAAATATATGCAGAAGATATGTAAAAAAAAACGTCCATATTTGCTGCACTATTAGTTTATTTATATGGTCTATATACACTTCAGTCTTTAAAAACAGAAAGGATTGAGGACAATATTGCTTCTCTAGATGCCTATGAAATCCCTAAACCCTAACATGAGCAATAATTTCAGACATTTATCAAAAAGCAGAATTGCAGCATGATGTTTACCATATATGAACAAAGAGCACTTTTATTCTATTCAATAGAAGTTATCTGCAAGACGTTATGTAATTCATAAACCTGAAAAGGGAATCTGACATCTTTAAATCAATGCAAGAATGTCCCTTAAGTCATATGAAACAGAGATCTGATTATGTCTGCTTTGGTCTAATTAAACCAAAGCAGTTGGTTTAATTAATTAAAAATCCTTGTCAGTAGCCACTGGAGAATATTTCTCCAGGAAAACTACAGTATGTGTATTATTCAGTCAAACGACACACTAGTACAATACTTTTAAACACAAGGTATAGCATGGGACATCAGCTGGGCTTGGGGCAGTAAACAAGTAAAAAAAGTCAATCAGAATATGGACGGCAGGTCTGGAAGGGATTAAACAAACCTTTCAGGTCAAATCAAAAACATGCTCGATACCTTCTAGTTTGGAATAGAAAGTTATAGGACTCCTACTGGAGTTATGGAATAAGTCAGAAATCTTTGTTCAATCTCAGAATATCTAGATTGTAAATGGCAGTACAATGAGATGTCAATTGACATGTATGTGTGTATGTATCTGTTTATACCTTGTATCTGAAACAAGATTTCTAATTTATTCAGTTCAATTGCTTGTCTTTCACTTTATTGATCACATTCATTCTTGCAGGTGGGAGCTGGGTAGTTGAATTAAGCAATTTAATATACAGTGCCAACACTTCTGCCTTTGAGTGTGTGTCTTTTAGAGCTTATATTATCGACCATGAGTGAAATTAATTTATAAACCACACACAGACTTTGCTTTCTCAGCACCCTGCTCTGAGAGGGTGATCGGTTCTCTCAAGATCATTAATCAAACTCTCTGAACTGCACTAAAGGTACTGAAGAGACAAGAGCTTTGTTAGCATGTGCACATGGCATTTATCTGTTTTAAATTCAAAGTAAAGAATTCAGAAGACATTAAATCATTTAAATCAATTATTTCAATTATTGCCTATAAAGAGACTTAAAAACTTTTAAAAATCCATTTTGAATACAAGGTGATTCATTTTTCAGGAGAGATTTCTCATTTGCCTTTCCATTGTTAAGATGTATAGGAAAATAAGTGGTTTTAAAATTGGTGATGCACCACAGACCTAAAAACATAAGTCATGAAAGCGAATTCTCAAACACTAAAAGACTTTCAGAGACAAATGAACTCATCACTCAGTAAACAGATGAACATTTTTCCTTGTTTCCTTTGTTAGCCTTACAATTCCAAAAGTATTTTATCTTGGAGAAGACTTTAGAATGGAATTCCATTTGGTGACCAAATCTGTACCGGAATGAATCAGCCTGACGTTTGGCTTTGACCAAGCTGCTCAGAGAGATCTGCCACATGAGGGGCCTTCAGGGTGCTGTATATTTCACTAGTCTCACTTCATTTCCTAGCAGAAAGGAATCCAGCTAATAAAACTCAGTGCACGACATGCCAGTACTTGGTCACACTCAGCGGACAGAAATGTGAACTATTCTGAGAATACAGAAAAGGTTTAAGTGTCACTGTGAACAGCAGGACCTGAAATTTCTTGCTACAGGTCAACTATTTCCAAACAGGATACTCTTTCTTTTGAGCACACTATCGAAATCTAATTAAAATTAAACAATTCACTATTTCACTTCTATGCAAGTGCATTTAGTTCAAATACCATAAAAAAGCGAGAAAAAAGCTCCCTTTGAAAGTCACACCTAAAAGGTGAGAACAGAATATATCATTGAAATAACCAAAATCTATAATCTGAATAGCAGCTCTCAGAAACATCATTTCTGTATATTGTCTATTCTGCTTGACAATGAGTTCACAATAAGCAGCAAGCACCAGTACATCTTAGCTCACCACTTTGAACTTAAAATCTATTGCTTCATCTTCCACTACTGGGATACCAGTCTATTGAGTGTAACAGGTAACAACTTATTTATATTACAGGAACAACAGGTAACCATATCAAGGATGTTGACAAACATTTATTTTTTTCTTATTTTTCAGGGAAGGAAAAAAGAAAAAAATAATTGCCAAACTATGTTAATGCAATCCCAGTTCACTTTTATCAAACATTGATCGTTTATATTTTGTTTTCTGTAGAACAACTAACAATATAAGTCAAATAAAAAATGATTTACAAAACCCCAAACTATTTAGGGCAGCAAATTTAGGCCCCAGTCTACACGTATAAAGGGATACGATATAAATCTGAGCCATGACTGTCAAATTCCACTGAGCCAGGGGGAGGCACACATTATACAACCCACATGTGATTGCTGGCTTTCAAATTCACATTGTCCACGCCAACTTCATTTAGCTGATTTTAAGAAAGAAAATTCTGTTCCATGTGTAAAAAACAAGTATAAGAATTTTTTTTTAAATTTACATTTTTCATAACAAACTTTGTAATTGTATATGCACATATAAAGAACAGTGTGTTCACAGAAATAAATGTACAGGATTCTGCTTTTGTGACTCATTAATTTCCTGATTTCTTCTGGACATTCTGCATAACAGATAAATTGTTTAGTGTGATATGGCTTTTAAATATTTTAACAAATACACAAGACATCTATTAATTAAAATATATGACAAATTATCAAATGCATTCAATTTAATGTAAACAGCATTAGCATGTCAGATATCTGTTTAATAAGAGGTAACTAAAAAACTAATCATGAAGGACTGCTGGATACACATAAAATGTAACATTTAAAAAAAACTTTATGCAGTTTTTAAAAAACTGCATTTCAGAAGCAGAAAAATAATGTCAATAAATACGTTTGAAATAAAGTGCCACAGAAATTTATTTTATCTGCTGAAAAAAGAGTATTCTATTTCACTGGATCCTGTTTATCCAGTGAAAATAAAAATATAATTTTAAGCAATAATGAACACTTATTTAATACTCAAACAAATATAAATATTTTATCTGGAGACATTTTTGAATGTGAATCAACTTGTGAGAATAGTACAAATGATATTATTATAAATGTCTACCATTTAACCCTCTTTTGGATTTAAGCAACGTTTCTGATGGGATACAAATTGTTTTCTTATTAATTTACTATCCCCTGTATTCCTTTCTATCTGGCTCTTCATCTAATGTGTGTAATAGCATGCCCACAAAGATTCTGTTTTTAAACCTACAGAACCAGAAATAATAAACATATTACCCTAAGATACAAGATGTACTTTAACACACGGAAAATCTTCACTGACGCACCACACATTGGGCTTTGAGAAACGTTTTGACTCTTTCAGATCACTATGGTAATTATGGTCTTACCTACAATGTCTTCATAAGCATTTTCTTCTGAGGTGCTTTTGGAGCTTAGGTGATTATGGGTCTCTAACGGGGGCGTACCATTTTCCGTGGGTGAAGACGGATATGAAGACTGGAGACTTGCTGCATCTTCAGACTCAAAGGACTTTCTGGTCAGCAAAACAGGAAACAACAAACATTTAAAACCAAGACTCTCGGAAGACTCATGCACCGAAGAAATCTTTAATGCTTTCAGGTATAACTCATTTCATGCACTCTCAACTCTTTGATAACAACCAATCCCCATAGTAGATGAAACCAAATCTTGCACTATAAAGAGAGCTGTGATCATTGATGTCTCAACTACATTCATTTAGAATTGCAGTTAAAAAAAACAAACAAACAAAACAAATTAAGCTTGTTTTTGAAAGTAGTAGTACGATTATATTGTGGGACAAATTCACTGGACTTGTAAAATGATTACCTGATTATTTAAAGTGAGAACACATGTAATGAGAACAAGACCAACCAAGTTTGGAATTAATTGGCCAAAAAGCTTTTGCTCAAGAGCAGTTTGCAGAATGGGATGCAAGTCAACAAGAAAATAACATTGTAATCAGGCAGGCATTCTAGTTTAAGCACCTTATTGTAACGGTACTGTCACTAGAATGATACATACCAAGTTAGCACTTAATTGGACAAACAGCAGAAGAGGAGTCAGTGTTACAAATCATGTTTTGTCAAGCACGTGACGGCCTGGTGTGGCCATATGAGGGATCTCTGCAACCAGTGCAGGTGTGAAGTCAATAGGTGCAGCAGAAAAAGAAATGTCAGGCAATCATTTAGGTTTGTGCACATCTCAATATGGATCACCTATATTCATCAATTGATACCTGAATTATACCTACACTTGACCTATAACTTTGTCTCTAAGGAGGTAATTACGAAGCCAGCAGTTTGCACAATGGGCTATTCATTTATGACATATTGCAGGCATAGAAATGATCCCAACAATATTTCAGGGGCAAACTACAAAAGGCTTTGATTGTTGATTCAATCTGCCATGCTGCAGTTCAATTGGTCCTTCTCATTTCATAAGCATTTTCGCAATGGTCTGTAAATACGGGAGTGAGGCACCCTAATGCAGGTCCCCAGTTTTTGTTGTGAATTTAATGGCATACAGTATCTGTCCCAGTGTGAAGCTCCGTGCTGCATGGTCTTTGCAGACGAGCAATTTCAAAATTGGACAGAAAAATAACTTTACAAATGCAATAGACTTCCACCGTTTCATTCCATCAATTTTCAAAAGCCACTTCATCCAATTTGGGGTCGTGGGGGAGCCAGTCCATCCCAGCAAGACAGGGCACAAGGCAGGACACACCCTAAATAGGATGCCAGTCCACTGCAGGGCAGGCTTCCAGTACTTACAAGCCTAATTTATACATACAGAATTTTACAACATAAAGTCTCTAGTTACGACTCTAAGAGCCTGCATGCCTTATTCAATGCTAAACTTGTTTGATTGCTAACCTGCGGTGACAAGTAAAGCTTGCATATGCATGTTTCATTTGTGAAAACGACATATCCTAAAAAGTCTTATGTACCAACGGCAGTACATATTTCCCTCTTATTACTTTGACGATATTAGGCAAGTCACCACATTCAAAGTAAATTGTAACTATTTCAGGCCTGTAGAAGCTCTCATGCAGGCTCAGGCCTAAAACACATGCAAGGTCACACTACTATAATGCAGAAGTGCCAGAGTAAAATCATTTTTGACTAGCATCTGCATTTATATCACAGGAAGCAATAGGGAAAAGAGAAATTAATAAATACACTTTATCAGAAAAGTTCTGAATTTTTGGGGTATTATTCTTTAGTTTCAGATTTAGAATAAGTACATCAAAGGGTTAAACTTTCCACAGAAATTCATAGCATATATGTATTTTGTTTTATATAATGGCATTTCCACTCTCTACCAATCTATTTTGAACTTCTTGAAAAGATTATCAAGTTTTCACCTTTGTTTCAGAGAAGACTCTTTTTAAACTAAACATTTTTAACAGGATCTTATTACAATATTACACTTAATGATCTCTCCATACATACTGTTAAGAGTGATTTTTAGTTAATAGAGGAGCTTTTATTTCAAAATTATTGTTTTCTAAGATCCATAACATTGGTGTTAATGAATGCCTTATTCCTCTATTTATATTAACAATTGATTTTTAGAACTCCTGAACCACAGTCAAAAGGCAAATAATCATATTTACAACTACAAGTCTTAGTTGTGCAAATACATAAAAAGGAGCCACTTGTTAGTAAGAAACCAAAATGAGTGAATATTTCAGTAAAAATTTTCCGTCTTTAAATCAAATGAAAGCAGACTAGACAAAAACTGAACACAAAGATGACCAAAGTTAATACATTATACTCATGGTTCATATTCGTCTCTCAGTAATACGGTATGAGCTCAGCAATACAGCAGTCATAATTCACACACTAAATCAACATAAACAAAAAGTATGGTAAACAGCAAAACATTGACCTGAAGCCTTTGCCCCCTGATAAATTCTCAGTATGTGTTTGATATGCTAAGCACTTCAAGCTAAATAAATGTACTGTCACTGAAAATCTCACATGGGAGTAAAAGAATTCACACTACTCCTGATTTTTTCTCATATTAAATAAATAAACATTCCTCTGTCTTGTAACTTCATAAATCTTTTTATTTCTTCTGTCCTTTTGTGATTTTCCAGCAGCGCGGTTTCTGTGCAGCACGTTCAACAGACCAGATACACAAATTCTTTCATGGTCTGAGAATTCAATTTGCAGAACAATATTAATGTTATGCCAATAACAGGTCTCCTTCCAAGGAAAACTAGATTGATACTTGCATGAAGTCATGCATCATTAATAAGCAATACTTTCAATTATGTTTTCGAAAACATTTTTGTTGAAATTCCTTGCTGTTGCACCCCAAAAAGACACTGCCCCCTGAAATTTTGCACAGAAATATAGAATACTTTTTATTTATACAACTTATTTTCTTCAATTGCTCTCAATTACTGAGGTAAAATTGCTCTTTTACAATGAAAAATAAAAAACTGCAGAATTAAGTCAATCATATTCCTCACCAGCTTCCTACTGTATTAGTTTTAAAACATAGATTTTTTTATACATGCTGTTTTAACATCCATTTCCAAAAGAAAACATAGATGCATTGTTTTTCTTTCCTAATTTATTTCCATACATTCAACTATTTGCCTGCAGAAATCTGCCAAAAACAAAATACTGAAACTTGTACTACATGAATTAATGGGTGGTTTGTCTTTTCTGATATACTGTAGCAGCTGGACACCATGCCTGAAAAACCATTTAGGGTTGACTTGAATGACAAAGTGCTCAAGGAAAGAAACTATGAGTCCACCTCGCAGAAATGATAAAAGAGAAACACAACAAGAAACTATGTCTCACCTGTTCTGGAGCTTCTTACTGAAGCTGCCCTCTTTCTTCTGCCTCTGTGTGATAGGGGGAGCAGGGGTTGAGGGGAGAGGGGGAGGAGAGGCAGAGGGTGGGGTGGGAGGTAGACCATTGCTTGGCATACTCTTATGGTTTCCGTTTGCCTCGTACTCGAAGGTGCGCTTGGGTTTTGGCACAGGATTCACGGGAGTGCTTCCTGGGATATCGGGAAGTAGCTCTGGGCTACAGGAGCGTCCCGAACTCATACTGAACCTCTGCTTTACTTTCGCCAGCTTGTCAGTCCCAGGGGTGCAGTCTGGTTCTGTTACCACAGAACTGATGCTGCCCCTTTTGCTAGTGCAAGTGCTGTCTGAGTCCTCAGGGGGGCCGATTGTGAAGCTTTTTTTCCGTGTCTTGTCCGGTGCATAGCAGCTGCTGGGGTATTGCGGCGGGCCCCGGCCTGGGCTCTCTTTGAGGGCCTGCTCAATCTTTTGTATCCGGTTCAGGACAGCAGATGTCTCCTTCCTCGTGGAGGAGCGGGAGAAAAGCCCCGACGTCTCTGTCTTGCTCAGTCTCTTTTCAAACCTTTTGGGGGTCTCTCTGTCCAAGGCCTCCTCCTCTTCGGTTTCAGGGTAGGAGCACTCAGAAAACGTTGTGCTCATTCTCCTTATGCCCTTGAAGTCAAAGGTCTTCTCACTGCACGGCGATGACAGAAGGCTCGGGCAGCCCTCACTGCCCCCCACTCGCTCGCCCAGTGGTCTCTTGTCCAGGCAGAGACTCATCCTAGACGGAGCGGCCTTCCTGCACTCCCATTCGGAAATCTTTTTGCGGATGCCGACTGCCTGGGAACAGACGCTGCTCCTGCTGAGGGAAAGGCTCCTGTGGCTGGAGGCCGGTCCCAGGGAAAGCGTGCTCCAGCCCAGCTGGCTGGTGCTTATTCCAGCCCCAGCTGAGCCTTCCTGCAGGTTCTCCTTCTGGTCCTGACCTCCCACCCCCGGAGGTTTGTAGATCGATAACTTGTTGTCCAGACAGCCGATGCTCACGGATTTCAGGAGTCTGCTCTGTGATTCGATGTCAGAAGGCAGTGTGGAGCAGCTCCTCAAAGTTGACGCTCTATTGCTCCAGTTCCTCAGATGCAGGAGTTTGTTGCCTGCAGCCTTGGCATACCTGCTCTGCTGGTAGGAATCTTCACTGTCACTCAGAGGGTGCGCTGGCCCTTTCACCGGAGAGAGAATGGGAGGTGGAGATGCAGACTGGCACCTGCAATGAGAGCAGGGAGGGAAATAAGAAACGTCTCTGTGTTATTGTTATTGGGGTTTTTTTTGTTCCCTGTACTTTTCCTAAAAGAAGCCCTTAGAAAAAAAGACAGCCAGAAAGCCAATCAACTGTAAAGCATTTACCAACAATGTCTTTCACCTTTGTTGACTGCATAATGCAGGAAACTAGGCGTGGATAAAGGGAGTTAGCTCAGGTGTGCTGTGCCTGCCAGTTGATTAATCATTGCCCAAGCTCACAGGATTTGGAAAGCACACACTTTCTTAAGTACAAAAAAAGCAGAGTATTAAAAAAACACAGACTTCCTTTAAGATAGAAGTTAAAATGAAATAGTTGGCCACCGTAGTAAAATAATCTGTGGAAACTACTGCAATAATTTGACAAGATGTTGGCAGTATATAATTGTACAGAAGGCCAAAATAAATTGAAAAGAACAGCATAAAATGCATGTGTGGACTTTTCCACATTATTAGCATTATGCCGGTAAAACTTAAGCAGACCTCACACACACCGAACCGGACTGAGACATTTAAAAGCCATACCTTAAACCACCCAGCTGAATCGGGCAACAATCTTAGACTTCATTATTCCCTAAGACAGAGAGCAGAGGGCCTTGTCTTCTCTGCTGTCTTGTGCTAACAGCTTCACTGTACATTGAAAACTTTGAACCAGAACTACAACCCTATTGTTCACTTCCAAATGACGTAGTTTTCTGCAACCAGCGCGCTGAGCAACAGGATTATAAACCTTGCTGACCTCATTTCAGCTTTACGCCTCTGAAATATGAAGTAAAAAAACTTTCTCAACAGACACAATCTCTACTGCTGTTCCAAGAAGCATGCTCCTGTTTTGAAATTTAAACCCACGACTCATTGATTCACAGTAATCTGATGTCACAGAGTTTGTCTGAACAATAAAGGCCGGCTGGGAGAAAGGGATGACAAGTTTGAACAGATAACACTCCACCTTCCGACGCCCTCAGACTCCTGACATTCCCAGAACCCACACACGGACTTGCACCTGAAAACCTTCAGGGTGTCTTTAAGAAGGGACACGGTATTTCCAAAGCGCTTCTTCAGAAGGAACTACACTGTCTAAAGTATTTCTTGGACACTCTCTCAGAAAAGCTTCAAAACAGCGCACCATTTATCTGATCATAGCTACTAGAGTTAAAGCCAAGAACCACATAAAATTACTGATAATGAAAAACCCTTTCTCTGTTTCATTTTGTAATGATTTCTTTCTGAAATAAGCCAACCTAGGTTTTTGCATATTTTAATACAGAAATCCCTTTTTAGAGTAAAATGGAATTGGATGTTTTATACCTTTCAGAAAGTAAGGAAACACAAATTGATTACAAATTTCCTTTTACTTACATAAGTATATTACGCTGAATAGCAGATGTTCTCCCCTATGTATTTTATTAAATTCAAGTACAGATTTGTTCCATGTATTGTACAATATGTCTCCAGTTATACTTTATTTAATGCTCTTTAAAATATTGACACTCACAAAAGGTGTCTACAGTACTACCATAAATGAGCAACTCTTGTACATCAGTGTTATAAACCAAGACATATCATTTGAAAGACAAAATAGACAAAAATATTTGGAAGCAATGCATTTGGAAATTATGAAATCTGAGAAATGTATACCCATGCAACTGCATGTAACTGAGAATAGTGATGTTTACTTCTAGTATATAATTCTCAAAGTAAAAGTAAAAATTGGAGCTTTGCCAAATTAAAGAATGTTTTTTTAAATGACAGTACTGTATGCATAAATACATTTTAAATTAAGATCAACTAGTTGTTGAACTCAACAACTAATTATAAACAGCACAGCTGGAAGGTATAGTACTGTATCATTAACTAAAGTACACAGATTTTGCTATTATAAATCAGCTATTAAGGAAACAAATGGCACCAGAACCATGTAATTAACAGAACTATACCCATTCAACAATAAATCAGCACTGATTTATGATGGTTGAATTAAGCATGAGCAAAAAAGAAAGGCATGTTTTCATCAAGTCAGTGCAGACACCAAGAGACATCTATGCTTGTTGCAAAATTAAACATTTTAAAGCAATATATTAAAAAGACAATTATTCAGAGAACTTAAAAAAGAAAATGCTTTTCATTTTATAGTTAAGTCGTTGCATATCCAGAAAGTAAGGACTAAGAGATAATAATAAATGTAACACCACTACAAATGTGACAAGAAAACTAGAGGCCTGTCTGCATTAGAGCACAATTGGCTTTTTAACCTTAGTAACCATAGTTCCACTGAAGAAAAAAGATGAAAGTACACTTATATCATGTTATATAGCTCAACATGAAGTCAATTTCCAATAGGCTGTGGTTATAAATTGTAAAACTCAATTACATTTAAATAGAAACACATGAAATATAGTTTGACATTTTGTTAAACAAAAAGAAAAGAGGATACAACCATTTTAACAGAGAAAAAATGGTCACAGCCCGTATTGTGCAGTGATTGAAGTTTCCTGAATTCACCTTAATTATCTTTGTTCTCCAGACAAACCTAAATTACGCTTACAGAATGAGAATGTGCGTTGATTAATCTTTATTTACAGGATCATTAAACGTTATCCCCTATGATTTATTTGGTCCTTATATACTTGTTCTGTGACCTATTGATTGTGGTTAAACGTAATACACTGCAGTTTTAAGCCTTAAGACCAGTTGATGCAATGTGTTACATTCCATCCAAGTTCCATTCAAGCGATGGCTGTAATCAGATATGTAATAATGAAATTCTCTTGAAATGTTTACAAAATGGCAAAAAAATAATCAAATTGGACTAGGGCTAATGATTAATTTCCTCCTTTACGGCTTTTGATGATACTTTAAATAATTAAAGCAAAGGAAAAATATTTTTTTTGTATGTTTGCGCAGGAAATGGGCCAGCCTCATGATTCAGACTCATAATGCTGAATTCCTGTGCACAGTGTGCAACTTTGCAGGAAATACTTTAAGAAAGGTTCTAAAAATTAAGCCTATCTAAAAAAGACCTAGCTGGCTTCGCTTTTGTGATGGAACCTGAGGTCACTGTAATGAAGTTTTCTATTAATCCCTCAGAGTATAATAGCTGATTGAAATAAAGATGAAGCTACTGTACATGTTATCCATCTGAATCTTTCTTAGTGCATTCATTCAAGACAGTTGCTTGGTTTTCACATTTATTTAAATAAATTGTAGCTAAAAGAGGAGGTAGCACTTTATAAAGTGTTATAAGTACTTCTTTTTAAGACAAAAAAAGCTCCAGCTTTGTGATTAGTGTAAACTAAGGAATGAGGGAGAGCGTACAGCAAACAAGGATTGTCAATGCATCTGATGCAGTTGAGTGAAACTGGAATTTGATTCCTCCTACTGAAATAAAATTAATAGACATGGACACCTATCCACGCTTACCAAAACTGTAACCACTAGGCGCCCTAGTCGGCTAGTAAAAATGAATCGGGCTGATGCAAAGCCAATCACAAAACACAGTCATGCAGATAAAGATTTGAAAGCAATTGAATCCAGTTACATTGAACTAAGAGGCTCATTGTGAGCACTTTGTCATGGTCAGATGGCACAGATACAGACGGAACTCCGAACAGGTTCCTTCACTTTGGCAATGAGATGGTTACTGTAACGGAAGGCTACAAGAATTTTCCAGGTAAGAATTCTCTCCTTGAGAGTTTCTGAATATAAAATAGCAAAAGTTCTTATAAACAGGATTCCAATTACAGTGTTTGTGCTTTTGCTTGAATTATACTTCAGAAAACATTTACTCTACCCATGTATTAATCGCTCGAGCGACTATTAAATGTTACAGTATAGCTCAGCCATTTTAAAATGCTATTAAGCCTTTTTTCCACCAATGACTGAAGTTCTTTAGAAAAGGAGACAGGAACATAACAGAGTCAGTAAATGAGAGGAAGTCATTACCCCATCTAGCTTGTTTGGTTCCTTGCAGTCAATTGGCTGTATGTTTTAACAACTTGGATGGGTACGTTTGTTCCAGACAACCCTTTGTGTAAAAAAGTGCTTCCTGATCTCAATTTTAAATTGAGTTTTCAAGTTGTACTGTTGGCTCTTCAATGGGTCGTCTTCAATGGTTTTGAGGATTTTGAAGACGTGAATTCACGTCTTCCCGAAATCTTCACTGCTCAAAACCAAACAGATTAGTTTCATTTCTAGCAATATACTTTTGGAATGTTGTGATCAAAACTGTATGCGGTATTATTAATGACTGTTTACTTATTAAATATTTAACAAAGCATCCTTTGATTTAAACTCCGATACTGTATATATTATAACATTCTGTGTGCCTTTTTATTGCTTCCCCACATTGTCGAGGAAATTAAAATGATGTGTCAACTATAATTAAATATTTTTATAGGTAGCTTCCTCAAGCTGTGAGTTTCCAATATTGTATATTTATCTAGCTTATATTTGTACTACCTGCATGTAATATTCTGCTAGTCCTCCTATTTTAATATTGTCTGCAATCATAACTAGCTTACCAACTACCCAGAACATACAGTAGATAATTGATATAAATGAAGAACATCTGATTCCTGTGGTAGACCACAAATTATGTCACCCCAACACGAGCTTTCACCTTCTAATTCTCTGTTATCTCTCTGCTATCTCTCTGTTCTTGCCGTTTCACATTACAATCTACAAGCAGCTGCCAATACCGTTACCTGGGGAGGACTCATGAGAAAAACATCAGAGCATCCTTTTTTCTACTCCTTCAGGATACTCTAAAAATGAGCAGCTATTTCCTGTGGACAGTAACAATGACTATGAACTGAACTGATTTGTTCCTTTTATTTCTTCCTTTTTGCTTATCTGTTTTTCTCTGTGTAACAATCTGTTGTTCCTTCTTAGATACTTAACTTTTCCAGTGGCTCCTCTTACTCAGCAATTTGGAAACAACAATTATTATTACGGACAACATCCTACAAAGATAAGTATGAATGTTTACTAAGGAAATCTGTGGCACTATAATAATATTGTATAAAAAGCAGGAGGAGGTTTATGAGGGGTTGGTTCAAACATGAAAAACATTGTAAACCTCAAAAATAACACACTGAATCAACTTAGGAGGGAAATTAAACATATGGAAAAAACACAGGGAAAACATGATAAAACTGGAACATTAGAGAATTTGCCATTACTTTTTAGGGGATTTTCAATCAAATGTAAGGAAAAACTATTAAAAGTGATTCTCTTTTGCTGGACAGTGGTGCAGGAGAGGAAGGAATAAAGGGAAAGAGGGTCAGATGGATGAGGTGGTGTGTGGGAGCAGTGTGGAGCAGTGGTTAGAGCTATGAAGTCCCAGGTGGCAGTGCTGCTGTATACTTGCAGAATTGCCCAAATTATTCCAGCTCAATGAACAATAAATAGCTCTCTGTACAAAAAAAGAGATGCCTTCAAATAATAACACAGTGTATAAGGATAAAAGTATCATCCAAATACGTTAAAAATAAAACATGAGATACAATGATAAACCTTACAAATTAAGAAGATTCTCACTCCCTGTACAGTTACATAACTCTAATTCTCCTGAAATGGATATTAACTCTCCTAAAACTAGTTTTTACAAGTATGTTTGTTCTTCAATTGATGTAACGAATTGATGTAACGAATACAGCCGGTCTGCAATTTCTAACCATCTCATTTTGACAAGAGGGGTGGGAAGCATTTATTACACCTAAAAGACAGCTTACTGGATACGCCCCTGGCACTGACCTTCAATATTTATCTCAAGAACAAAAAAAGAACAAAAGAATAAAATACAAGTTTTCCTCTCTGAAAGAGGATCTAGGCCTACATCTAATGCCAAGTCAGGTTTCAGTTAATGGGCTAACAGCTCTGCAAAATTTCTCTGGAAAAGCCTCAAGTTGAAGCCAGTACAAACAAGCTCAGAGAGCGTGGTCTAGTGATCGTGGATTTCAAAAGTTTGGCTTAAATTGTAACGGGCCACACATTGACTGCACAGGGTGCCAACTGAGACACAGACTCTCACAGAGGTCTGTGGGTATGTCAGCCACAGGCCATTTCCTGTTTGCAGAATCCGATAACAGACTGGGAGGAAGAGATTCAAGTTACCGACATCAAAAGATACATCCCCTAAAGAGGCCCAATTAACACACCCCCAGCTCTGCTATTCCACTGTGGGACAGACTCATCCAGCCACATTTAAAGCACAGACAGCTAAACTTAGGCCCCTTGACTGCGGACAGTCATTTCATACTCTGTCCTTTTAAAGAAAGATGTGTTTTTACAATCCTTTAGAAGAGTAACATTTATTAGGAGTTACTGTGTCATGAAAATCAGTTTGTGTGCACCTAAACCTCGGTGTTTCGCCAAAGCTGGTGGAGCAAAGTGAATTTTGTATAGTCCACCTACAACTCGGTGTGATTCACATAGAGAGAAACAATGCTGATGTTTTTTTTAGATTGCTTTATCATTTTATAAGGTTATAAAATGTCAAGATTTTGCAATGATTTGCATAACATGACTAATATCATTAAGCAATGGACTATTATTAATCAGCTGAGCATACCACTGCCACGCTTATGTCATTGGGAACAAGAACCAGATGTGTTTTGTCGAAAATTAATTTTCCGCCTGCTTTGCAGGCAGTTGGCATCAATTGGGGTGATGCAGGTCTCACCTATAGGAGTGACCCAGCAGTGTCAGTGCCGATGTCAGTGTGGGGCTCAGCTTGCACTCCAAACAAGCAGTTTTAGGACAGAGCCACTTGGGAAGGAACACCTACCTACTCTACTCCCCCTCCAACCTTTTTACAGTGTGTAATAGTGATGTTGGCCCTTGGATTGATGTCTGGGAGTGAGAGAATGTTTTTTTAACATATATAAAAGGAAACGTTTGATATTGTGACAGCAGAGAATTTTACATCCTTATTAAGCAAGTTGGCCTTTGCAGAGACAATTCAAGTTATAATGATGTACTGGAATTCCAATTGCTTTGTTATTAAAAAAAATCAGACATGAAAAGAAGTCAAGACTTTCCAGGGCATAAATCGACGCTCGAAACATCCCCAATGGCTGACTGTCACTAGGTTTCCAAGGGCACCCAGCTGACTAAACCGTACTGCATTTGTGTCTTTCGAAAAAGACAACTTAAAATTCCATTGTGATTTGTTTTCACTTTATATATACAATTTCAGCCTGCAAATGGCTCTCAGACTTGGACTGCCTTTACTTTTCCATGTTAGCAGACTTTTAAATCAACAGAGCCTGAAACCAAGAATATTCCCCCTGAAAAAAAAATCTGAATTTGTGAAAGCGCTCTTAACTAGAGTATGCGAAGAAGCAGCTCGAGGCAAAGCAGCAACAGATTTCAACCATTAGTCTTACAACTTAAACAACACCAGATTTCCCACCTGCTTGATTTCCAAAAAGAGACACTAATTATTCTCATTCTTTTCTCCCAGCCATTTAATTTAACCATGCCAGCAGCATCAGACATGTTCTGCTTAGAAATCTCACAGGGCCAGTGGAACCAAAATGACACCTCTAGACTTGTATGAGAACACGACAGATCGGGGAATACTCCTCCACAGTCCAAAACAATTCTCTCATGTACGGTATTTGGCCCCTTACTTCAGAAGCAGAACCTCAGCTCACAGGTTAATGGGAATAAAAGAGTTTATGTATCAACAGGACTCCAGTCTTAAAACAAACATTTCTGTTTTTGTCAGCCTTGTTTCTGGTTATCTGGAGAGGCAGGGGGCTCTGGAACAAAACTGAAAATCGTGCTTGACAGCAGAATCTAAAGTACTTTAGGTGGGGAGCTGCGTCAGCATGCGTATGTTGCGAAGGAACGAGTAAAGATTTATTCCATGCTGAAAAGAGAAGAAAGGAAACACGATGTTACAGCTGTGAAGTCTTCTCCGGGTGTAAGGACCCATACAGCAGAATCTGAAGTGTGGAATGGAGAACAGTAACGCTTCTAGCTGCTTCACAAAGTCACAGAGATGTTGCTTTTTCATCACTTATACTTGAGTGCTGGTAATGTTGTGCTACTGCAAAAGGGCTGGCAGTACAGAATGAGCACGGTATGGTGGTATCACTTCTCTGGGTTCAGAAGGGGGGTATAACACCCTGTGTTACGCTACAGACTGTTTTGGAACTGCATGTTTGGTGAATGTTTGACCTGTGTCCCCTGTCAGAGGTATATAAGAGAGTCATTCTAGATTTTTGATTTTTTAGGGCTCAGGATCTTTGCAAGTGAATGGTCCCTGATAGCTGTTTTATTAGAAAAAATGAATTACATTAAAATGATATAAAACAGTATCAATTCAGTTCAAATAACAGGCTAATGGTACACAGCAAACAGAATTAAGTCTGAATAGCAAATAGAGTAATTATGGAAAGACGCAATGATATTATACAGAAAAACATAATGCACTGCAAACCATTTAAATTTAATAAATGTCTGTAGCTTAAATCAGGTTTTTTTGTGTGATGCAAGTCTCTGTGATTCATGTTGTGAATATTGAAGACGCCCGAATGACATCACATACTAGATACAGTAGAAACATGTCTAACCCTGTGAATTACGTACAGTAGCTTTTATGTCAACATAAGTTAGTGAAGTATGTCTCACAATTTCAATGAGGAATAGTATAGTTAAAATAAAAGCTTCCTGTCCTAACCAAGAAAAGCCAAATTGCGCAAATGTTTTTTTGAGCTTCAAAGCAGGAGGCAGATAGCAATCATATGCAAGTTCAACAGTTTAGAAGAGATAATTGCAGTCAAACCAAGACTCTGGAAGGAAATTATGGTGCCTTTAAAACTGTGAATTTGGGGCAACTCCCCAACTGCTGTGCTGTTAAAGTAGCTACCCTGACTGGGTGAGATCCTAAAATCATTTAGCTCATAAAAATCAAATAATCTAGATGGGCCAGATGCCTACCCCTCATTTATAATTATTCATAGGCTCTAAACAAGTTTTTTTTTTCCAGCATTCTACTGCATTAGCTATACATGTAGCAAATGTGATTTAGAATGTCTGATTCTAAACTTCCAGTACATACACAAACATAATCTGTCTAATTGGGGTTTTAGTCATTTTTACTGTCTCAGACACAATGCAGTCTGAAACCACAATGGAAAAAGATAGTGCCAATGAATTCTTTATTGAAATGTTACAACTTCCTCCTCCTGTTGCGTGTTTTTGCTTCACTGTTTTCTTTTCTTATTGGTTTTTAAGGCCATGGTTCTCAAACAAAGGTTATCCGAGATCAAACAGAGGATCCTGGACCCTTGATTTTTAAGTTTGTCTTTCCTTTTACATTTGCAACTGTCTGCAAAATTACTATTGTCATGTCCAGATTACCTGTACCTAATTACTAACTGCTGCTCTTCTGCAGTTGTCTTCTGCTGAATGTGTTTGACAATACCTGGAGATACAAACACTGGCAATTCTTTGAAACTGAAACTAAAAATGAAACTTTTCCACCCAACGCCAGGGATACCATAGCAGTCCAAAGCATATAATTTTACCTGCATTTCTGTTTAAATAATCTACTTAAAAATGTAAGAATGTTTAATAGAATTATACTTTCCCATTTAATGCTGTTAAATTGCGAGTCCATGTTAAGACTGATTTCTGGTGAACGTCACAGGCCTTTCTGGACATTCAAAAACCCAGATAACCCATTATATACACAGAAAGTAATAAGTGCTGCATGAATCAGGCTTCTTGCCAAATTTCTTCCAACAGAAAAAAAAATAATTAAAATTATAGGTTTATGTTAATTCTGTCTTAGCTTTCTATCTCTTAAGCTTCCTTCTCTCACTCCTCAATACCAGCCTTGGCAGTTTCGATTCAACGTACTTTTATACATAGATGAAGTAAAAAAAAAAGATGCACAGGTCAACAATTTCACTTATAGAAGTTATCCAGTTCATTAGAAGCACAACTTTCTGTTTAAACATGCTTGTCAATATGTTATTATTATTAATTTACTTTGTTGTTTCTTTCATCCACAGGTAATTCCATTTACAGTATAGCTATTTACCCGGCTAAGTGTTTTACTTAAGCGCATCATGGGCATCATCTTGACCTCATCATTCCCATTAAACCTTACGGTGCCGCTCTGGATAATTCTCAAATTCCTAACCTTTCAGGAATATCCCGGGACACTTTATTCCCTCCAGCTCGGGGGGCAGCTTTGGCATTCTTGTTGGCAGTCATCGTTGCCTCTGCCCACAGATTTCCTGCTCACCTGGAAGAAAAGACACAAACAAGGATTTTTACCTCCTAGTTGCCTCCAGTTCTTTTATCCCCCTATTTTCCCTCTAGCCAATGCAATGTATCAAACGCAAAACCCCTCTGTTAACCAAAAATAAACGCCATCAGTCCAGATTCAGGCTGATCCATCAGGATTGCAATAGGAGCTCCTTGAATAAGTTCCTGGCTGATGCCTGCTCAAGCATTCTTCTGGCCAACGGTCCTATTGTGCATTTTTCTTTCTTTATCAGCAGCCCATTTTTAAACAACATTAAAAATAACAAAGACAATTTCAAAGAAGCTTTGCTTCTTCTTTATAAAGGTTTATCTGTCACTATAAAAAAACAATGGTGTTCTGTATTAGTCTAACACAGACAGGCTCAGGCTGACATCCGAGCATTCTTTTCCTTAGTGTATATGTCATATCGATTGAAGTTCAGAAATGATTGTTAAAACTAGCACAGTACAGAATAGAGGTTCATCTGAGCTGTTTTCAGCTGTGACAGGCAGATAATGTTTTTTTTTAATTTAAGACTCTAAAAGTAAACTGGATGGATAACACCAAAATCTTTCAGCAATGCTCCAGTACAATTGGTATTATATGTATGGAAAAAACAAAAAGCAATTAAACCATCTTGCAGATTTATGAGACAGATGTTCCTCTCTAAAAAATCTTGTGATACATTCTTAAATATCAAACACACATGCATCTGTGGATATCTTAACTACAATATGGCATGTTTAATGTATTTACACAAATACATCCCATAATATAAATTACGTTTTTAAGATGACATCATTAAAACAAATAAATGTCACTGTGGTTCAATAAATAGAGTTGGATTTGGATTGGATTTTAGACTTGTCCATGATAAATATGGACCTTAAACCTTACAAGCAAAATGCTCCATATCAGATATTGCAAGGTTAACATGACTAAACCATTCGGTTCCACACAGCGCAAGCAAACATACAAAAGAAGTGTGTCAGTAAGGTCACCTAAAAAGTCAATAAAGTCCTGGTTTTTTCAACAATCCCAATGTACTTTTGAACTTGCTAATGTTGCATACCTTACTGTGAAAAATCAACTTCACTAGCTAAATAAATGAAGTGGAATTAATAGGTTGTCACAGAAATAATAAAATAAATAATGTCTTATAGTTACCCAATAGCTCTGTGGCTTTAAATCTTTGCTCATTTCATGAGATGCTGTAAACCTGAATGTAGGCCAGCTGTTTTGCATATACTATATGGGCCAAAAAAAGGAGAAACATGTGGTACTTTTAGAATAAAAATGTTTGTGCATATCCTAGTCTGTTTGAAAGGAAGGGCCAAGATTAACAGAAACAGGGTTAGTCTCTTGGCTCATTAAAGAATGATTGCTTTTTCCCATGAATGTGCACACCTAGAAAATCATTAAATTGGCTCGCTGTGATTTTATTGCAGATATTAGTTTTACAAGCTGCGTTGGAGAATTGTGGTTTCGATGTTCAGAACCCATAAGGCTTAAACTAAATATTATGAGAGCCTTTCCCTTCCATCATCTGTCCTGGCCATTACAAATAAAGACAGCTCCTCTGAACAGACCATTTTTCACGTGTTATAGACCACTGTTTTACACAAACACACCATTAATGTTAATTAGGAATTACGTGTTTAATAAAGATTTTACTATTATTATGTCTACAAGAAATGCGGGAAAGACATTTGACCCAAGTAACCTATTTTTACAGTTATCAAATGAATTGATCTGTGGATCTCATGTAATGTTTCTTGAAAGCATATTGGCTTCCTCAATGTGGGCAGCTTGTTCCACACTCCCACACCTTTGGTATAAAGGTTGGGAAGCACCCCCTCTTTAAAGCTTTTATTA
The DNA here is from genome assembly GCF_059453375.1 of Lepisosteus platostomus. Classification (NCBI taxonomy): domain Eukaryota; kingdom Metazoa; phylum Chordata; class Actinopteri; order Semionotiformes; family Lepisosteidae; genus Lepisosteus; species Lepisosteus platostomus. Next base: position 7,644,849 of record NC_142628.1, read on the forward strand.
AATTATTGTTAGTAATGATGATTTATATTCTCAAAACAAATTCCTGTTTTAAAGATAATCTAAAACTGCATCGCGATTATACCGTAAGCTCTATCATCACGTTCTGCCCTACTCCCAGCATGTAGGGTTTTCTTACAAAACAAGATTACAAGTTTTAATAGGTTACATTCCGAAATATTTCCACAGTGATCAAATGAAAGAATCCTTCCGAATCCTCAAGCTTCTGCTGTGCACTGAAGGACATTTCAAAAAGTGTTTTTAAGAAAAGATCCCGACACTCTATAATTATCTCTGCTGCTTTAAGAAGTCCTAGTGACGTCTTAAACAGTTTAAGACTTCATCAACATTTTGCTCATTTCTTTGCCTTCCCCCACAAAGCCAAAAGGGCAGCAAAAATGTGGGAAAACCAAGACGTCAAGATTTAAACAACAGCCCTGCTGTCATTTCATTTTATTCATCTTTTTTTTTACTGCATAGCAGTTTTCTGATTTATTTAGGGGTTAGTGTGAAACAATTAAGCTCACAAGGAGAGGAGGGCACATGGCAAAAGCTGCTTGTTTACAGGAAGTTGTTGTCTGAAAGAGCAGGCAAGAGAGTGGTGCACTGAACTGCCTTTGGACTGCTTCGAAGACAGATGGAGGAGGGAGACTGCATTCCTTCTGTCAGCAATTTCCTGTTTCAGATGACTCTGAGAACATAGATCTTCATTTTAATCGAAAGCCGGGAGATTGCTGCCCTACCCGCTTTGTCCTAAAACTCTTTTCCACCTCAACTTGAAGTTTCCAACCCTAACTTCACTCTCTTCTGAGACGTCAGGAGTCAAGCTGAGGCTTGGTCAGGTCAGGGTTAAATTGTTCTGAGATAAAAACACCAACAGTACTGCAGTTAGCAGAGGTTAGGGCTGCTTTATCACAGCTCCAGGCCCAGGGCTCCACGTTGGCTAACTGTGTGCCTTGGTCTTCCCATCTTCACATTGGTTTTTGTCAAGGGAGTTGGTTTCCTCCCACTTCCAAAGACATGCTTACTAAACTTGACTCCCTGTTTTCCCTTTCTCCATGGCTCTGTCATAGATGAGAGTCCCATCTGGGACAGTGTGGATATCACAGGTGAGTGCAAGAGAGCTCTGAGGGCTGGAGACCTCGTTGTGAATTCTTATTTCCCAGAAATGGCTGGGGTGGTGGGGGAGGCTCTTGAGTCAGGAAACTAACATTCATAAGCACACTGAACCCACTGACCTTCTCTAGCTCATAACTGTCCATTCAAACCCTCTGAAACATTTACTCCTCCTTAGAAAGAAGTGCAAAATAGCTACAGCATTTATACTGATACAGTGTTATGATGTATTGCAATTCTGTGTCTGTAGAGTAATCAGAGTAACTAAAGATGCTGAAATATTGCAATATATCACATTCCAGAGGTAAAAAAGTGTTACATCACAGGTAACATCATTTGTTTTCAGTCCACCTAAATTAATGAAATGAAAAGCAAGACATGTTACCATAATTCAGTGCACTAAAACCTCTTGGCAGAAATCAACTAGCAAGATTTTCATTTAAAATAGACCAATAAACAAAAGAAGAAGCAACACATGGGGACTATATGAAGAATATCAATATTTCTGAATGAAGAAATCAGGCATTTTTTTCAGAATAGGTTAACATATTTCATTAAATCATTGAAAGCTACACTGCTGTGAAACTTTTAAAATAAACCACCAAATCAAATTTAGCATAATAATATTATGATGATTATTTTATTAACTTGTGTTAAAAAATAATATTAGCAAGAACATTTTAAAACTACACGTCTGCACGTTTGCTGCTATGTGATCTTGTTTATTAGTTTGAGTCGGGCCTTTTTTCTGTTTTTATGATTTTAGAATCCTATGTTATTCTTCTGCCTCGTGTGTAGGAAGTTAACCAGCTATTTTATGTTAGCAAGCAAATACATTGGCTACAACATTAGTGTGCAATAAAGGGTGACTATGCCGCATCTCTAAAAAAGCAATTTTTACACAGTCAAAGATTTATGTGACACTGTTTCTCTAAGGCAAAGCTGTAGTTCTACAAAACAGTTCTAACTAACCTAAGTGCAGATTGGAAGAAGGACCCCCAGAAATTTTTTGGCAGAAAATGCCTTAACTCTCAATGGACTATAAATACCAGAAACCTAAGGCACTAACTGGAATCTAAATATTGATTCAATATGTGCACAAAAGCTAGAATAGCCACTTGGCATGGTTACTAAACATGATTGGCATTTGCCCCCTGCTGAAAACCTCCATTCCCGTTCAGTTGTGTGGAGTTTATATCAGTGTACACAGGCAAAACTGACGCCCAAAGCAGTTCAGCACAAGTAAGTAGGAACTGAAGCACAGTCTTGCATTACCGATCATGACCTTTAGCACCACAATGGTGTGTTGCAGCTTTATACTGTACATTCCTAAATCAGAACTATATAATTGCTAAAACAGATGAAGTGCTACATTCTAATGATAAGTTTAATAAAAAGCATTTAAATTGCACAATGCCATACAGATTCTCAGTATTGTACTCCTAGATGTTTTGTAGTAATTCTATAATAGGAAGTATAAAAAGAAGAATTGCTTTAAAACTCAACACAATTTTATCATTACTTCTAAAAGAAACAAAATACAATTTCACAAGGCAGTGCATAAGGATTTTCAATACACATTCTGGGTAGATTAGCAGACAAGGATTGTCGACCAGACTACAACCACTACATTTCTTCATCTGCTTCTAGAAAATATAATGTGTCAGCATATAAATACTCCTGTCAATGGTACTCAACAAAGGCACTGAGACATGCCAGTGTACCATAAAGCAAAATACTTCAGGCTACTACAGCGCACTGGTTAAAGGTGCTTTGTAGCGATCAGCTTACAGCTATGTAAAATACCTCATGTTTTATTAACAACAAAACCATGTCCAATAACAAAAAAAGGCACTACTACAGCTAGGAGAACATTGCTCGTGTTACACTTTACATTCCTGAGATTTAATTGTCACTTTAAGGACAAACAAAATTGAGTTTACACTTACACAGAACAATTGGTGTGTAAATGGTGATTCACTCCTGTTTTGCATCATACTGACCCCAGCAGGGAAAAGCCAGTAGTGGTATAGAAACATTACGGGGCAGGATTAGAACAGGATTCTGCTACACTGCTCCTTCTGGGCTACAGTCCCACACGTTTGAAACCGTCAATGAGCAGAGATCTGGAAAGCATGTTAAGCCCTAATTAAGCAACTAATTGATCCAATTAAGTCAATCAGACCTCGGCTGGGACAAGAAACAGAAAACACTGCTTCACCAGGACCAGCGTTGCAGACCCCTGGTTTAGACGTCCTGAGGGCCGATTCTGATATAAACCACTAGGCAGCCCTTGAGCCAGTCGGTTTCTCTAGTTTGGCTCTCACCCCTTCTGAGAAGCCACATGCAGCTCCTCAAGAAAACGTTCTTATTCCAAAGGTCTGAAAGTCTGGAATGCAGAGCTCAGGCAAAAAGTGGTTCATACCCACACTGCATGACAGCCTGCAGGCAGATTCAAAATTGAGAATTCATACAGTATCTCACAAACTTTCAGCCCACTTCCACTAATTGAATGCAACAGGTACCCACTGAAGTAACTCAGTACTCAGGACATACTAGAGTGAAAATACATGTTGCAAGCACATGGGCCAAACTGAAAGCCTTTTAAACTCATTAAAGCTTTTTAAAAGCAGCTACAGTGATCACTGAAGCAAAACTTCCATTCTTCATAGGACGCCTGCAACAAGCATCTAATGTTTGGTTGTTTCATTATGCAAGCAAAAACATGCTCTCTGGTTTGCTTTGACAAACTATTTTACCACAGAAAAAGCATTACCCAAGTAAAAACATTTTGCCACTCAAGCAACTATGCAAAATGCATCCGCTATTTAGAACAAGAGCCCTGTCTGTAGTCTCACAGCTTTCAAGACAGGAAACTGGAGCCAAGAACAAACTGAGGCTTTTCATTTGTTTTGTTTGAAGAACACAAACCCTGCTGGTTTATGTGATGAGGTACTGTTTAATAAATGAACACCTACTTTGCACAGGGTCACAAGGTAATTTTTGAGAGGAAAATCTGGTGCTTGTTCTGGCCTACATAGGTTCTAGTCCTCCTTAGTCCACAGCAGTTTCTTTTTCATCTCCCACTCAGAATTCCTTTTTGGACCCTTAAAAGTTGCTGCACCTTGCCAACACTATACTGCTTTTCCTTTATGATGTAAATCTTACAGCGTCTATCAGAGAGTCCCACCTGTGAAGTTGCTCTATCTAAATGTTGAGCTCTATGATCATGTGTAACGGGTCTGGGTCTTGTCACAAGTTGATGGTGCCCAGGATTGCCCAAGCGGCACTGTACAACTGGCTGAGGACCACCAAGGGTGGGGTGTGATTAGCATGCTGTTGGCATGGGCTGTATCTCTCCAAAACCTAGCACTGAACCGCAGGCGAAGGGGGCTGTGAAATCTGTGATGTGTTAGAAGATGAGTGCCTTGAAGGTAGGGGGCGTCAGGTCCACACTTCCTCATTTTCCCCTGTGTGTGGTTGGGGAGCTCGTAACTGCAATCTTGGATGTGGGAACACATTCAACTACCGAATCCAAATCATAACATAACATCACTTTATCAGCCCTATACAATTTCTTGCATTAGGACTTTTCGCATACCCCAGCTTGCTCTCCATGAGATACTGTACACAGACGGGGAGAGAAGCTTGGGGTCAGAGTGCAGGGTCAGCCATTGCACAGCGCCCCTGGAGCAGATGAGGTTAAGGGCCTTGCTCAGGGGCCCAACGGAGTAGGATTCCTCTGCCGGCTGCGGGATTTGAACCGGCAACCTTCCAGTCACAGGCGCAGATCCTGAGCCACAGAGCTACTGCTCCGCCCTGCGCCCTTTTATTCAGGTGGGAATAACAAAAATAACAGGCTAATCAAAATTTGAAAAAATCAAAGAGGACAGCACGAAAGAAATGTCAACACAGATAGAGATATACCAGCTTTTCAGAAGGCAATGTATGATTTGGGTTGCTCTCCAGCTAAATCAAGAGAGGGCCCATTTCCAAGATTCAACCTGGCCCAACCTAAAGTCAGTCAGCTCTGACTGGCCCAGTTCCATCTCCAGATCAATTAAAGGAATTTTGAGCATACTTCTCTATGGAACATGGGGATATAAAATATCCATTCGACAATCCTGGGTTTCACTTGGGTTATATATAATTATACTTTGGTAGATTAAACATAAAAAAGAGCATTTTTCAAACCATGCATCTTTCCAAGACGTGGTCTTGGAAATCACTGTATCCTCTTGAGTCTCTGGCTTTCAGTTTTCACCAAATATCTTAGTCAACAGGAAGCTGCACCCATCCTATTTTGTTCATGTGAGTGTAAAATATCAATATTAATTTTTTTTTAAACTAAATTATTTTTGAGTTTTTTTATTCCTCACCGGAAGGCAGGGATTCGTTGGATAATTATATTTTGAGCAAAATTTAGGCTAAATCTTTAGGATCATAATCTGTTAGTATGAAACATGTGATACATTACTTTAAAAACATGAGCAAATACCTGCTAAGTTTAGAATCATTGTAGTGTGAATTATTGAAACAGCGTTCAGAAATGACTTATGTGCAAATGTAGAGGGTTTTGAATTATTTTTTCTTATACCTACAGTGATATAGTTCACCTTCTTGATAAAGGAAAGTGGAATGTTTTTTGTAGTTTGTCCTTGAAAAGTGATTTAAAAAGAAAATACTTTAACCTAAGAAAGAGTGTCATTATCTGTAAGCCTACATACAGTACGTCTGACTCAGTATGGAATGTTTGCAGGTCAAAAACATGTTTGAGATCCCTGACCTTAAAATACAATGGCTAACTGCCGAGGAGCATGCAAGAATGAGTTAATATAAACCTCATTTACCACTTAGCAAGATTTTCTAATCCCAGTGAGGCACAGATTATATTGAAACCTTAAAACTGAAACATTCATTCACAACCAACAAATCCTGAAGCTTTTGGTATGACAGAGGCTTCTCGCTCTAGTCAGTGGAAGGTTGTTGGAGGTCATTGGAATGCTTCTACAATTTGCAATTAAAGGGAGCATTGGAGTTTTGAATACATTTTCATCCAAAGTCAATTTGATGTAATTAAAATGCTAAGGATCTAGCAAAAACTACCATTATGTAGCTAATAGCTACCAGATATTTACTAACTCTTAATACTCTATTAAAAACAAGCCTACTTTAACTGACTGCTCTTTACATTTTCTTTGCAACTTTCTAGCACAAGTGAGCAGTGTTCCTAAATTTCACCAACCATACCCACAGGGATATTAGGCCAGCAGTAATTACATAAATTAGATATGCACCACAACACTTCATATATATATATAAGTTACTTGTACTAACATGCGGAACATTATCAGGTGTTTAGTTTCTTTTAGTAAAATATGGAAATACCTTTATACAGAGTTTGTATACAAAGTTGTTTGCCTTTCAATTCTTCTTTTTTTCTGATTCTTATAAAGAAACCATCCCCAAAGGTGTAAAAAAAGAACCAACAACAAGATCTAGCCAGTTACTTAATAAAATAAGATATTTATCTACATTTAACATCATGGGCAGGAAATAAAAAACAGAGAGTATATCCAATATATATATATACTACACATACGCAGTGCTAATTTTGGTCTATGGTTGGATCCTCTACTGGCAGGTAGATCAGCTTGTTTTCTGCTGATCAGCATGAATGAAGCAGAACAGTAAAATGTTTTAAAACCACTATGGAGCTCCTTTACAGCCAAAAGCAAAGAAAAGACTGAAACCTCTGCAAATTCTCAACACTTTCCAGACCAAGAGACATTACTGCATAGCATATACATTCAGACAAGATCTGACACTTTTGTTTTTAACAATGTTTTTTTTTCCCATTATACTGCACGTGCAGTCAGATTATTGTTAGAACTCGTATGTGTCAGATATGCATTTTCAGTAATGGGAATGGGGTTACTGGAAAATATCCACCCCAAAATACTGTTCTAACATAATATCACATGGAACAGATAACTATATGCAGTGCATATTTGCATATGATATATATTGGTATGTTACACTAACAGTTCAGTATGCAGTAATCTTTTACTATTGCTGTAGAAAAATATAACTATAACTGGTAGGTATTTTCTACAAGAGGTTATATTACAGTCAAAATTGATTATTTTTTACCTCTCAAATCCCTCTAGATAAGAAATGACTTATGGAGGGAAAGATGTGCTCAGACTGTACAATTGCTCCTGGTCCAGTGACATCACCCTCTGGCTCTCCCAGAAATGTGGAGTAACTCTCTGACATAGATGCAAACATAGGACATGTCACTAGCTGACTGGGGCGAGAGTCCTCCAAGTGGTGAGGACACAAAAAGAAGAGTACCACCAGCATAGAGACAGTCCTAGCCTTCAGTGAAACAGCAACTCTTAAAACATACAGGGCTAAAGTAGTGACAGCAGTAAAAACATGTGCTGCTCCTTACCTTAGTGCCAATGCCCATTAGGCATTGTGAAGCTTCCAATGTGTCAACAGATGAATGGTCCTGACAAGAGAGCATGTCAGAGGAACATCTCTGCCGACCCTAATTCTCTCTACACAGCTACAAGACTTGAAACAAACACACAATTCCTTATTGAGTCGGAATATAATAATTACTGTTGATTCAATTTTTTTTTTAAAAGATCCATTACTTTACAATGTTCTCAGTGGGACAATCTTCTCCCAGACACAGGGCTGCTGCAGTGTGTTTTTATAACCAAATTATTACCCTTCTGTTTTGAAACAGGAATTCCAGAAGCTTTTAACAGTGAACCTTAGAAACAGAGGCCTAGCATGTTTTCAGGTTTTCATTCCAGCCCAATTCTCAGTTACTTCATTGATACCTTAATTATCTTGACCAGGATTTGTCATAATTGTTATTTCTTTTCGCTGAAAAGGCAGCTTCAGCACATTATTGCTTCAGTTAAGCTGCCAGCTGGGTAAAATGAGTGATCTTCTAGAATGAAAATGAAGCCAGTGGGGTTTCCCAGGAGAAAAACCACTTCTGATAACAGAACAGAAATAGAAAAAAACCAAGATAGTATAAAATAATATGGAAATTGAAAGAGGTCAACATCCATTTCCATCCATTTTCCAATCGGTTCTTTCAATTCATGGCTGAAGGAGCCCGAGCCTATCCTGGCAAGCAATGGACACAAGACGGGACACAACCTGGATGGGACGCCAGTCCACTGCAGGGCACACAAGGCCAGTTTTCCCAGGAGCCACTTAACCTACCATTACCTCTTTTGACTGAGGAAACTGGAGCTGAGAGAGGTCTCAAATCACCAATATGGGGTTCTTACTGTTGTTTCTGCCTCGTAGCCCTCTTGTCATTGGGTGGGGCACCTCTTGTTCAGTTTCAACTGGGTTGCGCTATGAAGCAGATGTTCTATGTCCAAATCGTAACAAGATAAGAAGGAGCCTTCAACTTTAATTTGAATGCTCAGTGGATGAAATATGTTATAAGCAAACAACACAATTGATAGAAAATATAAGATGAAGTATACTTCCAACAAAACATACTTACAGTATTTTTTCTGACTAGTTTATAACAAATACACAGACATGGAGATTAAAACAAATCACAAAAACACCCAGTACATTTTCCCTAATCTGTGTAAAAAACTTTTAAAAATCAAGTTGCCATTGATAATCTACCACCTGAGGGTATATCTGAATTAAACTAGATTGATATTCTACTCCTAAATAAATATGTACAATATATCTTGAGAAATCTTCAAAAAATACAGATAGAACAGATATTATAAAAACTAGCTTGCCCTTCGGTGTTTTCAGAAACATTCGTTTAAAAGAATCACACAGTGGATGCTCACCACGATGGGAGTGTTAAATAGGCCTGTAAGCTCCTCACTGCTGTTCCCATGGAGACTCATTTGTGGCGCACAGGCCCAATGACAGCACAGCTCTCTCAGAGAGTCATCTCTCTGGGCAGCTGCACACTCTCTGCACAATGCCCTCACAGCTCATTCATTTCACAGCCCAGATGGAACTAATTGTGTAAGCCCCTTCCATTCTTTTTCTTAACTGTTTACATTTTTAAAGGGAAATAATCTATGATTTTTTTTTTGCTTTTTGCTTGAGAGAAAGAAGGCTGTAACTAAATGAACCGATTCCATCTGAGCTGACGAGCACTGGTCTACGATCTGAACATGAGCGTGCCCTGCTGCCAATACAAGCATGTGGAATTAGTTTGTTCTCCCCTGTGCACTTAAATTGGATGCTAAAACATAATGGCATACAGTACATACACATATTTCTCATGGTACCGCATATATCTCTGAGGTTCAGCTGTGTTCAGTTTGAGTATTTTGCATTTTTCTATTTTGATCTAATTTGTTCCCAAAACCTGAAGCCAAAAAAAAAGTGGCCAATAAAAATCAACACATGGCTTGATAAAGAATTCAAAGGACACATCTTTTACTGACCCGAGTCTTTATTACTGAGTTACTGAACCCAGGGAATGGAGCTCAGCTCTACCAATCTCAGCCTGGCCCCAAACCAGAAAACTGTGTCAGAAAGTGCTTGTTCAGGCAATTTCAGTACTATTTTAACATTAGACATTATTTCTCTCCTCTTTATCAAATAAATGCAGTGTTGCTGAAATGAAAAAAATATTCAAACTTCATAGAGAGGTAAATATTGCACAAGTTCATATTACTATAGACAAATCATAAGTCGTATCACAATTTACATTGAATATGACAGTTTGCAATTTTACCTGCAAAGTTTGTCAACTAAACTGTTCTATGCCTTAAGGATGTTGAAGGTTAAGAGAGGAATACTGTATATTAACAGCTAAAATTAAACAATTAAGGTAATGAAGGCAAGTATCTCAACATTAGAGCATGTTGGGAACATCTCCTTGTAGCTCTTGTCTCTACTACAAAAGATCAGCAAGCCAAATACCAGGAAATAAATGAGTAGTTTATTAAAAGCATTTCTAAAACAACTCTATTTATAAGAATAATTATTACTGCATAAAATAATACCAAAGTGTGTGGAAACTAATCAGCTGTGACCACGATAAATTTAAGGCATACAGTAGTACAGTACAACAGAAAAATTCAGTGTTTAAAAAACTGGGAGTGTCATTGGTCTTAATGGCTTCTTCTCATCAAACTTTCCCTAGTATTCACATTAGAAGAATACATGCTAGCCAAGCCAAGCTACCAGCTGGCCTAAGATCCACTGCAAGGGATCCTTGGTCAATCAGTAGCCAATCTGGGACAAGGAAAGGGACTGACCCTCACTAGAGATCATGAACAGCCCCTGTGACTCACAAAGCTATGCCCTCCAGGGCTTCACAGGCCGGGGAGAATCCGTTGGTTAAAACTGCCTTTCAGCAGTGAAGAAGAGCTACAGAGATTCAGAGACAAGGGGACAGTCATTTGCTAGGTCATTCCCATTCCACTACTTAAGCCAAGACATTTTAACCAGTCATCTCAAACTGCTGAGGAAAGCAAAACAAAAGGTATAAAAAAATGCCAAATTGGATATGCTATATAATAACGAATTGACAATTTACCTCAAATGAAAGGATGGGAAATTTCAGATCCAAGTCAGAAATTCCCCCAGCTCTTCTGGAATTTGTAACACACTTGTGTGAAGACATGTATTATACTGTATACTGTACTCTTTCTCCTTTGCCTAATGGCTTTTGCCATTCATTTGTAAATTGAATAATATTACCCATTTAACAAGGTCAGCTTGACCTGCCAGATTTACCTTTCAGTACTATAGATACTGTTCCACCTGATACTTTAAAAGCATGGTTCAAAAGACTTGCAGCAGCTCTTCAAACTCTAGTTATTAATCACATTAATGATGTTATTTGTAAAGCTGTCTGGAAACAACTGGACTCCTACCTCAATCACTTGATAAAGTCTTACAGCTGTTATAAACACTGCTCCACAAACAATTTTAGCCAGCTAAAAACACAGAAATGAAAAGGAAATTCATTTTTAATGGATAACGGTACTTGTTTAATTTGCATTTCCCATGAAAGCTGCTGATATTTTTTGATGACACATGAAATGAATTCCTCAGTTGCAAGGATGAGAATACTTGGCTCTGATATTTTTACAAGACTGTTTTTCTAAACATTAGTTTAGTTGAGCTGACCTTTTTTTAGTCAAGCAGACAACTTCATTAGCAACCGCGGTAAACTAATTGAAGTAATTAGTTTGCTACTTACAGGATAGAGAGCGGCTAAACACTAAGTTACTCAAGACTAGTATTTCCCGAACTTTTTCATTTTACGGCATACTTAAAAAAAAAGAATTTTGACGCTAGTATTATTGTTGGTACATATTACTACGAATAAAATGTATTTTAATCAGTTTTCCTCGAAGACCAGTCGTCTTATATTGTCAGGAACTGGGTTACATGAAAACTCGGAGCTCTTGCTCAACAGCTATCACGCGTTCCGTTTTTGTTTTTTTAAACCCGTCAGACTTGAAAAACACGCGTGTCTTTTAAAACCAATATTTAAGGTATTCCTTTTTTAAAATTTTTCTCATTTTGCTCCTTTTCCAAAACTGCGCAGGTCTCCTATCCATGTGTGAAGTCACACGGTTTGAGAAAACCCTGCCCAAGACACTGCAGTATATATACTGCATACACAACAGATAAAACATTAAAGAAGTGAGCGTCTGGAAACCTATCCAAAATCTATACGCCCTGAAGCAAACATAGAGCAGTGTGCCATTCAGGTTCACTAAAAAAACACTAGAAAATGCTGAGAGCATCCATTTTATCTTTTAAGATACATGCTCCAGCCTGTGCAGCCAGATACCTAAGGTACTGTGGCTTCTCCTGGTATCTTTCCACCCTTACTCCTATTAGTCAAGGACTGGACAAAAAACCACAGCCCGCAGCTTTCCCTGACTTTGAGCCGACAATTCAAGCCAATCACAAGTAAAGGTCATTGTTATATCAGCACAATAGACACTCTGTTCAGAGGAGTCAGTGTGAGTTGCACGGATAGCAGGCGGTAGGCAGAAAAGTAGAAAGTAGACAGTTGTTATAGATTTTTTTCCCTTTATTTCTCGGCATCTTCTACGCACCAACACACCCTTGACCGAAAGAAGATAAGATTCCCTTTAAAACCCGGGACTTTCCTCAATTCTGGGAAAGGGACAGTTCTTCCCTGTCAAAATCGAGAACATAATCCGTAACAATTCAGCTCGAGATGAACATATTTCAGCATGTTGTACTTCAAACGTTATCAAACGTTATATAAATAAAATCGTTTATGGATAATTTGATATTTAGACCTAATTCTAGGCATGGTAACCCTGTGACAGATACCAAATCCTTTTTGTAAAATGCCACCAATTCGCAGTTTCCCCGAGAATCCATGTTCATCTAAGCATTAATCCTGCAACTGGGAAAATACACACGGAACAAACGTCTACAAAAGCACAACAGTTTTATTATCCTAACAACGTAGATCGAAAAACACTATACAGGTGTGTAAAAAACATCAAGAACAACTTTCCAAATGTATACCCAGTCTTATGTCTGTATAAATTATACAATCTTGACATAGATTTCGGTCTGATTTCAGTTGAACCCGCTCCCCGGTTTATTACAGAACGGATGTTGCTCTTTGCTTTGTTTAGGACCAAAAATCTCCTACTAATAGAGATAAGGAGACACGATTTTCATCTCGTCCGACAACCCGTTTAACCGATAACAATAAAATCAAAAGCAATGTGGACTCACTGCAGTGATATGCTCAAAATAGTAACAAAGATTTTGCAAAGAAAACAACATGCAGAACCTTAAAAACACTTAAAGAGAACGGCTTGCACAGCAAATGACCAAATATGGTCACATTTTTGTGTGTAACAAATGTTTAAAGTTTTCTGTTTTTGCCTAATAAAACCCAAATGCTTCGGCATGACATCACCCCACCGAGATATGCCAAAGTTATTCCTGAAAAAATGCACCGGTGTTGCGTTCAAAGGGACACTTTAATTGCTACTTTGTTCTTGTTTTCACAACAAACACAAACGAAGCAACATAAACACGCTTGATTACCTTGTAGTCGTGGAGTTTCACTTTCCTCGCCATTCTCATTTTTGTATTTCCCAGACAAACATCTGCCCTATTAGCTAGACTGTAGCAAAGCCAGCAGTTTCGCCTGTGATACCTGCTGATCTTCCCACAACTCCCAGGCATGACCTTCCAAGCAAACTGAACCCACCCGGGGAATGCAGAGTGCAGGCTGGGCTAGTTTCCATGGAGATCTGTTGTTTCTCCCCCAACTCGCCTTTTTCTCTCCCTCTCTCTCTTGCGCACACACACACACTCACAGCCGCACAGAGAAGGGGTACAATTTGAACATCGCTTTAAAAACAGATGTACGCTTCTAACTTTTTTATTTGTTTTATTTGTTTCAACACTGCTAAACGTATCCACTATAACTAAGTCGTCTGGTCGTCTAAACTTTGTTTTGTTCTTTTCTTATCGGACTATTCTTTCATAGAGCCTCCAAAGGTTTGTTATACAGCGGAAACGTATATAACAATTACCAATTCATACATCCAGCGGAGCAGAATTTCCATAAAATACAAGAACCAGGAATACTGTTGATGTAATGTACAGACTGTTTTAAGATGCGCCAACCGCATCGAAAGCTGATACACAGCGTAAATCTGGAACTACTACGACTCTTGTTTGAAGTTTTGCTTTTCGCTTTCTCGTTCATTTTCTTTGTTCATTTTCCTTGTTGAGGGAACATAATGAGCGATGCCAGATCAGAGCCTCTTAGAGACGTCTGACCCACCCTCTTTCTCAGAAACTGCACTCAATGGCATAATTTGTGTAGGTATTCATGATAGCCAGGTAGGGTTTCATGCGCTGAGTCCTGCAGGTTTTCCCTCTCTTTTGGAATGTGGGCAATTACTTTAATCTGCTGCAGAAGTACACGCCAGATTTGGTGATGTAACCTTGGAGTCCAGAATTTAGCCTTCTTCAGAGACAGATCTACAGGACTACACTGCACCAATGGCTGGTATTTCAGGATTTTCTTTAGACACAATGAAATAAGTATAAATACAAAACAGCCTGCTGCATATTTAAAATGCTTCAATGGAAATGCTCAGCTGTTCAAGTTTGCTCGGAGTGTGGTTTTTAGTAAAACTGCACAAAAAAGATTAACACATTTGGTTGACACAAAAAACATGCTCCAGCATTACTGAAATCTGGAAGGCAGCTTGGCACAAAAATACTTCAGTCTCTCTTGAAATACATCTCTGTCTTGAAGACAGTGAGAGAAGCAACACTAGTCACTTCTGATAACAATTCATGTTTACCTCATTTCCTGATATTTCAGTACATTTGCCCTCTTTTCTTTAAATAATAATGCTTGCTCATTTTTATCCAGTTCTTTAAGTACAATGAGAAAAACTAAAAAATGATCCATGGTAACAAGAATTAAGAACAAATGTGATTGTAGAATTCAGCATAAAAGATCAATTAACACTGAGTCAAGTGTTTTTTTTCTTTCAGACCTAAAGAATGTCAAGGCTTTTTTTAGATAATTTAAGCTGTCCAAGGAGACAGTCATACAGAAACCCCTGAACGATTCAGACACTCCTCTTCCAAAACATATTTGCCTTTTTATTTTTTCAAGTTTTGATAACTTTCCAATTGATGTGAAAGGTAAAAAAAATAAGTAAAACAAATTTTGAAGGATACTACTTTTACAAAGCCTTGTCATACAAGGTCACATTTGTTTCTACCAAGCTGTAAACTGAGGTAATTCTGTTATTATCACTGTATGCGCTACACCTGAGCAAATGAGACTTTCTGAATAGCTTATCATCATGTTATTTATTTGAACTACTCTTTCGGCCTCAAAAAAAAAGTCTCGAACACACAAATATCGCTTTGATATGTTGAGACAAGAATGTAAACCATGACCCTGAGGCACCATTTAAAAAATTGTTGGGATTGTAAGAAAAATGTTTTAATTAATAATGTGTGGGTGCAACTAAAACAATATTTTTATTTACCGACATTTTACTATATTATTCCAAAAAGACAGATGCTTTTCCAGAAGATAGAAAAGAAGAAGGCCACATATCCAGTCAACAGAAAGGCATGATTGCACAAACATTCAGCATGGTGGTGCCATAAGTTGGCTGTGTGGAGTGGTTTTGTGGTAGAAGCAGGGGATATGTCATGCATCTACCCATGAGGCCAATGAGTGGGTCATGCGCTTTAACTATGCTTTTGAGTCATAGCAAGAAATCCACAAGGGAACTCTTCAATCAGGAACATCTGAAAACATTATTGGAGATAGAGTGGATAATGCTGCACCAGACACAAGCTTTACCACTGACTTTTTCTCCCATTAAACAAAAGGAAAGAGTTCTTGTTCTCCGAATCTAACGCATAAGCATCTTGTGCATACCACTAATTGATGAGATCCTTATAACATGATAACACTTGCATTTCTTTTCCCTCCAGTACAAAGCTAGTTACTGCTGTTTATTGCATGCATTTACTTATTGCATTACACATTTCAGGGTTACGGTGCAGCTGGAGCTTATCAGCTCCGAACACAAGGTTGACACACAAAGACACACACACTCACATCAGGGCCAATTTCTCCCAGAAGCCAATTAACCAAACAGTAAAGCTTTGGACTGTGCAAGGAAACCTCTGGGGTGCCCAGAGGAAACCCAGAAGAGCACGGGGGAAACATGCAAACTCCACACAGATAGCACCCCAGGTCCAGATTGAATCTATGGCCCAGTGCTGTGAGGCTGCAGTGCTCACCACTGTGTCACCATACCACCAACATTATGTATTATCATAGATAAATATTGTGTACAAAAACAACTATTTATAACCAATTGACTTCAAATTATGACATCACTGTAAAACATTTTTACTAGTAGTGGTGTTTTTTCATAGGTCTAAGATCTTCCACGATAGCACACATGTTGATTATGGATTCATAGAAATAAATATGCGTGGTGAATAAGATTTTCATAAATGTGGGAAAATCCAAGTTGTTTTGACAAACTAAAGAATTTCCTTACACTATTCATCACTTTACAGAGGAAACATATATGATAATTACGGAGTTGTTTTTGTTTCAACATTAATGGCGAAACTCTTCTTCTGTGCTGAAGGTGGTGTTATAACATTAAAATGTAATCATTAAAATAATGCTTTAAACCCTCCAGTGTTTCGCACAGGAAGCCACAGCTATCTGGCTGCCAAGAGATGAGAAACCACTGCCTTTCTGCTAAGAGATGTGGCATCCTAAACAAATCCGTAATTTTCAACCTCTGAAGATACAACCAGAGAAGAACTTCCTCAAGTCATTCCAATTAGTACTGAAATTCTGCAATTACAAGCAGCTTCATCAGCTCCACAAAATATCCTGTACAGGGAAAAAAAAAAGCTAAAATAATACATAATTTGAGGTATTGCAAAATATCAGCTTAAGCCTATATGGAAATTAGGATGGTATACCCCAAAAGTGGGTCATCGCAATGTACTGTAAAATGATACTTTATTCATCCATTCGTTCATTTTCTAACCGCCTGATCCAATACAGGGTCGCAGGGCAGCCGGAGCCTAACCCTTCAAGCAACACAAACACACACATGCTCACACCAGGGTCGGTTTTCCCAGAAGCCCGTTAACCTTCTAGTATGTCTTTGGACTGCGGGAGGAAAGTGGAGCACCTGGTGAAAACATAAAAAACTCCACGCAGATCACACTCCAGGTCCACAATTGAACACAGGAACCCAGTTCTGGGGGAGGCAGCAATGTAAACACCTAATATACTCCTGCTATTAATAAAAATGTTGATATTTGAGTTTATGGAGACAGGGTACCAATAGAGACACGGCTAAACTTTGTTTTAAATTATCCTTTAAATGTAGATCCCCTTACTGTGCAGCAGGGGTGTAGCCAGGAATTGATTTTTGGGTGGGCCTGTGCAGAAATGGGTGGCCTGATGCCTAATCAAACGGCATAATCAAACGGCAGAATTAGCGGAACCTTATATACTGTATATATACATTGTCTCTCATACACACAGGTCAAGCAACAATTACCTAGGCTGCCGAACGCTGCTGTCCCACGGCGGACACACACAAAAACAATCAGTGCCTGCCTCTGTTTTGGTTTTGGCCTTCTAGACCAGACTCAGGCTTCGGGGTTTGGAATTGAATATGGCGATAATCTCGTCACTGTCTAGAGAGTCGGCAAATTCCCGTTCAAATCACAGCTAGTTTGCAAAGGTCTGTCATGTGAGGACTTTGTCTTTAGCTAAAGAAAAACTGCAAGAGCTCATTTTCACTTGTTGCTTGTAACAGTTCTAAGTAATTCGTATGCCTGCTTTTAGATTGTTCAGTAGTTTAACGAGTTAGTCTGAAGTTAATATTTTACTGCAAAACACAATGAACACAACGCAAAATGCAATATTTTCCAAATCTGTCCAAAATATTCTATTTAAAATGCCATGCACGGTTTACCTTGAGCTCCGTGAAGTTTCTCACTGTCTCCTTCTTGAACACGCGCACCAGGGGACGTGTAAAGATTCGACGCGTCAGTCGAGCCACGTGTTCAAAAAGGCTTGAAAAAGGCAACTTTACGGACAAGATCACTGTTGCACTTCTTATACAAAGCACATTCGCTAACGTGAAAAAGAACCAGGGTGTTTTTCAAGGGGCACTACGTACAAGGTTGTCGCGGGTAGTAAATAACACGACCGAGAAGCAACATAGGGAAGTCCATCGTCTCGCACCTGCGGACCGCGGCAATATTGGAAACATTTTTTTTATTATTATTTTCACATAACAGAAGTGAACATATATCCTACTTATTTAACAAACTGTCATTATCAGTGTGTTCGTATTTACAGAGGTCTTATGCGCGAACACGAAGCGATGAGCTCACGGTTCTTGGTGTAGAATACAGCGTGAGCGCACACCTGCCCTCTGAAGACGCAGGTCTGGGTACAGCGCTAGAGAGCTCCAAGAGCCGCTGACGACAGCGATAGCCAATTAGGCTACGGCTAGGCATGCACTGCCCCACTACATTCACATAATTTTCGAATTGGTCACAAAAGATACATCGGGCCAATAGCAAATCACGAACGATGCAAAAAAAAACCACAAACACGTAACATGTTTAGCAAATTTAGTAACTTTTTAGCAAATCATGTATCGCAAACAAGGGAGGAACATTTTTAATTACTTTGGACTGAGCGGGTAGGCCTAGGATCAATCAGGTTGACTACGCTCCTGCTGTGCAGGCTGTAGACTTCCAACGATGCAGACGCTTGGGGCTAATACACTCTCTTTTATGAGCGCGAAGTAAAAATTACGGTTTCTAGGCATTAACTCATTTAAGGCACAGGATGTGAATACCTGTTTCTGCAACTCCACATTCTATTACATAACCTAAAGAATACAGCTGTTGATGGAGAATGTTGATGCTTATGTCCGTAGTTGTATATATGTACTACGTATCCTACCCATCCACTTTCGGAAATCTCTTCAGCCTCATTGGTTTGTGGTGCACCAGAACCTAATCCTATTCTGTAGGGCTGCACTACACCCTGGGAAGAATGCCATTCCATGGCATGGTACGAGCTCTCATGCATTCACTCCTATACATAACATTCTAACATTAACATGGCAACAAAATGTATTTGTGTAAATACATACATGCATGGTGGCATGGCTGCTGCCAAACAGCGTTAGGGTCCTGGGCTGGTTGGTCCTGGGGAAGTTTGCATGTTCCCTCCATGTCCGTGTGGATCGTCTCTGGAATCTCCCGTTTCCTCCCACAATGCAATGACATCCTGTCCAGGTTAACTGGAGTCTCTAAATTGCCCTCCTGTTTCCCTTGTACTCTGTGATGAACTGGTGTCCCACCCCACCTTGTGCCCTGTGCATGTTTTAAGCTCCAGCTAACCAGCACACAGTTTGGGAAAATATGCAGTGTCCAACAGGAACTCAATTATACATCTTGAAATTGGTTTAAATGATCTGCTTTCTTTCCTGAAAGCAGCTGTGCATGTCCACCTCAACCGCAGCTCCCTGTAGATCCACTCAGAACTGCAGCAATCCTTCAGGCTAAATTGATAGTCCAGCTGAGGTGGAATTAAAGCCAGAAGCTCAGAATATTCTACATGAAGTATGCACCATATGTACACAGATAAATATGTAAGTTAGAGTGAGGAGTGTGCCAGTGTGCCAGTGTGCGAGCTGGAAAGAAACAAGATGTTAATTCCACACTGAAAAGTAAAACACATAAAGAAAACTTTCAGGCTACGAAGCTTTCTTTAGGTGTGTTGATTTTTTCTTTTACTTTTCACCACTGAATTAAACTCTTAAACTTTGTTCCTTCACTCACACACATATATAGGCACATATGTCAGAATATATATAGATATATATTCAGTATATATACAGATAAGCGTTCAGGAAGGAAGGTATTCAGGAATGCCTTTATATAAAGGTATAGGGACACACATTCAAATACTGATGATTAAAGAAACTAAGAAAATTTGCTAATTTTTAAGAGCTGTTTTTAATATTTCATTGATGGAATAATAAGGACTAGATCCTAGTACAATAGTACAGGCACAGTGTTCTGAAGAGCCTGACTTGAACTCTGCTTGCTTTCTTTTTTAGTACAGAATCACTCCCAATCTCCAAATTAACACTTGCACATGCAAGGAGATGAAGGCATGCGCAGTCTGTCCTTCAATTTCATTTTACATTGCAAGTCTTCAACAACATATCTAACACATTGGGGGAGAAACGAATGCATGAAGGATTAAGTGATTTGGAAAAAGTTCCCACATGGAAAACTAACATCTAACAATCTAACACTGAGACATTGAAGCAAAGCATTACAATAATGAGGAAGCATTGTGTTATTAAATAGAACTATATACAAACACTAATCTTTTTCAAAAGGATTTAAATAAAACACTATTTTCCATTTTCACCATAATAACACCTCCAACTGTAGTCTACCTCTTTAACTGTTTAATCGCCAACTGTGTGCATGAAGAAATAAAATGTTTTAAAAAATTAAAATGCAGAATGTGATTTTAGTGTAAGATTTTTTTTAACTTCCTCAAACTTTTAGTAATATTGATATTATTCCACAAATTTGCACAATCCAAAAGAATGTGAGAGACAAAGTAATGGCGTTCTGTAATTCCGAGGGCTTTTCTGTGCATTTTTAATAAACTGATCTTTATTCCTAACAGAGCACTGATGAAGAGTTAGCCTCCTCAAACCTGCATCTCTCACACATTGCTCTTGGGCATTCTGTCTGAATAAAATGACATGTTACTTCTGTACTGATATTTCAACACAGTGTCCTACATTATTTGTGGGAAGGCAAAGGTTTGATTCTGAGATAGCTTTCATTCTTAATTTCAGAAAATTCTCAAGGAAAAAAAGCTCAGGTTATATTGTGGATGCATAGAACAAATATACCATATTAGTATTATTAATGTAACCTTCATGATTTTGCCCGAAATATGTAGATATATTTATCTAAAATCTTCTCTTTTCTGCACATATAGTGTATGTTTCCTTATATACTTATAAGACTCTACATACTGTATTTATAAGAGGAAACACTGAGATCTTCCATTATAAAGAAAAACTATCATTTTTTAATGTAATCTTTCAACAGCTGAAGCCTTGTTTCCTTATTTGGTTGCTAGAAATTCATTGCCCAAATGTCCTAACCACAGCATATATAAACTATTGGTCTATAGCTTTGATTGTACACAGTGTTATATATTGCTCTGTATTATTAGCTTTTATGTAATGTTTTTTTTTCCTCTATAATAAAATGCCAAAAGCTTTATAACATTTTGAAATTTGAAATCACCCATGAGACTGCCCAGTGGAAAAACTGCTAAAGTAATTAAATGCAAATATTTCAAAATGATTGGGTCAAATATGTTAACATCATGTGAGTTATAAGGCCTCCATCGTTCATGTATAGTGAGATCTACAACACCACAGTCTTCTATACAGGAGCAATTTAAACCTTTCCTGTATGCTTCAACATAAAATATTCCTATGGGATCATTCCTTCAAACATCTGGAGATTTTTAAAACACTACAGGTCAATAAGTCAAGGGAGTTATGGAAATGAGGAGACTGAAAAATACAGAAGTATCTGCAAGGCTTATATGAACATAAAACAGCTTAGTAATTTAGCTCAGTTATTACCGGTTAGACATCTGTCTCGTAAAGGAAATACTCTACAATGAAATCGGATGGATTACTCTAGGAACCTATGGTCATGAATAAATTTACTTCTGGAAGTTCTGGAGTTCTGGAAACTCCTGCTCTACTCCACTCTTTATTAGTAGAAGGAAGCTCATGTCTAGCTCATTGTTTTTGCCTCAGAGAACATGCAATAACTTTCTAGAAAGGTGTGATATTTTATGTGATATGTTTTTCAATTTTGACACAAGTTAATAATGAAAACATGTACAATATACTTTGCATACTGGCTGCATATAGGCACATTTCAAAACCTTAAACCCAGAATGTATACTGCTAGCACAGAGCAACATGAAGCATTGAATACCACTACATACAGTATGGAGTACAAAACAAATTCCAGCAAAGGAACAGTTTAGAATACATTTCACAGCTCTTACCACTTTTTCAACCACAGTTTCATGGAGCGAAAAAAAAAATGCTACAGTCATATCCTTGATATATACATTGAGGATTGCTCAAAGGTGCACTAACAGACCTTTTTGAAACTAGCACACAGTACAGTATTCCACTTGACAGATATAATAAATAAAGGAATTGGCAGCAGGCTCCACCATTAATCTGCATGCTGTAGCATGATTAGTTCCACGTGTTAATAAGCTGTCTTTTGGACTGACTGTTCATTTTAACACAGAAAGGGGAGAAACAGATCCTGGCCTCCATTCAGCCACAGGGGATGTCATTTTGATTCAGTTAAGATATTTTTCAAAACTGTTTTTTTTTCCACAATTTTTGGACGAAAGTACTGGCTGTAAAAGAGCAGAATTACTTGGACTTAAAAACCACACAAACCAGCAAAAAAAGAAAAGCCGAACAGAGAATAATTCAATATCATGTTGCGCAGATAAGCCCCTAAAAATAAACAAATACATATTTGCAAATTCAAGTGCAGTCAAGCTGTTACGTGAAATAACCAATAAAGAAATACACATTTGAAAAAATCCAATCAATTCTACAACAAACACTGATAAAATAAAGTGTAAATAATAATTAAGCCATCCATTTTCACTTTATACTATAATTAAGTGGAGCTGTGGAACACAACCTGCTATTCTCCCACTGCACTACAATAGCAGGTCTCTAAACAACCCAGGAGAACATAGATAACTAATGATCTCTTATGACATTCGCAGGATGTCATCCAGCACAGTCATAATAACAACATAAACATGGCCGAAGGGGCCTTGAAATGTAGACTTGGAATCTCTGATGCATCCCCATTCCCTTTGACTGTGATGCAACTTCATCAACCTATCGAAACACTCCTGGGGCAAACAGATTTTCCGACTCATTTTTCAGCTCATTACTGCAGACTTGTATAAGTTACAGGTCTGGAGTAAGAAAGAGAAACAGCAATTAAACAGGGATCCGCCTTTATTTAATACTAACTGTAACTGCAGTGGCTGCTCTTTAATCCGTCCATGTATTTACTCTTACCTGTGGATTTGTAGCAGGACTATTATCCTAAAGCTCACATTACCAGAAACACAGCTTGTACAAAAAGCTTTTTTCCCATATTATTGCTCTCACAATTCCCTTTTCTGTTACAGATTTTCAAGACTTCAGTTCTACTTAGGAATATATGCTGGTTACAGTGATAGGACATTTTGTTAATTTCATTATTTTGACTGAGAGAGAAACACCTTCACTTACACGGGAAGAAATGTTCGGTAAAGTACCGGCACAAAGTTACAATTTCTCAATACATTTTTATGTTTGTGTAACTTTTCTCATACACACAAAAGCAGTGTTTTCTATCCTAAAGCTTGCCCATTCTGGCAATCCTAAATGTGTGTCAATAGAAGTATGTAGACTGTAACTAGCAACCTAGCCTACTGTACCGGTGAATGTTATTTATTGTATTTGTATATGAACCGATTTCATATAAAATGATCTGCTCCCTCTAACGTAATATTTATTTTCATATTCGTAAACAATGCCTAAATAAGATAAATAGCGCCACCTTGTATCTGAATACAGAATGGGTAAAATCCTAAATTATCGATGTATTCCTGCACAGACCCAACTGTTTTTAAAATTAAGTTTGGTTCATCAGGCATTGACTTACTGACATCCTTTTTATTAACAGTTGAAACGCATTAAAGAAACACACACACTTCGACAGATTTCCCATCCAAGCGTTTCGATTTTAACGTTTTAATATTTATCATATTAAAAAAACAATATCCTAGTTAAAAAAAGAAGATATAACCGGGTAATGTTTACCTATTTTTGTACATATCCGTCAGATATTTGTTATTGGATGTTTTTATTTATTGTCCTCATTACGTGAACTTCAAAATATCCTGTATTCTGAAATACAGTACGTTTAGATCATCATTACTACCGCTCACGCCAGCAATAACAGAAACACCGAATGCATTAAACTGCTTCTAGAAGTGACAATTGTTTGCATGACCGATCTGAAACTGAAATAAGAAAAGATATAAAACAGGCAAGTCCGTACCGTTTTATCAAAACTCTTTCTCGGCTTTAGAAATCCATAGCTTTGCAGCTCCAGCTCCCTTCTCTGCTCAAGTTCTGACCGAGCTGCGCCTGAAACGCTCTTTTGGCTTTTGGATACTTACGAAAAGGAAAGGAACAGGAAGCGGTGACGATCAGTCTGGTAAACTAATGCGAGTTTTAGAAGAGCTATTGGAAGAATAGCTGTGCAGTCCACTTTTTTTTTAGGAGAACGGATTCTCTAGAACTCCCTCGGGGATCAAAACATCAGCAAATTACTTATAATCGCTTCACATCCTGCAATGTTGTTGTTGTTTTTTTAGCTGTCCCAAGGCACTAGAAATTGTTTACATTTCACTCATCTCATGATAAAAAACGAAAAACACAGTGATTTAAACGCTATTTCACTGTTCTGAATTTCATCTCTCTTTGTGGTGTATCTGAAACGAACTCTCGGAGGGGTAAATACTCCGTCCTACATCGTGACGGAGGCAGCAACTGCTTCTGGTGTCTGGGATCTGATCCGTGACTTCTCACCATATGGTTTCTATTAAAGCAAGAAAAACCTATGCTGAGCGCGAATGCAATGCAAGTAAGAAACACGTTACATGGAAATGAAATGCTCTGACGCGTGAGCATTTTTATTCTGTATTGACGTTTCACCTCGTCGTGAATCAGCCACCCGTCTCATACCATGAAATAAAATAAATTAAATTTCACTTCTTAGCTCACTTAAACATATAATTATAGCTATTTAGTTGAGATAACTGAACTGTTCGTGCAGTTCAGCTGAACAGGAGTTCAGCTCTGCCTAAGTGAACCAAAAGCTGGACCAGAAAGTAAAAGCGCTGGACTCCAGTTGCCGTCATAAACTATTTGGGACCAGTTCCAGAAGACAAGAACCTGCGTGTACAAAGCAAAACCTCTTTTTATAAACTGGCGCTGAGGGGGGGGGGGGGGGGGGGAATCTTAGCATTACAGGTATAAAACCGCAGATTTCTCATACTGCAGAACGTATTGTGTCATTTTTATGGGATCATTTTTTCAAATCCATTTAGCTTTCTTTATGCATATTACTATATATACCCCATTCGTGTGTGTACAAAAAGCTTTTTTCCCTATATATGGATAGGTACAATGACAGAAGCCTTGATTCACTAGATGTTTCAAACGTTTGGGTCTGATCAGTACGGGGACGTAAGACCTTTAAAGAAGGGGTGGGTGCTGCTGTAAGTGGTGTTTGTGGACCGACAGACTGTGCTCTTCACTCCGAAGATGAATTTTCAAAACGAAAAGACACACTAACTAGCGGAGGGCACGCTGACTATTTTAACTGGTGTCTGTAAATTGTGCGTGTGTATCTGGCGCACCTGCAATGGACAGCCGTTCATTCCGGGTGTAGTCCTGCTTCACGTATAAACTTCACCGCGATTAAGCGATTTATAATTATGGCGTGACTGATGCACCAGTGTGGCGTGGGAGGTGCCTACACCTTTCGGATACGTTAAAACAGTACTTCTCAGTCCTGGTGACCCAGGCACCTGTCGGTTTGTGTTCCAGCCAAGCCCTCAATTATACAACCAAACCCTCCACCGACTTCATTAATAAAGAGGTATTTGAACGGTTTGTTTCCAGCTCCGAAACACTTGTGAGTGGAATCAAATTTCACACCTGTGACAAGAAAGAAAATGCGCATATTCCAATGAAGCATCTTCTAAGATCAAGAAAGGCTTCCCTCATCTAATGAAGGCGGGATGGAATGAGAACCGACAGGGGGGTGGGTCACCAGGAGCAGGTTTGGCGACCACTGCGTTAAACCGATTTAAAGATCCCACGGCACTAGCCGCCAGAGTGGGGGTGTTAAAGCCGGTGTTCGGGATTAATTTCACACATATCGTCCTGAATTCCCCCCTTAATTCGATTAATGACGCGATTACTTGCGTGTTCTACACTGGGAGAGTTGCTGGTGTCTCGCGTGACCCAGGTAAGGTCTGCTTCAAGGGTTGGATGAAATACAGTAGGTACCATCCTAAATGTCAATGTAGTGCTTATTATAGTATATATTATAGTGATTTATTTGGGATGAAATGTACTATAAAAATGCAATTGTAAATCATTATTACATGTAATATCCACAACGGAGAGCCTGGGAAATTTTTTAAACATGTGAAACAATAAAAAGTAGCACTTTGTGGTCACCCACTCGTGTTCAACTCAATGCATTGTCGCGCTGAGCGGGTGACGTGTCCAATTCCCTATCCACTGAAGGACACACCCTCGCCGGGACGCCAATCCATTGTAGGGCACATCCATGAGGGACAATTCTGGGACACCAATTAATCCGGAGAGCATGGTTTTATAATCAGTTTAGCAGGTAAATTGAGCCCTAGGATAAAAGAGGAAGCATACAGGTCCCATAATATAGGAGCCCCAGTATCGAATCGACTTCAAAACCTATGGACAAAGATGCACTAGCACTAAGCTTCCAGGCCCCCATCACTTGTGTAAACTGAAATGAATCAAGACCGTTTTAATTGATCATCGAGGGCTGCTGTACTCCACCTTAATTGCCGAAAAGGGGCAAAGTTGCTACGCAGAAAGCAGGTTAAGGGAAGTTATACGTTTATATTTGTGTTACCATTTTATATTACACGATCTTTATGAGATGGTATTTGAAAAAAAGCCACATTCCTATTTAAAGGAAAAACAAGCAAACCAAAAACGCTCACACCGATAAGCACTTATTGTATGTAGCAAGAGTGGTGTAAACTACATTTCCCGGCGTACAACGCGTTTCCTCTTTAGATTATTAGGTGGGGTTTCATCACTCGAAAAGTGATAGTTTTAAGTGTTTAAAGGATGTGTTACAAAGTAGCTAACTTTCAGACGGTAGTGGTTTCATTATGACCAGAATCGGTCTTGAGATATTTTTAACTTGATTTACAGTATTTGAGAGGTATGTCTTGACACCGATACTACGTAAATACTGCTCACGTATATGTTTGTAGGTTTATATTATGCATTTCATACGGTCAAATTACTTTTGAGCAACTGATAAAAGCGCGAAACGGTATGCCCAGGGCGTTTTAGTTTTCGTTTTGTTTTAATGCGTTGCGGGGACTCTGCTTTAACTATATCGCCGTGGATTGATTAGAGATATCAAGTACAAACAAGTCATTTTTTAAATGTTGTAGTTCGTCTTGTAAAAATGTTACGAGTACATCATCTGTCAACAATTACACAGGTTCTGTTTCCATATTGCGGATTTTGGTTATGTAATATTATTTTCTAATTTCACGTTGTGAATATATGATTTGGGCAAACAGAGCCGCAAAGAAGTACATTATGGGTTGTTGTTGTTGTTGTTTTTTGCAGTTTTATCTAGAACAAGCGATGCTTAAACCTTTGTCTGATTCTTGTGAAACTATCCACACGACAGTTACCTAGGAGTTGACTTCAGTGATGTCACTGATGGGATGTTTCTAAAAATCCATCCACTGTAAAACGTCTTCTCCAGTTGTCCTGCATATGTATTCGCTAATGAAGCTGTTTGTTCTGAGCCTGGTTCTCTACATTTCTGTATGAACCAGCTTAGAGGGCTAAAGACAGCTTGTGTTTAAATTGAGTGTAAGGTAATTTATGCTTCTAAAGTCATGGTCAGCATTTATTATTGTACTGTGCTGTAAACTTGTTCTGTGCCTAATTACATTATTTTACAGCTTTATCAAATCTATCCCTGTAGAGATAGCTCTACAGCTAAACCTTTTTTACTTCCTCAGCACTTCAATAAGTGCGCGCACGCACACTCCTCAGTGCGGGGCTCAGTTTTTGTCTTCGGTATTTGCGCAATGGAGAGGAGACCTACTTGGCTGGAATCATCCCTGGACCGTTCCACCAGGCTTGGCCGTGAAGTGTTGGCCCGCGCTCAGAGAAGACACATTGAGTGGCCCAGGCTACGGCCTTCCCGACAGCTGAGGCTGAAGGAGGACAGCCCATCAGGAAAGGAGGAGGCTGGTGAGGTAGGCTCAGTTTAGGTACCCATCACGTTAGACAGCTTTCGGCAGCAAATAAGAGTTCAGTCTTACCATTGCTGTCATTCAGGTGAAGCCCTCCCCTGAATTCAGGGGCAAGAGAATTACTGTGAAACATACATATGTCTGTTCCTTATCAATAGGAAGAACAGAGACACACAAAACTGGATGATGCCTTTGAAACCATAATGGAGTTTATGGCTCACACTACCCACCAATGTAAGGTAAACATGCATTATGCATACTCTCTTCTTGCTGATTTTCACAAAAAAAGAAAAGTTTAAGTCTTTAAAGACCTATCGTCTTAAGAAACATTAAAATACAACATTGGAGATGATCTGATAGATACTCATGTTATTTAAAATACACTTAATGAATTGTTTTTCTTCTTGTGAAGCAGAGAGCAAGTGTCTTAAGTTACACAGTGAGTTTGGCCTGAGTTGTCTTACATGGTATGTAAACATGCATAAACTGTGGTATGAATTATTTTACAGTATTTTTACAGATCTGTGTCAGCAGCGGAGTCCAGTCAGGCTGAAGTAAACCATGTACACAGGTACCACGCTCAGCGTAACTCTGCCTCAAAAGCACGAGATTCCAGTAGGCAGGTAAGTGAAAACTTGCATTTCCAGTGTGTTTGAAGAGCAGGACGTCACTGCTGTTACAGAAACCTTGATGATATTCACAGTTTATGAATGGTGAAAAGCGTTCATGCATTTGAGTTCTTAATACAGTGAGCAGAGACTGATTCTCCTGAAATCAAGTTAGTAGTTCACTTTCTACAGCTACCAAAACAACAACACTGTGACCTTGACAGCTTTATTCAGTTTTTTTGTTGTTGTTTCCATTTACTTTCATTCCACTCGTATGTATTATTTACAGTGCTACTGATTGTGGCTTTTAGGAACAAAGGTCCTCTGAGGATTTTCACATTGAAGTGGCTCCAGGAACATATGCCATCACAGCAGGAGCTCAAGACACTGAGAAACAGACCCAGCTGGTGCAGATCGGCGCAGGAGAAAGCGTGAATCTCACATTTACTCTCTGACCTGTCCCAACCGGTGCTGGAGCAGGGGCAAGTGCAATAACATACTCCTGTGTTTTAAAGCGTGCAATGCTGTCCTGTTCATTTATGAAGAGGGAGGGTATTTGTGGATCAGGGCTTCTTTATGAACTTGAGCTGAACCATTGAACTGCTGCCAGTTCTCAGCATACCGTCCTTTTCTAATTGTGCAATTATTTTTATTTCAGAGGTGTGAATATAGTTTAATTTTGTCTTATTAAGTTGTATGCATCCTATACATATTTGTGTCATTAAAGTGTTATTTTTTATCAAGATCTGTCAGCAGTCTACCTCGTACACCGTAGTTTGTACTGGGAACTTGTACCTGGAAGGGTGTGGGTTCCAAGCCCAGGAGTGGCACCTCTGTTGCATACAGTACGTCATCCAGAGTGCATCAGTACAATGACCAGCTGTAAAAAAACAAAGAATACAAATTTAAGTCACTTTTAGTAAAAACTTAATCCAGATAAATTCAAAGTGAAGTTGCTCTGTTTATACATACCTTTCTGTGATAGTTCATCAGGCTTGTCGGGTACAAAGCAGTCTTGCTTGTTTTCAGTACTTCTTGCCATTTGGGATCCTACGTTGTTGGAGGTCTAAAGGTTGCCAAGTTTTCGTCTCAAAGGGTTTGTTTTATTTATTCAAAAGTGCTCATTTAATCTTTTCAAGGCCACCACAGTGGTACAAAAATGAACATATTGCATTATTATTCCTTTATTTTACTTTTTGGGAAATTGATATACATATACGTAGGTTTTATGTCAGAGATAAATACAACATTGTGCATCATTTAAATGCTTAAACAGGCCTCCTGAAGAAATTGTCCCCAAAAATTCTTTAAAATACTTAAATTCCCTAGAGAATAAACAGAATATGAGGCAGAAAAAAACATACAGGCACTATTACAGTCCCAATAAATCATGACTTAAAATAAAATAAAATCTGAACCAAGTTGTTCAGTTCTTTTGAGAGATTTAAGCCCTCCTGTAATTTAAAGTTCTTCTTTCAAGAAATGTTGTCCACTTCAGTCAATTACAATGCAGGTTGCAAAGATGCTTCTTCAACATATGCTAGTAGATCTCTGAGCAACTTTTTTTTTTTGCTTTGTATTTCTGTAATCATTTCAAATGGATTAACTTCAGGATGTCCGTGCAAGTCTAATGGACTGGAACAGGCCCAAACTAAACTGCTATAAGACTTCCTGGTGAGTCACTTTGCTCTCCGTTTCTCTGCTTGCCTTGTCAGGTAACTTCTCATCACCTTTGTTTTCAAATGCTTTTCACAAGTACTTTCCTGTAAAAAATGGGAAAATTGGTAAATTCTATCCAGTTCTGTATTTCTAAAAATAAAAAGCCAGATATGCATAACTCAAACATATCCATTGACACTTAAGGACAATATTTTTGCAAATACTACTCATTTTAAGTAGACAAATTTACTGCAGGTAACAGAATGCACCAAAATTGTTAACAAACTACTATGAAGCTTACAGGTATATTTTTTTAAAAAGCCACGACTTTACCCTGAGTGGAGGTTGGATATCGTGCTGGGCTAAAACATCCTTCATGCCGATACTTCTTCTTGAAGAATATGGAATTGTTTCAAACATTGCGCTGTGATTGGTTGGACCAGCAAAGCAAAACTCTGGAGAGTTCACGTCTGCTGAACTAAAAGTGCATTTCCCTACACTCCTGACTTGGTTCCCTAAGTACCATCAAAAGACAAGTGTTAGACATATATTCACAGTGACTGTTACTTCATTCTCAATTTTAGTACTGGTATAAGGGAGATCGAACCTGTTGTATATCTGACTACATCAGTAAAATAATTTACGAGGGAATTCAGTGGGAAAATCTCTTGCTCATAATTAGGTAAAATAATTTTAACAGGACGGGGCAGGGTTCTAATCTTTTATGAGTTTTTGAGGTTATAAATGTACTCTAAAAGTACAAATTAAGAAGCAAAAAGCTAAAAAATAGTAATTACACACTGTACACATTAGTAAAAAGAAAAGCAGTGACTGTTGCTGACTCTTGGAAATGTAATTTCCAGACAGCAGTTTTGGAATATTGGGTAAAATGGAGTATGAGCTTTTTAAATTCCCATCTGAACTTTTCTTATCTGCTAAAAACGTTGTTCCTACATTAAGGATATGAACACTATTAAGTAAAATAATTGTACCTTTACACTGCAAAAGCAAAAGATTAAAGCTTTTAGCTCACATAACCTCGTTCACATTCATGTTGCTGTACACTAATACCTGGTGTCTTATGCAGTGGCTCAGGGTGGCTTCTCCTCCAGTACTTCCAGGCTGGTCTGTCTGGAGACGTTGATCTTGGCCTGTTAAAGAGACTGGAGTCTGTGTTGACTGCCCGGTCAATACTAACACGTACTGCTGTTTTACTGGTGGGCTCTGCTTCTCCCTCCGAATCAGAGTTTTTCTCTTCTGACAGCGAAGAGGAAGAGACAGAAAGGGGCCTGTTGGACTCCCGGAGCTCTTGAAGCTGCAGGTTAATCTTTTTATCCAGATCTTCATTCCGGGGGTCTCTCGTGTAGTGTGGGTTCCCCGTCGTTAAAGGCCACCACGTGTGCAATTTGTGAAGACAGCTGCCTAAATGGTGGGCTGGAACACAGCAGGTGCTTCTCCAGGGACTGTAATAAGAGCAATATGGAGAGGACATACTGTGGCACTTACACAAAGAGCGATGACACAAGGGGAGCGGTACAGATCTGCAAGCACATATTTCTGGCCAAATCGATTCATTTTGTACAAGGGCTCCTCTTGCAGTCAGGGGCTGGTGAATCTCCTTTACGATTTGCTCATATAAAGCTGGTGAGATCCACACAGCTACTCCTCTTGGCACTTTAGCTTCTTTTCCATTCCAGAAGGATACTCTGACCTCCTCTCCATCTTTGGCTGGAATAAAAAGGAAATAAAAATTAAAACTGAAAAGCTTAGACGCAAGAACACATTGACTAATTTCATATCTTAATCAGCTTTGGGATGTGATAGACTATTTTGTTGGCACAGATATAAAATGCAAATTGATGAGCACAATGAACACTTTCATTTCATTGCCCATCAGGAGCAGGACACAACCCAGAACAGAACTATACAATTTTGCAGAAGATTTCCAAATGAATTTCATAGCCACAGAATTTCATTAAATCAGAATTTTGATTGACTTGAGAAAAGAAAATAAGATTACATACCACGTAGTGGGTCCCTTATCTCAACTCCAGAGAGTACACTTCCAGGCCCGTATCTCACCAGATCTGTCTCCCATGGTGCCAGAACCTTATCCCCTGGCACAACACTGTGTCGGAGAGCCTCTGTGTAGTGTAAAACATCCATTATGCTGGTCTTTTGCACTGACGTCTGATACTTTCCACCGATGAGAGCTGGTTTATCAAAATTAACCAGGAATATCCCCCTTCTTCTCTAGAGACAGTTCAAACATGGCACTGTTTAAGTTTAAGCATTCAGTTTTAAGAATGTTTTAATAAATAAAACATGCACAATACAATTAACAGAATCACTAAGAAAAATGAGTCCTCAGCACTAAAAGATTAATCAGAATCTGGTCCCAATCTACCTCAACTTCTTGTTTAATGCTCCCAAGATAGTAATACCCATCCGGCTCTCTTCTTGCTAAGACACGAGTGCCTACTGTTAACAGAGAGGAGCCCAGTGGTGACTCCAGCATTTCAGCGATCTCACAGGTGCTAAGGGGACACGTGGGAACCAAACTGACCAAATTGTGCCTGCAATGAAAAATATTCAGGGACATGACTTTAACGTACGCACTTTCATTTTCAACACAGCCTGTGACCATAACATTTTTAGATTGATTTGGGCTGACGGTTCTTAACATTGATGAAAACAATACACGTATTGTGAACTATAAAGTGGCTTTGTGGCTGAAGTTCCCAAATCGCAGGACCTTCGTAACGGAACTCCATGTTAACTTCAGGGTAGGTCCGTTTGGGGCACGGCCTGCACTGTCTTAAAGTCTTAGCTGGCCATTCCAAACGGGAGAGAAAAGGCAAATAAAAAAACGAATTGGGCGGGATGAGTTGAAAATAAAAAAGTACCCTGAAATACAAACGTATACAGTGAATAATGACAGTAAATAATCAGATAGGCGTGAACAAATATGTACCTCGCAGGTACTGTGACAGCTGGGTGACAGCAGTGAGTGTGTCCCAGGGGGGAGGCACACAAGGATAAATCCGTCACAGCTGTTACAGGTCTGTCCAGATTCGTCCCTGCACTGCAGTATTTCACATCCCAGTAGAACGGCCCAGTAGTCCAGCATTCCGTTTTGTAAACTGGAACCACCTATGGATGAGGTTACAGTAACAAATGAGACAAATTAAGCAAAAGTGAATACAAGCAAATCACAGCAGGTATCAGTTCTATTACTCCATCAGTTTGATTTAAGATACACAGATAGACTATCTACTCACTGCATAAACGGCTCTTATTCGTTATGCTTAGAACAAAAAAATATTTTGAGTGACATTGATAATATTTCATCTAGTGGTAGTGTTAGTTAATGTTTACATGGGTTTTGCCTAAGCGCTCTAGAGTCCTCCCATAGTCCATAGACATGGGAAAAGTGCCCCTGGTGTGAGTGTGTGTCTGTTCTGCAATTGTCTGGTGTCCCATCCAGGCGTATCCTGCCTTGTGCTTGATGCTTGCCAGGATAAGGTCCAGCTCCCCCTGACCCTGAATTGGATGAAGCAGTTAGAAAATGGATGCACAAGTTATATTCAGAAACCTTTCCCTATTCCAGCTGTACTGTATATAGAAAACATGATAACTGATCATTACATTAAGCTTATATTAACAGCACATGCCCATCATTGCTGTCACAAGAGTGGCAATAATCTTTCCGACTAAGCTAGAATTAAGCATGAAAAGCTAAAGAAGCATAATTTTAGTTCTTTTGCATATTTATTACAGATACACTTACCATTTTTTAAAGTAACAATGCAGCTGTGCCTTACAGGCTAGGACTTTCTCTGAGGTGGAAAAGAAAGTGAAATGCTTTGCTTAGCAAATTCTGCGTGATTACCTGTTTCACGTCGGCAGCACCGAGAACGATGAGGTGACAGCTCCCTCTAGTGCACTGAGCAAGCTTCTGGAGAAACCTCAGCTCTTCGCTGTCCGTCCACTTGTCAGCCACATAAAAAACATGAACAGGGCGCTCCCGCGATACGCCCGACACCACTTGCAAAACCTCTTGCTCTTTTGTGTGGGGGAAGCCATTTGTTACCAGATAGACAGCTTGGCAAGCTAGGTCATCAAAGGCAGCTATCAGAGCACCAAGTAGATCTCTACCGGGTTTACAGCACAGAGAACGGATCCAGTCCAGGGCCCCATAGACAGTGTTGGGAGAGCAGGTCACCATTCGGTCACACCATTTTGTAACCTGTTTGTGAGCAAGAGTACACGTGAACATACCATTTGTGTCACCGCCCCGACAGAAACTGACACAAGCTTACACAAATAATCGGTCTTACCAAAATGCACAACATACCTGGTGTGCAGACGAAGACGCAAACGTAAGAGTCAGTACGTGAGCCTCAACGTTACATGAACTGACTTAAGTTTAGTCATTATAAAGACATTGTATCGTTTCTTCATGCGCTTCTTTTCAAGAATTGTGGTGGAATAAAAACTCAGGTTATGTGTAAAAAAAAATAAAGGTTAAAAGAATCATTTGGAATACCTTATATGAGAACTCCACGACGTTGAACAGAGAGTCTCCGGCCCGAGATTTAGCCAGCAGTGCCTCAATGAGATGATGTTTCACCATCTCAAGACAGGTGTACATGCTGTCAGAGGTGTCAATGACAAACGTGATATTTCGGTCTCTAATCTCCCCGAACAGGGGAAGAGAGCCCAGGGAGTGAGCTAACGGGTTGATCACAGGCATTTCCGTCTTCGCACTGAGCAGCCCCTAAAAACAGCAGAATCGGATGGAACATTTAAAATCTACACATTTATTTTCTCACGGAAGTAGTGGACCCAAAATGCAGAATAAGTTTTACAAGAACGGGTAAGTGTTCAAGAGTCAATCAGCCTGAAGAAGACAGCATCTTTATCAACCTAAGTCGCTTTTAGTATAACAATATTCACTGGCGTCGTGTTCATTGCGACCTTACTACACTACGAGCGGCAGAGGAAACCATAGAAACTTAATGTCCACCTGCAGCGCTTTTAACGCTGCCAACAACAAAAGAAAGGTGTCTCAGCATTAATTTTTCAGGGCAAGATAACATATTTCCCCTTTGATAATCCATTGGAATGCACAATATTTCATATCGCATGATCGCATTATGACAAACCTGTTGAATCCGGACTCTGTTTGGCTCCTGTCGTGCGGAAAATGCATCGAAGCGCACTGGAAACACAGGACTCTTTGTTGACACAGGTCTCCATGGGTCGAACAAACGTTGCTACGGGCCATTGCTAGCTAACAACCTACGGTGGCCCATTTAACACATATCTCATTTAAAAACAATACATTATTATCACAAATAGTAATAGTATAATTTAAATAAGTTCCAACAATTAAAGAAAATGCTTATCTAAAATATTTCTAGTATTGTGTAATTTGCCGTGTTTTTGTTTTTAAATCTTCATAATATACATGATAGCATATTGATATCGTCTTTACTTAGATCTTGTCAGATCCTGGAAGTTTAGCAAGGCTGGTTGGTGATTTTATTAGGACACCGGAACCTTTGATAAAAACTGGTTCTTGCTACTGGTGTCAGGTCAGTAGGTGGCGCTCTCCACTCTGGACAATAATTTCCAAACGGCCCAGAATGGCGCTTTGGGACTCTGCTGCCAAATTACCGTCCGATTCGGATCCTGCTGAATGTTTGGCCACAAACCTGTTCATAATGTGTAGAAGTGTTAACCCTGGCGCCCTGTCTAATTTCGGATCTGAGACCGTTAATAACAGCAAATTGTACGTCTCCAGTCATTGTTTACACGTCTGTATTGTTTACATTCAAACTGTCTGCATGTTTACTTGCACATTGTCTATTGTTTGTTTGTACATTGTCTTGATGCACTGTTTGCACTTTGTTTTGTTTTTTTTACACTTGTTTTACAATCGAGAGACTTTCTGTAAGTAAGAATTCCATTGTACCAGCACCGGTTACATATAGCAATAAAGTTCAAGTCAAGTCAAGTCAAGTCAGTGTTCCGATTACAAAATGTTCTGTGTATATGTCCGATTCGGCCTCCCTAAAAGATTACCCAGAGCTTGTCATTTCTCTGCCTCGGCTGCTCTGTGACAGAGTTGCTGGTTGATGGTGAGTGCAATACTTCAGTGGTGGATGATGTTAGTCCTATACATGAAGCACTTTGGGATGAAAGGTGCTATATGAAATCCAATTAATTAAATCACAAGTTTGGGTAAGTACACGAAAACAAATCTAGAAGCTGCATCATTTACTGCAAAATTATTATATGGTTAAAAAATGAGAACAGAATTGTGTTGTGGCAGAATTTGTTGCATTGCCTTATGCATAATTACATTCATTGATATCTACAAAAACAACTGAATGAGTTAAACACTCAAGATGGATTGTACATGATAAGGAATTTAACTTTAATGCAGAAGTTATAACACAAATTGTACAAGAGATTAGAAACATTGTATGTTTTAGCATTAAGACAATTATATTCTGACTGCCATTAAGCACTATACATTTAGGTGCCAAGGTAAATTACATTTTTTTAAATTATTTTGAAGAGAACCGATTTTCATCAAGCATGTTTTAACAAGAATTGGCAATACTTACATCTTA
Organism: Lepisosteus platostomus; assembly: GCF_059453375.1. Taxonomy (NCBI): domain Eukaryota; kingdom Metazoa; phylum Chordata; class Actinopteri; order Semionotiformes; family Lepisosteidae; genus Lepisosteus; species Lepisosteus platostomus. The sequence goes on from NC_142628.1 coordinate 7,681,691, forward strand.
ATGGTGAATATATTTACTATGTACATTGTTCATTAGAAGCTCAATTAATGTTACAAAAATTGATTTTTAAATATGATTTATATTGAAGAATTATTGATTTGAACAGTTTTTCAAAACTTGAAATCAAAAAACTTCCTTCTGACAAATAACAGGAAGAAAGATTGTCATATCATATACAACACTCTGGACACTAAAAGGCAGGTCCAAACAAAGGAGAAAAGGGGTTTAATCAACTGGATAAGACAGCAACTATTGTTCCAAAACTGCCTTCATATCAGTTTTTAGCAAAGGAAATTCATCACTATGAAAAAATAATAGCAGAATTAAAGCTCAAGTATAACTATGGAACTAACATTTATTATACCTGTGTAATTTTTTAGATACTGCATCATTAGCATGAGTAAGCAGAAATAATTGCTTGCTCTTCAGTTTAAAAAAAAAAAAGTCTTTCAAACTGGATTTTAATATCTATGAAAAAGCAAGATCAGTCATCATGGAAATTTCACAATTCATAGTTGGCAATTATTCTTAATGCTCCATATTTTGATCAGTATTAGGAATGCAGTATTAGTTTTATATATTATCTTTTTAAAATTGCAAGAGTTCATGCATTAATTTCTGCATAAGACAGGTGTAATACATGTAACTAAGGTTATTCATTCATTTTTTAAGGACCATTTGGCTCCCACATGAACCCAAGGAAAAATACCAAACACGCATCATGATCAACTACATTATACATCCTTACAATCACTTTTATATGTGGGTCCTTGCTATATTAAAAAGAACACCCATAGAGGTGAACCCTGGATAATGTTACTAGCCAACAATAACCAGGATTCCTCAAGCAGTGGAGCACAACTGTGCTGCCAGGGGTAGGGTTGGGATTAGCTGGCCAAGGCTCTCTCGGGATTCTGGCAAAACCACAACCTCTGCAATTTCCCAGGCCTCTGCAGGCTGAGTGATGTGATAACATCAGTGAGACATGCCTCTACTCCAGTCGGCACTGAAAGTCCAGCACATGTGTCAAAATATGAATGGCTCAATGAGTGGGTGAGTCAACGAGTCTGTGCTGGGCATACAATAAAAAGTAATGTGCAATTCTACATTTTTATCAAACACTAAGCCCCACTAGAACCTCTGGAACAGTCCAATTTCTTTTTTGTCCAAGGCTTTTTGGCCTTTTGTGACGGCAAAAGTTTCAAATATTGTGTTTGTGGCTGCTCTATTTTGTGCTTGTACTTTTGTCACGGGACCTCAAAATCAAGATTATTCATTTTAACACTACAGGAATCATAGGAATTACAGGAATATACACAAGATGGAAGATGCAGTCATCAGAGCTAACCCCTAGACAGGTGGGCAGGGAGGAGAGGCTTATGAGCAGCTGGAGTGGTTTGGAAGACCCAGTCACAGTGATCGCACTTCTCCAGTCACAATTTCATGGAGGACATGATGTTAAAAGGGAGCAGCAGGTTTTAGCTCAGAACCACATGCCGATCAAAGACAGATTTGCGCTGCTCCTGGACCTGCCTCTTCCACCGCTGCTGAGCGTACTCCACTTTGTTCAGCACGTTGGTCCGAGAGCGAGAGCGAGACAGCACATCGTGAGCATTAGCAAAGGGCTGGTGGTCCTTGGGGAAAAAAAAAAAAAAAAAAGGTGGCAAATCAAACGTAGAGGCTACATGCTGTAAACGTCAAAGTCTCTTTTATTTTTTTGCAACTGCAAAGTGATTAATAGGGTAAAACATCTACTTCGGATGTTCCAAGTCATCATTATATGAAGGAGAATGTGGAGGAAAATCTTTGGGTAGTGATTCACATGTAAACTTATTATTAACATTATCAGTAACCCTAGCCAGCAAAAAGGTAATATACAAAGACTTAGAGAACCAGTTTGAAATCAAAGACCTGGAGTGTTAGGAGTAATGAAGAGCACTCACAAGAAGAGCTCTATGATCATGGGTTTCGCCTAGATCATGTCACTAGCCAACTGTAAATGGGATTTCCCTGGTGAGGAACATGCCTCTTCTCAAATCGGCACTGAGCCTCTATCGAAATCTGGGCTGTATTGCCTGCGACATGTTAAGAGGGGAACAGTCACAGAGCTTGCAACTGGAAGCTCATACACAGAAAACATACTACTGGCTATTCCATATTGAGCAGGTATGACAATAATAATTGGGGATTCTCAATTCAAAAAACAAACAAAGAAAACGGATAACATACCCCCACCTCATCGTCACTCTGTATCAGCTGGGAGTGCCCAAACAGACGTCTCTTCAGGACGGGCTCCAACAATGTCAGGTACACCATGTAGAGAAGCAGCAGACCCAAGATGGACAGGTAAATAATGATTGTTGCCTGTGAGGAACAGTGGAGGCAACACATCCAGAATTATCCCAGAGCAGTTTTATCTTTCTTTTGTTTGCTATTTTCTGACATCCTGAAATAATGCTGAAATTAATTATTCTTTAGATGCAAACTCCTAATTCAGAGCATAACACACTGCAGACATGGACTAATAAGAATTTGTTCCTCTTCTGCCGATATCAGTTCCTGTTTTTATGCCAGAATCAGCCATGTTGTCCTCTTATTAAAGAGAGCTGGGTTATGGCACATTGGTGCAGCACCTGCTACTGTGCCTGAACATATGGTGGAGTAAAGCTACATACACAACCCACTGGTGTTTTTAAGATCACCCACTTGTGTTTTTAAGACACAAGACCCAGATCTTTGTGCAGCACTGATTTGCATATTTCCCTTTTCAATTGTGCCAGCCCAAGTAAGTTCACTATATATTAGAAAAAGATATGCGACAGTAACTACACCTCTGGAAAAGAACTGATTGAATCCCATTATACATCAGATACACTACTTGAAAGCACTGAAGACTTTTTTTCTATTCCAATTTAAAAAAAATAAAATTCTGCACAAGGGGCTCAATCTTTCAGTGCTATCAATGTATCAAAACACATCTTGACTCAGCATCTAACAAGAAACAAGATCTAAACCTTTCTTAGAGGAAAATAAACTGTTAAGATGAAGCACATCCATGAATTCATACAGAAAGAAGATATAAAAATTGAATGATTATTAAAAAAAACATTGGTTGCATATGGGATAGCATCTCGCTCTTACTTTTATAGTGACTGAACTTCTCTCTTCATATTTACATTCACATCGCAAACAATAAGCCTCCACATCTTTCCCAGGCACTGGCATGGGCTCCACCACATGCAGGCAGTTGCTAGACAAAGTAAGAAAACAAGGAAAAAATACTCTAGTAGCAAAAATTTCACCAAAACAGGAACACGACATCTACAAAAACAAGGTCAATGTTGATTGTAAACAAGTTTCTATTTACAGGTGACCACTCTTTTGCAAAACTTCAAAATGACTACTGGAAGGGCAATTCTAGACATCAAGTACAGGAAAGCTAGGTTAACTTTAAAACACACACCAGTCTTTTTGTGACACATTCTGGTTGTATATCTTCCCAGGAAGTTCTTTATATGGTGGGCAAATGCATTTGCATCTGATGTCTTCTGAATTCTATAAAGAAAAAGAGAGAAAAGGTTCTCTTCAATAAATGACGTGTAATATTTGTAATATGACTTAGTTCTTTTTCAATCCTTATTAAACTGTATTGCAAGGTCACACTAGATGGTGTTCATTTATGCCATTTCAATCATACATTCACCGTGAAAAGCTGGTGGTTTCAGCCAACATTACAAGTGCGCTTTTGACAGCTTAAGTAAAAGGAGATTCCAGTTATGAAAGACTGATCTAGGCCTGCTACAAACCCCTTTCTACACACAAACATCTGAATGACTAACTTTTACAAGCATGATATCTAAATAGAAGTACACTATACACGAAGCAAAAGCAATTTACAATTATTATCTTTGTGAGGAATATTTAAGGGTTACATTTTGTTCTGACTGGATGCTCTCCACATACGTACATACACTGCATTGCTATGTCTATATGAGTTACTGGCAATTAAGGCTTAATTAAGGAATATTAAACATTTTAGTCAGTATAGAATGTGGAAAACGAATTGAAAAAACATTTTTGTTTAAATGGAGATACAGCTTAACATAAGAAAGGCAAACACAGCACTTAAAAATCCAGGGAAGCTCGAATTCAACATCTTCAAAATTGTTAAAATTATACTTTCAAAATAAATATACCTGTGGCAATGTATGAACTGGCAGGTCAAACGCCCACGAAGGAAAACTGGTTTATAAACATACGTGTTGCAAAGTGTACTATTTATGTTACACATTTGTTTGTTTATGAAAGCAGATACAAATAACCTAGAAAAACGTTAAATATGGGCGATACTTTACCTTTGCTTCCGTTGACTGTGTAGACAATAACATACAGCAGATTATAAAAAACAACTGGAAATAGACTCTGATGTTGTGGACAGTGTGGGGTGCCATTCTCCCAGAGTTTAAATTATATTATCGGTGTTCAATTATACTAATTATAGATTAAAACAAAACACGCGCATATAAACCCGAAAATCAGCGGTTGTCAATAAACATTTCCTCTTTACTCCATTTTCCTAGTAGCGTGAAGCTACATTATGCGACAGGAATGATCCGGAAGTGTATGTCAATAGCCGAATTTCAATCAAAATAAAAGCCTTTCAACTACCACAGTATCGTATGATACGTCAAAATTTGTCTTACATTATACAAACAATTATCCCATAGACGGTAAGGTAAAAAGTGTGAAATTGACACTTTATTTCAAACCAGAAAGGATGATCCACCGGTGAAGTGTTAACAATGCCCACATTGCGATAACATGCCCTTCGAGAAAAATCTAGTATCGGCCGCTAAAAGACCCCTATAAACCCCAACAACATTGGCAAAGGACGCTCATCTGGCAAAACCATGGTTATATACTATGAGCTGGGGGTCTGTAGAACAGATCTGAGTCACTTTTGGAGAGGCACAATTTTTTGTTTGGTCGGGAGGGGAATGAGACCACTCCCTGTCCATCACTGCACGGTCCCAGTCTGGGAACAGCAGGTGGTCTTATCAACCTTATCAGCAGTTTTGACAGAGACACGTATGTGACAAAAACAAGGTGATTTTCTATTAGCTGTGGGTCTGTAGAATAGATCTGAGCTACTTTTAGAGAGGCACAATTTGTTTTTTGTCAGGAATGAGACTTTTTCCTGTCTAGCAGTGCACAGCTCTGTGTCAATTTGCAAGGAGGAAGTGATATAAAAACACCAATAAGATTCCAAGAAAGCAAAAAAATATAATGAAGAACGGCCATTTCTTATTACCTGTGGGTCTATTTATCACATTCCACCTAGTTTTGAGGATGTACAAATTGTTGTTGTGCTATAAATGTGACTTTACCTGGTCTATTTTTTATTACCAGGATTATTTTTTCTGAGGCAGGTTTTCGGGGACTTTTATTTTGAAAGGTGCTGCCAAGCTTAATGTAGCTTGCATCGCGGTCCTCCACACAAGTCCGGAGAAATATCATTCCTTCTGGAAACAGTGTCAGTCATGTTTCGAATTGCATTTAATTAAATCAACGTTGACACAGTGGGTTGAGTAAATATAATTACATGTACCTTAGTACGTCTCAGGAGTTTGAAACAGTGTCCCACGAATAATCCGTCTGCTTGGTGGGTGTTACACAATAAGACTCCCCTGTTATTCTATAGGTTATATTCGGTAGCGGGAAGCCTGTGAAAGTATACGTTGGTTTTAATTGTAGAGCAGGATTACTATGTTTTTAACGGACATGGCCTTCCTTTTGCTCCTTAAATCCACGTCGTTGCGGTGGATTTTCAGGTATCTTAAATTCTTACAAATAAAATAACTTTTCAGATATCGGATATGTTCTTTATCCGATATTTATAAAAAAATAATCAAAGAAAATAACGCTGTCACGCTGAATAATAAACATTTTGGCACTTAAGCTTGATGTTGTTAAAGAAAAACATCTGTTAATCGAAAATTATAAGACGTGGTACAACTGTTAACCCAGGTGACTACACCCTATACTGTGTGAAGTTATTTATATGTAGTCTATGAACTACTACTGGCACATGTATTAAGTAACGTCCTTCATTACAGGTGTCTGTTCATGTACTCGGAGAGCTGACGTCTTTATTGATTGAGTTGGAGTTGTAGGCCTAACAGTTGTGGAAAAAAGACTAGAATAGCAGCTCCAGGGGACCCAGGTGTACTGTTTCCATAGCAACCTTCCATGAAACCGATCCCTCAGAATTTCCTACCAATGTATTCATAAATACAGACAGCTGCAGCATTAGTTATGCTTTCAGGCTGTCTTAATTAAAAATAAACAATTGATCAAGCAGAATGCAAATAATTCAAAAGAACAATGACTGTCCTCCACAGCCAGTACCCCTTTTGATATTCCAAAGATTTCATTTTGAGAACTATCAGATTTTATTAATCATAACTTGGTTCACATTATTCCAGAGTTTCTTAACATGTTTCTTTTCTGTATATGGTACGTACGTGAATATATTCCATGTATGTCATCCACATAACTTAGCCCTCCCTACCAACAACAAAATAAAAATGATTTGCAATTAACTATCACCAAAGGCTTTAGAACTTTTGGCAATAAATAAAACTTTGGCTGAACAATATCAATTACTTTGAAACAGGTACTAGGTGCCCTTTTACAGTATGTAGAGTTGTCTATGGTGTTTTGTTTGTATTTTAAACTGCATAACTCATTAATATAACCTCTTAGTTTCGAAATAATTTGATTGAATGCTAATTAGCATTTTACTATTAAACAATTAAACTTCTTGAAGAGCTCCTTGCAGATTTCGAATTGTCTCGTTTTTATTACCAGATGGGTTCAGTAGCTCTTAAGTGCCCATGCCTTGCTTCAAGTGTATTAAATTGGTTGGACTGTCTAAGCAGGCATGAGAGATCAGCCTTAATGTGTGTGAAGTGTAGAGTTGTGAGTCATCATTTTGAAGGGAGACATTTCATCAGGTCAAGAGGCATCAGTAAAATAAGGTATAAAATAAGGGAGCTTTTAAAAATTCAGAAGATAGGAAATGTGTAATAATGCTTTACAGAAGTATTATGTTAAACGACTTACACATTTCATAATATCTTCTTTTTCCATGTCATCATTTTGAAGTTAAATATTGTAGTTGAAAGGGGCTTTCTAAATCAATTTTCATTTAGACCCAGTTAGAAAATCTGTTTTAAAAGGAGGTCTCATTTAGCATTATTCCCTAGTTAGTCAGCACACCAGCCATGTATAGCAGCTTCCATACAGTCATCAATCTGTTACGTTTTCATTCAAGACTGATCTGGGGTTAACAATGGCAATAGTAACAATATCGAGACACCTGAAAAATGACTATAGTACAATAAGTGACTATGCAATTCTATTTATATAATTTAGTCTTGGAAAGAAAGGAACAATAATGCACTTAGTCCCCATTGTGTTCTTCCAAATCTATACTGTATATAATGACAATACTGTATTTAATCTTAATCAGAATCTGTCTACATTCATGAGTGTTTTACCTGTTATTTGCATTTTGTTTAAAATATGCATAAAAACAGAATGTCTCAGTCCTCTTTGAATTTAGTTTAAAAAAATGAAACAAAAAAAGGACTTTAAATATGTAACTTGAGAATGATCTTTTGAATGCATTATATTCTTTTATGTCTAAACAGCAAACATATTACTGTAGTATAGAGTGGGATTTTAGACCGGCACAGAGGCATTTAAATTAGTATTTTGTTACTGCTCTTTCAGACTGAATCTGAATCTGCAAAAGAGCACTGACCTAACCTTTCAGAGCACAGCCCATTCCAACCCCCAGTTAACAGAACCATCAGCAGCTGCTCTTCACGTTATTGGGAGTGTAATTGTAATGGAATGCTCAACTTAGACCTTCTTTGTTACGTATAGCATGCTGCTGCAGTCAATAGCTACTGGGCGATCTTGAACCACTTCCTACATTTATGTAGCAAATGCAGCATCCATTCTCAGTCCAAAAAAGAGCTCAATTTGGAAGATTGGTGTTTGCAATACGATTTCTAAAAAAGGACGGAGGAGCTGTCTGAATGAAGTTGTCCATTTTTCTCACCTGTTGTGTTCTGCACTGGAAACTTAATTTCATGGTGTTTTGCTCCCCAGACCTACTTCTGGGTATTTAATCAGATGGCTCCGGCTAACAGGAAGACAGTGTATGCTTTTTAATTATAAATACACTCAGCAGAGGTATTTGCTTCTGACATTGCAACAGTGTGGGCAGGTGTCAGGTTGTGAAGAACACAGGCAGCAGTCAAGGGAAGTTTCTAATATCTTTAGAGAACTGTAATTTTAGTAGGGTACAGTACAGGCAGAGCCCAAATCAGGAGTTTACAATTTCAGGAAATTAACTCAATCTGTTTAGTTTTGAATACAGAAGATTAGACAAAGGGCGCCGGATTCAAATATTCAAAATCCACAAAGGTGCTGACAAAGTCAAATCGTGGGGCCTGAGTCGAAACTATGGAGAAGTGCCTGTGAACGTGAGAACCGGAGACACTTTCTTATTTTATGAAGGGTTTTAGGAGTCTGGAACAAGCTCGCCAGCCATTTTCTGAAGCTAATACCCTGGCTGCTTTCACGAAATGGCTGGGTAAGATTCTCAGTTCAAAATAGGTACAGTACTTGCAGCCAAATGAGAGAGATGGTCAGAGAATGATCTCCTTTCTTATACTCATAACACTCAACAGTCCTTGGAGGGATGGTTACATTGTCTCAAAATGATAAGGAAAGATATAAAGCACAGTACTGAAAAAAATACTTTATTTTTCTTCACCAAGCTATTGTTTTGTTTAATTTCTAATGTCTCATCCTCGTGTTATTACCAGAGCTATTAAAGCAATGTAATACATGCTCATTTTGATCTAACATCATGTACATTTCAGTCATGTGGATGTCCACCTGGAAAATAATCTCATTTCCATTAGATATCCCCCCCCAAAAATGCAGATAACCATGAGACATTCATAATGTTCTAATTCTTTATGATTTTACTGTTGTTATGGTTTTGCAATATCCCTTTTAGCATTGTTTTTTCTGCTATCAGATATTTCAGAACCCATAATGACAATTTTTTTAAAATAACAGTACATTTAGCAATTAGGATATGATAGAAGAATTCACTCATCATGTATAGTAGTGGCAATATCAGTCCCCTGCAGCTGTGACAGAATAATCTTAGACTTGTAAAACAAAAGCAGATATCAGACCCCAGGCTTGTTCACACTTATTAAACACCTTTCCTCACTGTTGCTGATGTTTCAACTTCATGCCCAATGATTCAACTTGACCAAAACTCTTCCCATGTTTTTGTTAAGAGTTCTTTATTCTTTATTCTGTAACAAAGTAACAAAGTATGAGTGTGTGGGTGCTTGTAAGCAAAATGTTCTTTTTAGTTTTTACTTAAAAGCACCAAATGATGTTTGATATTTTATGTACCTGCTCCCAACAAGTGAACCTTTAAGGAAACATGTGCTTAGATAATTGACCATTCATCGCTAGAATGTGACATTGACATAGATGTCACGTATAAAAATGGTTCCTTTGAAAGTTAGAAAATACAGTAGAGAATATGTCCATAACACTCAACTTTTTTTTAGAGACCTTAAAGGACTATGTTGCACTACATTAAAAGCAAACTTTAACAGACTGTAACAAAAATGTCTAATTTATTTTATATAACTAAGATATAGAGAAAATCACCCTCATGGGGACAAGAAGAAATAAAGCTATTATCATCCCCAATATTGGTGCAGGCCACGGTGTACTTCTGGATGAAAAACAATACTCGTAAATCAATGTATTAATTCTGCTTTTAACTAAGCACCAATTCTTCACTAACAACCCATCATATTGAATATTTATCGCTTTAGACCCCTGTCTGTGACCTGTTCATCTTGTCCGCTCGTGTTCTCAGTGCTGCCAGCTCTGGAGTCGGCAGTGAGTTTCCTGCGACCTGTCGGCCTGTGGAGACTCAGAGCCGGGACCACGGAACAAGAGGGAAATCAGCTGGCCACTCCCATGGCCAGACGGTCAGTGTCACCTCCGGAAATCAACATCAGGCAAACCGGCAGCAGGGATTCAGTTCTTTCATCCCATCCTCGAGCTTCTTAATCTTAAAGAGGTGTTTCTAAATTTAGATTAATTGAGCATTTCTAAATGTATAGAGTTGTCTATATTATATGTGATACACAAAAAGCAATACATCATAATTATCCCTTTCCCTTTCTTCTTTTGGTTGTTGTATTGTTATGTTGCCAGTACTTTTACTGTCAGGAGCCATGTGGGCCTGTCCATTTTTGATATGATGGAGCATTGTAAATGTTAGACCTGCTTTTGTGCCACACTCTGGTTAATTACGTTGTAATGCTGTTGTCCATTACTGTCCTTAGTGCATCTTTCATAGTGTTCCCCTAGATTGCCTCTTCAGCAGCTGAATGAAGAGCTCAGAGTGCCTTTGCTACACGGGTCTGTGTTTCATGAATATCAATACTTCTTCTACCTTAGTCAAAAGTAACAGTGCTAGCTTTCATTACCCAACAAAAGCTCTAATCAATGCAATTTAATAAAAGAAGGCTGAGCATATTTCACTCCAAAGCATTGCAAATAATAGCCCTGCAGAAACACTGTTATTGGTCTCAAAACTTGACATTTTTCTCTAAAAATTTAAGATTTATTTCTATTAAAAACACATTGTTACTTGAAAATTATCTGTAATGCACTGCTATAGACACATTAAGGCAAGAGTTAGCTCATCGCTGGAATTAATGGTGTCTGAAGATGGTCATTAGTTTTTTTTTGTATGGACACTGTAAGAGAGGTTCAGTAGCCTATTGATAACTATGACTAATGTTACCACCAAAATACATTTGTAACAATAAATGAATAATCATTAATCATTAAATAACTTAATTAATCATTCAGAAAACTATACCTATTTACATGATACCTGTATACTGTTTACTTGATGTTATTTTAATGTATTGTCCCTAAAGAATCAGTGTTTAAAATGTGTGCTTTGGTGTTATTAAACATTATATCAAATGAGCAAGGTGTAGTACATGAAATCTTACAGTATAATTATTTTTATGATCTACTAATCACAAAATGCTTTCTAATAATGAAGACGCAATAAAGCAGAATTGCACTTAATATGATTTTTATTTCAAGCATAAGAGCTAATCATACTTTAAAGACAAACAACAGAGTCCACTTTTAACTTAGGCAGCTATGTCCAGATCAAAAAGCTAACGTTAACTCTCAATGGCTGCTGCACCAAAACTCTATTTATTAGAACACATAAAAATACTCAGAAAGTCACCTTAAATTTTTCACTTTGGTTGATACAATAACAATTAATCATATTAACAACATGACACCATATGTGTTATCTGTGCTATAAATCTCAAGTTATCAAAATACATTCACAAAAATTCATCTATATGTGGCTTTTATAAACTAATACAAACCAATAGTTGCTTAAATAGGACTAGAAATACAGCTCCTAATATAGAAGTAAATACCTCTCTCTACAACTGTGAAAATACAGGCACTAAGCTGAAAGGTAGAGCTGGTGTAAATAAATCAAAACTGTTAAAAAAGCTTTAAAGTGTGGTTACAGTCTGTGATATAACTCTGCTTTATATATTTTTTATCCACAGTCTTCCTACGAACAGAATGTAGAAACGGTTCTATCAATATTGAAAATTATAACTTTGGTTCTTTGTGAACCTGTTCGTGCAGTAACAGGAGCTCAGTCAAAGCAGTTTAAAATAACCACTAGCCTTCTTCATCCTGCTATATAAAAACACAATGTCTTTGATAAGCCAGTTACATTTACGGAACATTTTTTGAATTTTCTGTACTTGGAAATACAAGAATGTGATACATCTGGCTTAATTTTAAAAAACGTCTTCAAAATTGTTGCTAAAAGCCAAAGCAGCTTTTCATATAAGAAACCTTAAGCAATATTACAATTCTATGTTACAGCATGATAAACTTCATAAATACTGTAAATGTGCTCCATTGGTTTTTTTGTGGTCCATATATATAGTAAACCAGTATGTACTACTATGCATGAAGATGACATCATTAACATGACACTTGCTATTATATGTAATTCATCATGGCCACAAGCAGATAAGAAAATAAGGGACTGATTTGCAATGGAAAAATGTAGGAACTGTGATGGCAGACTGCAGGCTTTGTGAATGATTGTGTGAATTCTAATTAAGCAACCAGTACACAGATTGTATATGTTAGTGCTGGCAGTCATGTGCTGAGAAAACTGTGTTTCAAATTCCAGGAGAGCTGATTAGTAGAGAGAGAAAAAAGAACAAAATTGATTTATTAAAGTACTTCTTTATGTATTCTCCAGAATACAAATGTCTCTAAACATTCATCATGGGCCTTGAAAGAAAACAGTTCCAAAATGCATTTATTTTTATTTATTTTAAAATAAAATCTAAATAAATAATGTTAAAAAGACAATGTAGAACTTTCTTTGTGTATCAGACTATTACAAAATCTACGAAACAGGAGCCGAGAAGATCATAAAATAGAACAGTAGAAAAATTAAAGCAATCCTGACATCAGCTGAAGTTGACATGTACTAACCTGTCTCCTTGCGATTCGTCTTTACCATCAACAAACTGAACTTGATCCTTTTCCACTCTGCCCAGAACTAAGACTCGCTTTTCTGTGTCAATCACACACTGAAAGAAGATGTCAAAACACAAGGTTTTGTATATTCAGAGAAAAACATAAAAGAGATAAATGGATAAATCACTCATATAGATAATGTTAATGCTGGACAGCCTCTAAAACATAATTAAAATAAACCATAGTGAACAGAAAAAAAAAAGTTAAGAAAACTATTTTATCTAGTGTTTTTCTAGTGGAAATCATAACAAAATTAATTAAGTAACAAAAAATAGTTTTTTGGTCTGTGATGAAGATGAAATCAAGTTTATTTACAGAGCAGTATAACATCATAATATAGGAAGCTGCTACAGGTTTAACTCTAATAAAGCTGTAAAAAATAAGTAAAGCACACATGACAGAACACAACTGCATTAAGTGTAATGTAGCAAAATAAAAAAAACATATGCTGTAGTTGTTATGGCATCAAATTCCTTATTAGAAGGCAATACATTCTGCCTTCAGACAGCAATGTAAACCATACTACAGTTTTGGGGGTTTAGCTCTCCAGAGACCATTAGTTATCTGTAATTGGAAATATTAACAGCTTTCTTACCTTCAATGACTTCAGAGTTTTACTGCCCAGTGACATAAAGTTCCTGTCATTTTCTGTAAAATGAATTAATTTAAACTGTATCAGAACTGCCACAGTCATCATGTATATTGTATCAATACATTTCTAAATTACAGCATTCCACCACACTTGCAGTCAATATTCAGATCACTGCATGAAAGTTCAGAGAGATTGAACATTAAGTGTAGTCTTTTTGCTCAATTCTCAGCAGTCATGATTTAACATATAATATTACAGACTTTGGTACTTTTTAAACTCACCTACAACAATTACTGAGCAGTCGACCTTCACATGCCCAATCATCAGAGACACTTTCTCAATCTGTCCCATGGCTTGGAAACGATGTGAAAACAGGAGGTTGTCTGTTTCAATTTTGTTCGCATTGACAGATTCCTTTAAACTGAAAAGGTAAAAATACACATTAGCTACTTGTTTTATGGATGGAAACACAAGCCTTAGATATACAGGACTGATTGCCAGCTGTGCCCGGGATTCTGTGCAGCAGGACACAACCGGCTCAGTGCTACCTACAGTAGGTGGGGCTGAGATGAGTGAATCAGGGCTCTCTCAGCTCCTGGCACAACAGCACCCCCTACCACTTCCCAGGAACTGCAAGGTTCACAGTGACATCACTGAGGACACGCCTCTCAGCCAATCAGAACTGTGCCGCCTGTACATTGCTGCAGAGCCTGCTGCATCTGAGAAGATAATGGCTTGATGGCTGGTAAGTAAAAAAAAAAAAGACTTTTGACCAATTACCCATCATTATCTCAATAGTAAATATTGGTTTGCTATTCCTCTATCTCTCAATGTGGGTGCAGAGGCGATCCAGAGGTAATTGTTCAGACGTAAAGACACAGTTTGCAATTCTAGATTGGGTGATATCATTGTAAAAATAATTGCCAATTTTCTTAAAGGAACTTTTTATCCTTTTTGTATTAAATGATCCACCTAATCCCCTTTGAGTCTGAGCCAGAAAAGCACTCTCAATGAAGTCTGAAATCTTGCAATTTGTAAATAAAATTATATAAGTAGTAGTTGCATTGATCTTTCAGTGAAACAAATTCAACCCGTGGTTTTCAGGCACTTTACTGCCATCAAAACTGTTGCTGAATTTAAAAAAACAGTAAACATTGTACTACATAATGGTGACAAGCCACTAGATGTGTAGCACAAAGACCATTCTATGAGCAGAATACTAACAGATTGTTTTGGAGAACAAATATTTTGCAGAGAGGAAAAGGGAGTGTATAATAAGGAAAACCCTGGCTCCCAAGTGACTCAACCAGTATAGACGCTTGCTCGTGCACAGGTAGAGCTCTGTAGTCCAGGAGCTGCAGGTTCGAGCCTGAGTCTTGTCACTAGCCAACTGGGATTCCCTGAGTAGATGGCACATGAGTGCCACCGAGGGGGAGGCTGGGAGAAGTTGGCCAGGGCCCTCTCTGGTCACAGCGACAGAGTGTGTGAGGGATGTGCTGCTTCTCCAATTGCTGCTGAACCTCCATCGGTTTGCAAATAGGTGCCCAGATAAAACAATCACACAACGGGCTATTCCACCAGGTGAGCTGACACAAAAGAATTGGTGATGATTTTTTTCTTATCCAATTGTTTGCGATGCATACCCGAGTCTGTCCAGACACGCAGTGGAAATGAAGTTATACTTGCAGCCAGTGTCAATCAGGACCTTAATCTCCCTCCCAGAGCACTGTTGGGAGCAGGGGAAATGAGATTAGTTAAATAGAGAACATTTCTCTATTGATTTAATGAAACCATAAATCAGCAGAACGGGACTATTAAAATTACATTAAAGCTGCATTAAATAGCAGAAACTGCACTACCACTACATTATTATTTTTCACATTAGCTAATAAAAACAGAGATACCAGCATTTTCACTTTTAGCAGCAACCAACGCCTGGTCTTTTTTCATATTTGCCAGTAAATGCCCAAGACAGCAGTGTAATAATCCTCACTCAGAATCTCTGAAGGTCACAGGAAAAGTAGGATATCCTAATGTCCCAAGGTTGACTGGAATGTATTCATTCAAACTTTACCGTAGGTTACACAGAATGTCCGATTAGAGCAGCCAGCATTTGTTGGACACCATAAAAACAACCCAAGAACCCCTGCATACTTTGAATAAAAGGTCAGATAAAAGCAATATTAAGGGAAAAATATGATATAGGTAAACATAAAGCTTTAGAGTCACTTGCTTACACTTTCAAAACAAACAGGAGGTACAGGACACCACGTGTACCATGAATCTTCAAATACGGAGGTGCTGCACTTAAGATTAAAAAAATTACCCAAATAAATTACAAGGTTTTATTTCATATTGCTTGTTTACCTTCTCTACAAGTTTCCCAATCTTTTTAAGATAGGCTTCTGAAAAAATACAACAATGCTGCTGTATTACCTTGTTTAGCAGTCAACACTGCTTATATCTACTCTGACTGAGTTCTTAAAATGTGTTGTTACCTTGCAACACACAAATATGAGGTCCTCTTCCTCTGGTACTGTTATGCCCTCTGGTTTGCTGTGATGAAAACCATTGCTCTGTGCATGTATTGCATTGTTTGGGAGCCTTGTTCCACGGTTGTTCATTCGAAATCTCGACAGGTTTGTTTCCAGTAGTCGTCTCTGAAGGATGTTGTGTGGCTGCTGTAAAAATGAATAACTGCCTTTAATACTAGCAATTCTTTGCTTTGTCTCTATGCAGAGATGCTGTCATCAAAATTAACCAATCACAAACATAATGAAAGCAGTTGGATATAACACCCAAATTAACAAGGCTCACTTACCTTCATATGCATTTTATTTGAGGTATAACAGAGTAATGTGCAAAATTCTGGTAAACTTATGTGAGAGTATTAACTGTATATATCTTTGTATAGTTACTGTACTGTATATTGTGTTGATTGATTGTTGTTTTTTCATTTGCAGACATTCTTACTGAACATTTTAATATCCTCTTTTTCAATTCTGTTTTTTATTTTTTTAAAGCAAGTCAGGTCACTGAAACTATACCTCTCATATTAGCCCAGGAGAGAGGAAGGCAGAATCCATGTCAATGTGAAACATGCGCTGCCAAGCCATCATCTAACTCTCCCTCCTTGAGCACACAGTGACATCAGCAGAGCACAGGCATCAGAGGGAGGACAGATGCAACTCTCCCTTTAACACAGCAAGTTCAAATGCACCAGACAAGCTGAAAGCATCACTGTCAGATAGGAAGCCGAGGCATTCCTGGCCACTTTCAAACCTACCCAACACTGGAAGAGCTCAGCCAGCTGGGAATCTTATCACTAGCTAGACTGGTGATATCACCCTGTGATCACCCAGATTAAGATTCAGATCTGTGATCTGTGTGCACGGTTTTATGTCTTGAGACACCCAGATGCCCCTTATCTGTGCTTGTGTTGCTCGTTCTGAATTAAACATACCCATCACAAGAAAAGTGCTTAAATGCATAACAGAGCTTTCTTTGCCATTGATGAAAACAACAACACCCTTCATCTTGAAATTGCACAGCTACAATGTTTGCCTTTCAGAAGCCAAGCAGGAATATGCAAGAACTCAGGGTATGAACAGCTTGCTCTGCTGGGCGGCTTAAACCAAACTGCCATCCAAGAAAATACTGGGCCCTAAATGTTAACTTTGGGCTTAAGTGTTCTCTTCCTTTAAAAAGCCACATCTGCTGCTCTCCCAGAAAGCACTAAAAAATGTCCTGCAGTGATCTGCATCATAACCCCTTGGTGAAACACCTGCAACAAACAAATCTGGAAAAAGTTGTTGTAAGGAGAGCAGCATGGTGTCGATGCAGTGAGCTCTTGTGTCCCAGGTTTGATTCCTGACTGGATCTTGGATTTTTTTCATCCATGCGTGCTCTGACTTCTTCCTTCCTTCCAAAGACATGCTAATTAACTGTTGTCTTTGTGTGCACTATCACTGTGTCTCTGCGTGCACACCTGTCCAGTGTGTAACCCTGACGTGCACCAGGAATCATCTCCGGGTTGCCTCCACATTTACATGGAGTAAACGACTTTCTAATGAAGAATGGATAGTTTAAGGAAATGTTATGGAGGATTGAGCAGAAAGGCAAGGATTAATAAATAAATCTTTCACTTTTTTTGGTCAGCAATTTCGGGTTCACCTCAGGCTAATCAGAGGAGGCTTTAGACTCTCCCACATTTATGTGCCCGATGTCTGCCACTTGCAATGTTGAGCAGCACTTACATCATGCCCCTGCCTCATTGAGTGAATCACAATCCTTCCTCTCGGGAGACAGCCCAGCCAGATCCCCCATACACTGCCAGAGAACCTCTGCTGCAGCATGTAGGTCATTGTGGGATGTGTGGCACCTGCGTACCTGTGGAACCCTGGAGGATCTGTCCTCGCTGGCTCCACAGCAGTGACATCCAAATTAATTATACACAAGACACTAGCTTCCATAACGAGGAATCTAGCACGGGCAAGGAAGAACTTTCCCAAAACACATATTATCTCTTGTTCTGCGAAGGATTTATATCTTGCTCACTAGTATTAGATAGGGGAATCAAGTAGTATACAGCTACCCAAAAGAGGGCTAGATTCTAGCAAGTCACTAGTTTGTCTGTAATATTATAAAACCTCTCAGCAGAGTCACCTCCAGAAGTTCCAGACATTTACACTCTGTGTTTTGTTTTGCCACAGAACACAATTTCAGTCAAAGGCCTCCTGAATTAAGCATCGATTTGTACAGATATTAAAATGATCCTTTCCATATCAGACCAATACAAGGGCACCAGTAAAACTAACTGGCTTGGAAGATCTCAACTGAGACTTTTTAAGCATAGTTGGAAATACAAAAGTGGGGTTAAGAAGCTACATAACAACTTATTTGTTAATATTTTCTATAAATTCACTATGAAACTGCAGAACAACTAGGATTGAAATTGTATAATAAACAGCATATAAAATAAATACAAACATCATAATTCATAATGTAAATACTGTATAGTTCATAATGCAACTTGTATAGGTGACTCTCTGACAGCTGCTAGTAAACACTACTTTAAGAAAAGCAGACTATATACTGTATAGCATAAAACCTTGTTGCGACAGCTATTTGATCATCTGTTTATATGTGATCAACCACAACCAAAACAATATGTTTTTAATATTTTACGTCAATCTTCCTTAACGTAGTGGTTAGTTAATTTACAATTCGTAGCAAAGGTTGAAAAGGCTATATATGGTAGTACAGGCTCCTTTTAGACACCGGCAAATTATTATTTCAAATGGTTATTTTAATAGCTTATTAGACAACCGGGTTCATCAGCAGTCTGTTCAAGTTCATTTTCCCTGAAGAGGCCTTCACGAACAGATTCTCCTTAACGATGGAGCAGCATAAAAAATAAAAGCTGTCGCTCGACCATAAGCCTAGTCTGTTACCGTTATTATTAGTAGGAATAATATTATGTGCCATCAAACCTATTAAGTTTTAGGGAGACAACATCGTCTTCCCAACAACAAAGCATCGCATTTTAACTGAAAACAGGAAATGTGGCTATATTAAAACTTTTAGAAAAGCTTATATGTCTTTGGAATGTCCCTCTAAACGAAATGTCAATACTCGTAGCTATAATACTATATTATTATCCGAATCATTAACTTCCAAGACAATTAACTTGTTCTGAATACAGTACGTAAACACATTCAATAACGACACATTTTAAGATGGGCATATAAAAAAGATAGTCAATGAACACGTTTTAAACACGAAGGTAAACTCTTACCATTTCTTTTGAGGTGCCTAATTTCTTCAGGCCGTCTAACGGGAGCAGGTCCGCGGAGTCCTTGTGCAGGAACTGGACCGCCTGCTTCATCCTCCGCTGCTGCCTCAGCGCAGCAGCCTCTCTGATCTCCATCTCCTTCCTGCTGCCGTCGGTTAGGACACCAGAATAAAACATCTCCGGCGAAAGGCAACTTCTTGAGGCTCCGTTTAAAAGAGCCAGAAGGAGGCAGAGCACGGTCTGCGGCTTTATATACAGGTGAAGCGCGGTGACGCGTCGGACGCCGCCTGTTGGGTGACCGCAGAGCCGAGCGCCGACTGTGACATTCAGCAATGACAGGACTCGGGGCACCGTTCAGAGAGAGATTAACACCAAGAGAATCCGTACGAATACGGAGGAGGCTGTCTTTAGAGAAAAAATACATCTAAATCGTTTGTTTAACGACCTGTTGTTCGTTTACAGACAAGAACACTTGTCTAACACTCATCTGAAGGAAATATCTTCATACGGCGGTATTAACAGTCACCGGCACGTTAGGTTCAATCATTTCAGATAAGACAAGTAATACTGAGGGAATAGTTTAGAAATTAACCCACACACCCATCTTTTCCACGAAAATATTAACTTCAGGTTAAATCCGAAGTGAAAAGTAAGTATTCTTCTCTCACTGAAGGCTTCTCTGGTACAGAACAAGTAGAGGTTGTGAAAACTCTAGAAAAGCAGGAAATAGCAGCTAGAAATATCATAACCGTTCAGCTATTGAGCCTTCTTCGGGTGTGAAAAAATAATGCTACAACACCCAACACAGAACGTCTCCAGACTTATTTTCAATGTATAGCATGTGGCCCATCATTGTAGACCTTGTACAGCCAAATGGTTCCTTTAAAAACTCCAGTTGCTGCTTGAAAAAGTGAATGATGGAGAAGCTGCTGAATGCAGGGGTGATTTCAGGCTCTCTCTGCACCTTGCAAAGGTGAACCCATAGCAGGTTTGAAGAAGACTTCAGTTTTTTTCGTCAGCCAGTGGAAGTTGTTCTTTGTCAAGGGCTCTCTCTCCTCCATTTGATTCCATCACGCAAGGATACCAGTCATCTTAGAACAATAATCTACAACTTTAAACTAGAATGGAGAAAATTCACAGACAAACTGCAAGGAAGATGTGCAGGAAGTAAAAAAAAGAGGTTCCAATGGAAAACCAAACTTCTAAAGACCTGGCAAAATACTTCTGTCTTAATGTCAAGTAAAAATGCAAGAAGTAGAGACTACTACATTAACACGATTATGATTTAACAGGAATCACACAACAATGGCAAAACCTTGGTGTCTTATAAAGAGAGGACTGAGGTATTGTCTGCATGGATCAGACTTGAGGGTTCAAGAGGCATAATGTTAGGAGGATGCTACTGACAACCAAATTCAAAACTCAATTATAATGAAATAAAAAGATAAAGCTGGCTTTCATGAAAGATTTTAATTTTCCCCAACAAAGACTGAGGAAAACCATCAGGGACACTGAAAGAGGAGATTGAAATGACACATTGCTAGCTTTCTTAGTTTGTCAAGGCACATACTGGTCTTTTTGAACAATCAGGAGACTATGAGGAAAATAGAGGCGATATAACCATTACATCAAAATATGACATGCTTTGAAGTATATTCTGAAACTGTAAAGGTAGTGTACAAAGTGGGCTATAAAGGAAGTGAGACAGGATTGTTACAGAACTGAGACGTAAGATGAGATACGAGTCACTACCATTGAATGAGAGCAAATTCTGCTTACATGTACAGATTAATCCCTGAAGTCAAAGTCTAGAAAGCAGTGGCCCAATTAGTTAATCATTCAAGAAAAATGAGAAAGAAAGCACTTTCTAGAATGATTAAAAAACAGCACAATAAGTTGCAAACAAGTTTAAAAAAATTGTTAGAAAAGCCAACAGAGAAATGAAAGAATATCACAATGAAAAGGAAAGGTTTTCCCGCCAAAACACTGCAACAACAAAAGAACTGTAAAGGATGAAGAAAATTGCCTCCTGCCCAGGAAAGAGTATAAAATTGTAGTAACACAGAAGTGGCGGACGTTTCCCTGCTACTAGCTACATGTCAGATAAATCTCCAGGGCCAGATGATATACTACCAATTGCACTAAAGGAAATGAGGGTTCTTATTAACTACCTCATTTCAATGTCACTCAAGACATGGATAACATACACTGACTGGAAAACCGCTGAAGCAGCATCCTTCCATAACATGGTGACAAAAGAGAATCATGTAATAGGAGTAACTGTTGGTCTGTAATTACAGTCACACATATGGAGCTGACAATTCTAACTAAATTAGTCATATATACAGATTTAGTATTCTAACAGACAGCCTAATTAGACAGGAAATTTAGAAACGAGATCTTGAATAAGGGTTTTTTGAACAAGCTTATATTAAGGAAGAGCTGGATGGGATATTGGGATTAATCAAGTGAGCTAGATGAGTTGTAAATTATGTTCTCAAAGTGTTTATTTTTTTAAATCACATAACAATGAAAGCCTTCCATTTTGAATAAGGTGTTCAAGACCTGGAACCGAGACAAATGCAAACCAAAAAAAGCTGACGCCATGGACTTTATCACAGAAGGCAGTTCTTTCCACAACTATAAATTAGTTTTGCCTAAATACATTTCCATAAAATAATCCTCACCAGTATATTACACATCCCTGCTAGACTTTATCTTCACATACTGTTTTAGCAGCTTAATGACTTTTCAAGTCCAGATTTACTGTACACTACATATCAATCCTGTCACATGACATTGTTCACAATTAAATTATACCCAATGATGCAGCACAGAATTAGCTACCGTCTGACGTAAATGCTGCCCAGCTGATAGTGGCCAGGTCTGTGCCCTCGTCAATGTCTGGAAGAGTGAAGTCAGCAAAGACTCGCGCCAGGCCCTCATTCTTGTGGTCCAGCCCTGGCTCCTCGGAAGCCATAGTTGCTTTAATGGGAGTCAAGCCAAGGAAAGCGAACACGGACAGATCCTTCTCACTGTTGTTACCCTCAGGGCTGGACCTAGCATTTTCTGCGAGGGGTGTAAACCCAAGGCTTTCATACTCTAGACTCCCACCACCGGGAGACTTAAAGAAACTGTCACCAAGTAAGCTATCCAGAGATTTAGTTGGTGTCTCTCCTCCTGGCAGTGGGACACTCCGCAAAAACAGAGCAGGATCTTCGCCTGGTGTTGATGTGGCCAAACATTCCATGTTTTTCTTTTTAGGTGTTTTAAAAGGAGATGTTGCGAATATTTCACTGTCCACCTTAGGTTCCAAAGACACGTTATTCTCACTGTCTAACCCCGAGTCATTTGCGAAGCCAGGTTGGTCCTGCGAAAGCAGTCCTGGATCCTTTAAGGGCTGAAGTTTTTGCTTCCGTTTCTGATGAAGCCTCTGCTGGGTGCATTTATTCCTGCTCTTGGTTATGATGGGCTCCCGTAATGCTTGGCTTATAGCAGGTACTTGAGGACTAAATGCAGTGTGGGCACTTATGGTGATAGAAATCTAGAGAAAAGAGAGAAACGATGTTTTGAAGCTCAAAAAGCAATCACTTTATGAAAGCAGAGAACTCAAGGACAGAATATCAAAAGATCAAAAGAATCCATTTTACTACAGCCCCTGGCAGATTCAGACAAACATCAGACAGATGTACTGCATTACCTTCGGAGCAATCGCTCTCTGTGCAGTGACAGTCTGGGTGCTGTGAGGAGGCTCGTGTGGCGCCACCTGGCAGAGAGCTGAGGGGTTTATGAAGACTGGAACGGGGACCAGGCAGGGCACAATGCCATGGGGCAACAAAGGCTGCATTTTCTTCACAGCACCTAGCCATTATTAACAGAGACATGGAGACTTTAAGGGCCACATTCATAAAGAATTTTTAACCCTGCTACTTTTATCACATTTCCACATATAACAGGTACAAAATGAAGACTCTTAAAGGGGAACTGCGGTCCGTTTCTCAGACCGGTTGTTAAACCTTGGTAACAAAAGAAATGCAAGAAATGACCAATTTTACACATTTTTAATTAAGCACAAAATCGTGACATTTGAGAAAGTACCGCAAGTCGCCATGTTGTCACAAACCCCTGCGAAAGGGAGAAGTTGAGCGAATTGCGACATGAAGCGGCCCTTCCTGCTCACTAGTCACTGTGATGTACAAGTGAATAAGTACAGGGTGTGCGGCAGACATTTCACCACAGACATGTTCCAACTTCATCTGCATGCAGAGTTAACCAATAACTACTATTTGTCGGCAGAACCGTCTCGAAATCAAGTGCAATATTTCCACTGGATTAAAAGAGATGCTTGTGTACAATGTAATAAGGCCTCTTCACGTCACTGGAAGGTTTGTTGCCTCGTTCTGAATCGCAGACAGTGATAGCAACGTGACAATATGCATACCTGGAACTTTTGTTTATTTTGTGATGTAAAATGGAGGATTTACATGTTACAGTATACATTTAACTCTTAATGTGGTTTGAAATGCACTCATCAATGCTGATTCGTCCTAACCCAGAAATATAAAAATAGCATTGCAGTTCCCTTAAATTAATATTCTGAAAGGTTTAAAGGACACTTCACAACTTTGGGAGCTGGGATATAAGGAAAAATACATTTCACACTTTGTGGTGACTATTTTATGGATATATCCCTTTAGTATACACTTATTCAGCCATGCCAAAATAAAAAGATTGAATAATAAAATACCTTTTTTTCCTACTGACACACTTGGGACTCCGATATTCTGAAAAAGACAATTACAAACAAGGACAAAAAATTAACTAGACATACACTTTATAACACGTCTTCATTGCTTGCCACATCAATTACTTGACTGAAAAGTAAGGAGTACAATCCTGGAAGAGAAATCTACTCCTGTTAAAAAGAAAGGCTATTAAAAAGCTCTCGGTTTTAAACAAGGTGCTAGACTGCAAGAGGGAACAGGTCCTATTAGAACAAAGGCTTCACAGTCTGCAGATCTGCTCCTTCAAATAGGTTTACTATGAATGTGCAAAAACAAGAAGTTAAAAGAAAAAAAAACATCTTTTTGACATTCTGGCCTATAGCACATAAAAGGCATTTAAAGGGGATTCCTTAACAGGAACTTACTAGGAAATAACTATTACACAGTTAAACTACAAATTTGTCTTTCACTTGTATAGGAGACATCTTTATTTTTATTATGGCAATAATAAGAACCCGACACAGAACATATTTTTGCCAAACTTCCTTCATAAAGAAAAGCAGTTGAGATGGCCTTTATATTTCTCCAGACGTTAGCCTTGCCTCACATGAACACCCCAGTGCTGTCCTTACTGATGCTTACACTTGACTCTAATGATGGAAAGACGCTGGGTTCCGGTTGGGCTTTCACTGTCCAAAAGGAGCTCCTGCCGTTTCCTTCTGTCTCCCGTATGAAAATATCCCGGATTGACAGGCTGTGTCGGATAGAATTCTGCAAAAGATAAGATTTTTAGAACGGTTTTCTTCCAATAGATGGAATCCACACGGAGACTAGTGATCAGCTTTGACACGGACTCGCCTTCAGTGTGCACCAGTGAAAGGCTGAGTAAACGTGGGAAAACTGCCGTTTCCACTTACAGATGTGTACAATCCACACATCATTTGGATGGTCTACCGTGTGCATCTGCATTTCCTAAATATACATATTTCTGTATACTGTAGATGTGGAGACATAAGCGTTGCAAGCCAAGAACTCTGTCAAGACTGATGTTTTCATAAACTCAAGTCTTTCTGTTCAACAGCACACTCACTCTGGTAACTGGCAATCCATCTTTGCAAGAGCTCCAGTGTGTTCCCAGATATCACCGACGTCAGCAGAACACCTCCAGGATGAAGCCAGAGGGTTTGTGCAGTTTGCACTTGTATGCAGTGTCAATGTCCTAATTGACTTTAAAGTATTTAAGTAGAGATTTACAGACTAATTAAACCCAAAGACCTACTGGTATTTTACATGTTGTATTATGTTGCAAAGGTCACTGTTTGGACAGAAACAATGCCATGGAAACCAGAAACTGAGTATTTATTGCACAGGAATGCATGTTGTTGCAAGTCTATTATGATAATCTTAATGATCAGGTTCAGCTGATATGGATAGCAAGTGCAATTACCTTCCACCCTGGGTTGGCATAGTTTTTGTAATAAGGAAAATGCTCCTCCACCCAGGCATAGATCTGCTGGAGTGTCAGCCTTTTTCCTGGAGTGCTGTTCAGGGCTAGCTTTATAAGTTCAGAATAAGAGTGTGGGGGACGCTTAACCAAAGGACATTTTGGTGGTTTCACGAACTGAAGGAAAAAGGGAGGAAAAAGAGAACAGGTCCTATTAGAACAAAGGCTTCACAGTCTGCAGATCTGATCCTTCAAATTTACTATGAATGTGTGCAAACAAAAAGTTAAAAGAAAAAAACACATCTTTTTGACATTTTGGCCTATGGCACATAAAAAGCATTTAAAGGGGATTCCTTAACAGGAACTTCACAAAAAAATAACTATTACACAGTTAAACTACAAATTTGTCCTTCACTTGTATAGGAGACATCTTTATTTTTATTAACCCTCTATGGTATGGTGTATGCTTAAATATAAAAATAAAAATATGTATTTAATTACCACCTTTGCTTCATGACAGCAGTGTAAATGAGCCTTCGTTCTAAGTCTTACCTTGGTTCTTGTAGTAACTTTCTTCTTTTGTTCTGGGATCATTCCAGCACAAGAGAACCTTCCCAGCCAATTAATGTTAGTCAGGCTGTCATCCAGTTCTGACCTATTTTGTGCTGTACAGTTTCACAGAAAAAACAACAACTTGTAGACTGATGGTGACAAAAAAGCAAGCTAGATGATAACACAAAAAGAAGGCTCTATCATGCATCTGATAAATCTGTACAATATTTAAACGTGTTCATTTTGTTAAATCTGAAAACATTGTTTCAAAGAACAGCAAAAAATATTATCTATGACTGGGAAAGAGTATACAAACTCCTATAGTAACTGGTGCAGCTTACCTTCATTTTCTTCATTTTCCATGCTATTTGAAAATTCTGTACGATCCGGCAATTTTCCAAAGCACAAAAATATCAGGTTCCCCTAAATTAAAAAAATATCCCCCCCTCTCTCCTTTGAGCAGATGAATTGACCTCCTTTGGTTAGATCCTTTCTTCTCATAGCATTTAAAGATTTGGGAATGTGTTCTGTCAGCTTGGCAGGCAAAAATGGTTTGAAAGGCAGCTTTACATACTCACAGTAGCTCCTTTTTCGGTTTTTACGCTGCAAAACAAGGACATTATTTCGTTACTTAAAACCATAACTTCAACAATCTATCAGTTTTGCTGACGTTGTTGTGTTGTATGAAAACGGTCTTAACACAAAATAAACACAGGCTGTCAGTAGCTTGTTTGTAAACTGGGCGCGTTGATGCAAGACCGTAAGACAAAACAACAGGCATCAGTTAATATTTTTATTAAGTACAGTGCCAAGTTGGGAGACACTTCGATGCAGAGCGAGTTACATTCATATCCATTTGCTGTGCGTAGACATGCATTTGACTGAGAAATAATGCGAGTGAAATATTGTAACCTTGAGCAAAGTAACACCAAGTGTCCCACCTGGGAGTCGAGCCCACAACGTCCCGTTACATTTAAAAACATCTCCGATTGCTTCGTATCCAACACAGTTCAAAACTATAAAACAGCTGCTGTTTCCTAAACTAACCGTATAACTACTCAGCTTTTCACCACAATAATACCCGGGTTTTGCAGATCGATCACAATTTTATTTTCTTTCCGTATTAATTCCGAACCACAACAACACACCATGATGACAGACATGATTTATCTCGAAACAATTTAGATAAAATGATGACAGCGCCCGAGAAATACCAATTAAGAGTCATTAGAAACGCCCGTTTTATACAAGATGTCGTCGATTCTACTACACATAACTAAAGATGTCGTTCATTTACACCTACTTCACAAAAGATGAAATGCCATTTGGAAAACCCCTCCGAGTCTTTGTCGCAAATGTCCACCCAACACCCTTTTGAAACTGGAGGCTTTAACTCTCCCGTCCAATCGCTGCCAAGAGTCAGATATCGCGATAATTTGTAACTGCGAAGACTCCGCACGGTGGTGAGTACTCTAGCGCCACCTTGCGTTCCGCAAGTGGAATGATCACGATGGGTGGTACCGCAGACATGGTGCTTGTGCACAATGGGTATACTGTACGACGATTCAGAGTATGCGTTGTTTATTCCTTTTAATATGATTGACGATGGTTATTCAGCCACTGCTCCCGGTCCGCTGTGAATCCTCGGAGACGGTCTTAGGGGTCCTCACACACAGGGAAACCTGAGCCCGCGTCGTAGCGTGGACATGAAGTCACTAGCATCTCCGCTGCAGGACACTTTCTCAGGATCTGTTGACTTTAAAATGATTTTAACTCTGTGTAGCTCCACCTTTAGTAATAACAGACAAATTCAATATTCGTGTATAAATGGACGTCTTGCTTTGGGTGACTCCAGACAAATGTTGAAAAAACAAAGGTTGAAAGCTCCTTTTATAGAATTTTTACAGGACAAAGTGCAACACCTTGCATTGCGTGAAGAAAGTCAAATTGAAGAAGCGTGGCATGGTGATTAGTGCTTGCTCTCGGGTCCAGGGTAGCGTGTATTCTGTTTGGAGCTTGCCTGGGTTATTGCTGGGTGCTCCAAATCGCTCTCACCTCCTGAAGAGGCACTGCCCCCTTTGTATACGAGTCCTGCAATGGGCTGCTGTCTCGTCCAGTGTACAATCCAGCTTCAGGCCCTAAACTGCCACAATAGGCTCCAGACTGCTGCAGTCCTTACTAGGAATAAGCAGTGTACTGATGAATGGATGGAAAAATACACATTATTTATTTACCTTTATTTACAATAACATCTGGCATACATATACAAAATATGGACAGGAATGTATTTCCTAGGAAATCTAGCCATTTTATTTTAGTAACCACTGCTAACCAACCTGGGATGTCAACATAACAGCTGACGTCATTTAACTGTACCTTGACAATTTTGTACACTGGTTGGATCTTCATATTTCAGATTAGCCGTCATACCAATCACTAGGACACAGTGTGAGGAGGGTGTTGGCTGAATTCAGATTGACCGTTCCATACTAGTTGTGTAAATTCCCTTGCAAAAGCAGCCAATGTAATAGCCTGCAAGATAACTATCAATTTATGCTACAAGTTCACAGACTAATATAAAACCCATCATAAAAACAAAAAAAATTGTCAGTTTACTTTTGCATATAACTAAAAACTAAAACTGGGGTTGACACAGCAACACAGAATTTAAGACTGTGAAATGAATTTTGTTCAGTGTCACAGGTGTATCTTGACACACTAAACCACTTTTCCACCGGTGCCATATTATACTAGACCAAGTTATGTATTATGTCTAAAAATGGAAAAGCACAGTTTGACTGGAAACCTAACAAGTAAAGTTACAGACTAACCCCACCAACCACCAGCTGCTATTCTGGCCCTGCTTGTACAAGCATCTAACAACATGAATATGTTTTACCTGAATCTTGCTTTATCTGTACCATTCAGTTCTGTTTTGGTAGGAAATGTTTGGGATATAAGAACCTCAATATAAAAAAGATGTTTCACACAATTATATACCTTAACAGATCATACAGTTTTAAGAATGTAACTTACTCAAATACATCATCATTACTACTGTTCCTACAACATTTTTACATAATTTACAATAGCCATTCAGAGAAAATAAGTCTAAGAAAATCCCTCCTTCCCATGTGGTACTTAAAAAAATGAAGACTACAACTGTTTCAGGTTTTCTGAAGTAGAAGTCATTCCTTTAGCTAAATTGTCCCCTGCACTGCTTTCCAAAAAATGTACACTTCCAAATTTCATCACTTTTATACAAGATGTACATGTCATGTTCAACTTTTAAGGAAAAAAGAAGTTTTAGGAAAACTTGCAATAAGCAATGAGCAAGTTGGGAAACCTTTTGTGATAATACTGTCTCACCGACATTGCCAATCAACTGTAGTTGGTTAACTCTTAAAGTCTCCAAGCACACATTTTCTGAAATGTTTCTAGAATAATTCCCCAATTTATACAAGAAAATACTTGAAGCATATCAGACACATATGAATATTGGAATATTACTTTCTTGAGTATTCAAAGTTGTGAAAAAAAATCAAGCTTCACTTATTTTTTTACTTGGCAATCATGCACAAAATGACAGGACTTAATGTAATCCAAATGTAAACACATCTTCTCTGTTTAAAAGGGGGGTTAAAACATTTTCTAGTAAAAAGTACATGTGCAAAAATATATGCTACATTTAAAACTAAGTATGTTAAAGAAATAGTCACTTTTATTCACGAGACAAAGTGTATGCTACTCTAGACTTTTCTAAACAGAATTGAACACTTACTGTTTTTCCATTTTGTTATTGGTACTAGAAGGCTTTTGGTAATAAAACTTCAAACCTACATGGGCAGCTCTTCCAATTTTCATTACATAATCATTAGGGTTATCTGAGAGCTCTTTCAAATAGACAGCTATAAAATGAATAGTCAAACAGCCCCCGGTGTGATGTTTTGTTTCCATGTTAAAGAATTTCCTGCTTGGAACTGGATTATATTTGTATACGATGCAGTAACTGCCTTTAACATATCAAATAATAATCCTGTTTTTAATGTGAAAATGAATAGAACAATGTTATTTTGTAGCTAGACATAAATTCGTGTAAAAGTGAAATATTATTTCCCACAAAAGGGACAGCATGTTCCTTTCTGTTTATTACTGCTTGTTGTTTGTGTTTTTTGCTTAAGAGGTAAATCTTCTCCCCTCGGTCCTAAATGTCTAACTGTCATGATTCCTGCATCTATCTGTGAGGCCATGAGTTTGACAGTGTTGAGATTTCTTTAACACTTTTTTCATTTTATAAAAAAAGCAATTTTTTAAAGAACCATTAAGAAACACCTCCTGTAACTCAAATGGCTTAGTACACACCACAGCACCCCTGAATAATTGAGTCATAAAGAACCCTAATGATATAATTGGGTTTGTAACATTTTTAAACTATATCCAGCTAGAGCACTAATAACCACTAGGCTTCCCTATTGCAAGAGCAGTTTTCCAAAGTGGACTTAATTCTCAGAAACAAACCCAACTAAAAAACAATGATGTCTTTATGTTAAAAACTCTGATCCAGGATACATACTCTTTTCTGCCAATGTTAAATCCTAATTAAAAAATAAAACTATTTTAAAAACATAGTAGATAGGTGATAGATGAACAATTTACAAGTCTGTTTTGGAACACTGCCCTTACGCTGGTCTGTGATAAATACTAAGTGTTTAAATTCCCAATTTAAAAAGCTGTAAACTCCCAGCGGGCCTTTTAGGGTGACTATGGTCTTTTCTTGCTTCTTGAGTGCACAATAAGCTCCACACAAGGATTAGTATAAATTATCCATATGGCATCAGTCTTCCCCTGAAGCTCAGTTCGCAAATTAGTCCTATGGGCGTCTTGTGACAGTTTTCTTGTGGCTTTTAATTCTTTTGTCTGTCAGAAGGTGAACAAATAATTAAAAACAAGAAGTGTCTCAAGAATGAGGCCCTTCTGAGTTGCTTCTATGGCCGAAGAAACCTCAAAACTTTGGAGCGCAGGAACCGAATGAATGACTTTGGAAACATCTCTCTCGACTCTTGAGCTGTGTACTTGAAATAGTTTTGAGGGTGTGCCAGTACATCAAACAGAGCCCTCATTAGCTTCTTGTCCTGAAAAGAAAAACAAACCAAACATCAAGGCACCTCAGTACCAGAGCAAATGTCCGCAGTTACAAAGCATCGTCCAGGATGTGGCACTGTCTCCACCTGAAAGGCATTTTCAGAGACCAACATGAAGTCGGTCTTACTTTAAATTACTATAAAAATAGAATAAGTATATTTCTATTTTACCTTACATAAAACAATAAAGACACCATAAAAAGAGCTTAATATAGGAGAATATACATGTAAAATAAATCAATACCTTCAGTATTTCTTGGTGATTTTCTGATGCATATAATCTACCATCTCGGACAATATCTTCAATGAGTTCTTGGTAGTCCTCTGTGAGCAAAAGCAGTTGATACCATGTTAGAACTCCACACTGCTATTGATTATTATCTTCAATAGGCAACAAAATTAACATAGCTTCTGTCATTAGAAAAGTATTCTTACCATCATACGTAACATAGGGCACCTGAAAGCCTTTTCCACTGTTTCCTTCATTGGATTTAAACTGGATCCATAATCGCTTGGACCGAGAAGTGAAAGCTATAGGGCGCTCGTATGTCTGACAGGTCTCGTACGTCGTCACAGAGTTTGAGGAAGCTGTAAAAAACATAATAATAAAATAATCAAATACGTACATTTCAGCTTTTTTTTTTTGCTAAAATATTGTGAACTAATATTTTTTATGGATGCACACATCTTCAGGTCACACCTCTGTGTGACTAAGTTAGTGTTAGAGTGTAATGGAGATATCCCAATTTGTATTTTGTGTTGTTTTACTGCTGTGCTCCAAGGCCACATTGTAGAAGAGTCATATGTCTCTGCTGTCTAAATGTGTACACTGCTCTGGTGAAGGAGAACAAAAAGGAAAAACATTTGTGACTGTGTTTGTGAAATTGTGGTGAGACCATTTTTTGGAAACACATTTCTTACTTTGAAGGAAGTAATGAGGTACAACAATCTAAAAATTTGTCATTGATGTTTCTTAATATTATATTGACAGCTTTCCCTAGAAAAATGTAAACTAACACCCTTGCTGGGGGCATTCTGAAATTATTTTAATGCTGCTTTGCAGTTGTACGCATTTTTAAGCCTGCAATGTGGACAGGACAATACTTACGGCTTTTCCTCATAACTAAATAGTCTCCACATTCATCCTCAATGGGGAGAAAGATCTCAGGAACAACAAGAAGAATTCTTCTCTTTGGTGGGGGGTTTATAGTCCACGTACATTCAATATTTGCTGGGTAGTTGCCAGGGTAATTTGGTGACTCAATGTAGCCAGTAAAATCTCCCAGTTCTCCACCACAGTGCCTGTCTGTGAAATGCAGTAAAAATTCTTTCAAATACTGACCTTCTACAGGGTGCTGCTAACTTCTGACAACTCCAGAATACACAGCAAGCTTTGTTGTATGCTCAGGCTTGCTCAAATGTATTTAAGAAGGGTTAGTTGATGTTTGTAAATTGCTACTGGTTAGTACTTGCTTAGTTTCTGTACATTACGCCACAGGTCATGCTTGAATACAAAAGAACATCCGCCTTACTTTTGCACTGTGTTATATTGGTTGATCCATCAAAATCGGTGGTGGTGTTTCCTGGACAGGCCACACAGTAATTCTGCCCAAACTCCAGCTGGTACGTCCCTATCGGGCAACGGATGCACCTGTGTGTGGTGCTGTTATAGAAGTGGCCCGGTGAGCACTGAACTGTTGAAACAGGAGACGGTGGCAACAGTAAGGAAATGGAGGTTTCTCAGCACAGCCCAAGGCCTAAATTCTGGCCCACACACAGGATGAAAATCCTCAGCTAAGTCATTGATAGATGCAGGAACCTTTGTCAAACAGAAAGTGGCTGCAGTTTAAACCCGACTTCACAGAACATAATTAAAGGTTTTAACCTTGTTTGTGTGTGGAAACGTTTAATCGTTTCGATAAGCCAGAATAACAAACCTTATGAAGGGATTACTCTACATTTTATTGGCATCCTGAAATGAAATGCTTTGCTTTTGTATGACGAAATGTTTTAAAAAAAGAGAAAGTTTTACATTTGTTCAACTTAGCAACGAATTACTTAATTAGTTATTCAAGATCTTCTAAAGGTAGGAGCTGTGCACCCCTGCCCTGGTACCATCTGGTACCATTCAAGGGCGAAAGTGCAGCCTTACTTTGTCCATTTCTTTTCTGTTCAAAACATAAAACTGATTTATGCCTTTCCACAAATTCCAAGGTGTAACTCTGCAAACAAAGCGCTCCTGTTCTGTGGTCTTGTTTTGAATTCTCAGCCTCACGTGCCGTTGATCATTTGTTCATCCAGGGGCCAGCACTGCTCCCACAGTAATACGTGGAATGGACAGCTGGAGGACTTAAATGAGAAGACCGGAAGCTATTCACAGGCAGCACTGCACTCCAACATAATGTCTGTGATTTTATTGAAGGAGATGAGAAATAGCACAAGCTGCAGTGAAGTGCCGAATCCAATCAAATCTGGGAGCATCCCACCAAGGGATATCGGATTACACTCGGGTTTGAAGCTTAAAATATTACCTCAAGCTTCAGAGTCGTGACGGAAAATGTGAAGAGGAGAAAAAAAAACCCCACTGCAGTTGCTTGACCAACAGACCTTTTGTTTCACAGTCCTGGAAGGACTCTGCTCCATCATGCTTGGTGACTAGGCTTCCTCCACAAGGGAAACAGGAAGTGCGCCCCACGTCGGGTTGGTAGGTGCCCAGTGGGCAGGGCTGGCACGGCAGGAATCCGTCGTAAGAATATTGGCCAGGAGGACACTGCCCTGGAGCGGAAGATCAGGCAGGTCAAATTAAGCAAGGACTCGCAGGGTGAGGGCAGCAGTGAGTCAGATCTCAGGAATTTTACGAACAGACACGATGTGTAGTTATAGGAAGGGGCTCATTATATCAAGTTATACTTCAGTGCAGTGGTTCAAAACCCTGGTCCTGGTGCTCCACACACCTTACCTGATCTAAGAAGTTGCCTTAATTGAATATTTGCATTTTGTTTCTAGTCACGAGCACAAGGGTCAAAGCTCCAACACGTTTAAGAGGAGGGAGCAAACAGTTCAAAATTCACCTTAATATTAAGTCAATGAAGGGGTTGATCATGAAACTGATTGTGTAACTTGTGTTCCAGCTCGGCTGGAAAACCAACAGGTGCGTGGGTCATGAGCACCAGGACTGGGAACAACTGCTTTAGTGGAGTATTTCCTGTGAAATTATTAGATTGACTTACAGTATGTCATTGTCAGGCATTTTTTATTGCATAGATTTGAAAATGTACTTGAGCACTTGTTTGGTACCATTACCAAACCTGAAGTATATTTTGCAATTCTCTATGTGTCACTTCTCCCTGCTTATTGGATGACTTTTAATGTCTCAGTTGTGAGTCATACCAATGTCACAAAGGAGTGTGAGTTTATTTAAGTAAGCCTAGATATACTGTAGTTTAAAGGGCAGTAATACATTTTCAAAATTAGTATGGAACTAGGTAATACTGAACTAATTCATAACTATAAAATATCCAGATTTAATATTTTTGAATACTTTTACAATCCAGTCAAAGGTTGATTTCATATCAATACAAATTACCGTAAATTGACCCTTAACTAACCTGTCACGCATTGGTTAACTTAGAAACTGAATAGGTTCAATGTCATTCTTATAGTGCAGTTAAATACAAAAAACTAAATCTTAACATTAAGAATTACTTCATAAAACAAAATTTAAGGACTATGCACATCATCTTTAAGGCCTGTATTTTGATGATTTATCTATCATCAAAACGTGATACAATTGTACAGAGACAAAACTGCTTTAAAAAGCAAAGCTTTAACTTCTAACCCAAGTGAAATACATCTTTCTTTCAAGAATCTGACAGAACTGATTAAATTCAGAAGCTATTTCAAACAAAACTGTGAGATAGCAATGACAGTGATGTTAACCCTCCTAGGAGTTTGAACAGGGAACAGCATCAGAGTGTGCTCTGGAAAGGAACAAGGACAAGGCAAATCCAGTGAAATACAGTGAAACACACCAGTTGCTTCCTTTTACAGCTCAGCATGGAATTAAATTCAACTCGTTCCTTTGCAGATCACACTCTAAATCAGTTCTCTTTTACTCGCTACTCTGTGTGGGTTTGTTTAAAAAGTGACAATCTCCGTTACTGTTGTGTTTAGTCTATCGTGAGGAAGTGATTCAATCTGTTTAAGAACTAACAGAGCACAGATAAGAGTGTTTAAAAAAACATATCACTTTGGCACATTTCAGTCTGAATTGTGCCATTATAAAAACGGGCCTGCATTGCAGCGCCTTCAGGTTTTTAATCTTTACAAACATCTGTTTCTGAGCTCTTTATCAGAACATCGAAGCTTCCTAAACATATCTAAAATACCATTTACTTTAAAAGCAGGGAAGCATCTTGGTGGTCTAATCCGATTCAGATTTGGAAATTTCCCTCATGTTTCCAAACAGTACCTCACCTCCACATTCGGAGATGTTACGAGCCCCCACAGGCCGCGAGTGCCCCGTCATCTCAGGACCTGGACACACTTCACATGAGAGCTGCCCTTCCTCATCTTGGTACATGCCAGGGGGACACGGAACACACCTCCCCTGCTCGCCATCATAGTACGACCCAACACTGCAGCTGACTGGCAGGGGCAAAGAGACTTGTGTTGAATGGGGTGAAAGGTGAGAAACAGGCACTCTCATTTGACAAACGAGCATGTTTGTAAGACTGGTAGCGGGATATACTGTATATATATATAAATAAACAAATGCTAAAAAGATAAGGAACCCAGGCTTTTTCAAAGACACTTCCATGATCAACATCCAACAACTTTTTCATTTTAACAATTAAAAAACATGATGTGTCGTCACATAAATGTGTAAGTCTTTTTACCATAATAAGCAATGAACCTGTAAAAGAACAGTGAAATCAAAGTGTGTTTATTCTGACAGAACTTGCTCTTGCACTGCACAATCATAATAATGAATGATCCCCAAGATTTATATAGCGCTTTTCTTTGATTTGTCCCACAGACCTTCTATATAGGAGACCTTCATCCTCCTGATTCTATGCACCAACAGATCCACTAAAGAGCAGATCATGCAGAGAGATGAGAAATTCCTTTACCCACTGGATTAAAGGGTTACTCAAGGAAAGTCAGACTGGAATTTGTTTGGAACACTAGGGTTATCCTGGTTTAATGTTACAACTAGAGGATGTCACCTCCTGCGGCAGTGTCCCCAGTCATAATATTCAGGAAATAGTTTGGTAAATTGTGGCACAGAGGACAGAGCACTACACACTGGTCCACAAACACCACTTCAGATTGGAGCCTGGTTTTCGATGACAGTATCACATCCCTGGACTCACTATACTGACCCAGTGCAGCCTGGATTTGCTACTGATTTCTAACAAGATCAGATCATAAATTGATAAATTAAATACAAGACTTTCAAATGGACTGTGTAAATCACATTAGTACTCATTTCCATGGAGTGTTAAGTTCACCTTAAGAAATTATTTTCCCCAACACAGTAGCAGCAGAAAATATCTAATAACTTCTCATTTAAAAGGACATAGAATTTCTCATTTGAAGGACAGCTTGAATATCCTTCAAGCAGCACAGCATTGTGGATCTGTCATCTTTTCTATTTGACTTCACTTTGGAAGATGTTTAATGATCATGACAATCATAAAAAAATAAAAGAAAAATCATTTTGATTTGCCTGCTAAATGGAGACCACCACTTTTAGAAGGTAATATGGAAAAAGGATTTCATTTGTCCTCAAGAGCTGGAACTTCATTAATATGAAATATGAATAAATAAAAGTATACACTACTACTGCTCTAATTAAAGTAATAATAATCACTATTAAGAAAGGAAGACTATTGGGAATCTTGTAAACATCTCCAGTTAAAAAACTGATGTAAATAGTTGTAACTATTATTACATTGTCAACATAAGAGAAATATTTCTTTGAAAATAGGACTTACAACATAATCTAAGTTTAATTTAATCAGAAGCGTAATTGCTGTGCTATGCACATAGCCACACATTGGTGAAGACTTTACACAGTTCAATAAATTATGGCCAGTGTCACCAATAATGTGCCATTTCAGTGAAAGCACATGGAAATGATGAGAGTCTCACAAAGGGTTAACCGAACAGCCATCATTTGTGCCTTCGCAAATTGCTTGATTTACCTCAGAAGAAAGAAAATGTAATTCTCTCAAGAGGAGTTCATTTTTGGGGTCTTTTGTTTATCATGAATGACCGTTAAGAGCCACCATCGTATTGTCTCCAACCGTTTTTATTTGCTGGAAAAAAAAAAACCTTGAAGCCTTTCAAATGCAAAAAGGAGATCCTATAGAGTCTTCGAATTGATGGCCACAAAGAAGTTTAAAGGACCTTTCACCTCCATTCAGCTCCTTAGCTCTTGCCTATTTGATGACATGGACAAACACTATGGTATCACAGTGGTAAGGAGGTGAACCCAATAAAAGAGGCCAGGTTTCTGATTTTCCCTCATTTTCTCCATCAGAATCGCTTCTCCACTTCTCAAGAAGAGCTACAAACAGCTGATGCAAATTGATTCCCATGGTGTCGCCGAAGTCAATTCTTCTGAACAGTTCACTGGCTGGGGTCATGCTGTGTAGACATGTGTAGAAGGAATTTACCTCTTAAAGAGCCTGGTTGTATCAACAGTGGTGTAAATGTCTCCCATACAAAAACAAACATCTAAACCAAATTATGAAAAAGGTCTTAAATTTTCACGCTGTTTTTGTCGATTTGAAACTGTGATGTTTTCCTGTTGAGTCAATACATTTCGCCCAAAGCTCAGAGTGGCACAAGATTGAAACCTCCGGTTATAAAATGCCAACCTTAGCTATTTCGTAATGGTCAGATCTCAAACACAAGATATTTTTCTTCCAACAACATGCCCTTGGGGCATTCTGGGCCTTCCTTTCACAGAACAGTATCAACTGTACGTGGGACACAGTTTGAGTCATTTTTACAGCATTATAGCTCAAGACGTTCATTTTAGTGGCAGTAATTATACAAAATAGCCCTCTTATCTCTCAATTTTCAACTTCTATGAGATTATAATTATAGAAGGAGATATTTTGTGCCTCAAGGAAGTCTTATTTAAAGCTACAGGACTGTTAAAAGTTTACCGACTTGACGAAAGGGTTCAGCCATGACATTAGGAATGAGAACACTCCCCGATGTGATTTACAGTAGACTGGGTAAACTGAAAAGATTAAACAGCACTCTGTCAGAGGAGAGAGGGGGAGGTGGTGGTAGGAAAGACAAAACATGGCGTCTCTTTTTTTAGGCAGGGGGTTACTCATAGTGCGCTCCTCTTAAACTGCTCCTGCCACACTATTGTTTCTACGTAATCATATTGCAAATACCGAGAAGCAGTTACTCAGATGACAGCAGTCTGAAGCCAGGAATTTCTGTTTGGGTTTTCTGTAATTTAATACTTGGTAGATACGGGTTATTTGAAGGGAAAACTGTTCACACCTCCTAATTCAAGTCTGGGAAACAAAACAAAATCATAAAAGTTAATAGATGTGTAAAACCCCTCATGATGACAAAAAGCTGAAGCTCTATAAGCTAAGTGAGCGTTTAGCAGTGTTCTCCAATCCAGGGACTTTTAACATTATTTGGTAACAAAATGGACTTACAAAATGGGTTTTATATTCATGTAGGTGTATTATCTTCATTTTCAAATGATCTTACATTTTTAAAGTCAATGAATTAATACTAATAGCAAAACTAGGCCTCTCAAAGGTGTGTAGGTTTCTGATTTGAGCGCAGAGACTGAAAGACATTTTCTAGCCAAGAGAATCAATTCTGAATACTGAACAAAAATCAAGGAGAGCTGGGACTTTCTTCAACTACCCCCTCCTCAAAAACAACTCATGGCCATCTCCCAGCCCCTCACTGTCATCGTGATAACAGGACCCCCTTATTCACTACAGACACTAATTGTTCCCACTCAAGGGTGGAGCTTTGTAAAACAGACAATAGTCCACTGCAAGTCTGAACAGCAGATTTCTTTAAATATTGTGGCCAAAGTCAGGTTCGGATGAGGGTGTCTTGAGGTTAAGGACAGTTCTTTAAACTGCAGGTCAGTCTAGGCCTCTCAGACACTTTTTATGTCTTTTAAAGACCTCACTCTCTTGCTAAATAAAATGGACAACTGTGCATTGTCAAACTAGACAGAGCAGGTTTGACAAATGTCTTGGTTTTCTTCATTATTATTCAGAAACTCATGCAAAACCCACTCAATAAATTGTTTAAAGTTTTCAGTAAAGTGGATTTAACCCCAAAAATGGAGACCTATCACCCTAGGAATTTCTCAATCATTTTTAAAATCTAACTATGCTTGTCTCACCATGACTGTCAAAATTCCATAAATATATTTTTACCTTTTTCTTCATTTTAGCCTTAGGGCACGCTTCGAAACATCCTATCGCCCTATATATGAATAACTAAAGCAAATCAATTCAATATAAGATGTGAATGAAATACCACACAACACTGTGAAGCAAGAAGAAATAAACAAGTCATCTCATTTTGACTGGAAAACTACACTACTACTGTACATAGCAGGTGGAAAACGAGATTGTCATGCATGGTTATAGAGAGTACAGCGGGTCTCCTACCACATTTCTTGTCCACCAGCACCTGGCCAGTCCCACATTGCTCGGGCAAACCCAAAGGCTTGGTCAGCTTCTTTGACAGCTCGTATTCCATCCCAGAGAAGTGCAGGTGGAACTGTTCCCGGTTGATGGATTTCCTCAGAGTCCGGATGGTTTTCCGGAGCCTCTTCTCCGACCGCCTGCGCACGCAGCCCAGGTCGCACGATTCTGCAGAGAGAAGAGCTCCCGATAACAAACAGCCACCCCAAAGAACGAGCGAGACACAACTCCCGACGAGGCCCCGCGGACGTCAACAAGCCCATCAGGCCCGACACCACTCCCTGGCAAAGCCGGCCTGGTGCCGTCACGCTCGGGGCAACCACACCAAAACAGGAGATACTTTTTGTTGCTAGTTTGGCTCTGAGAGAAGAAGAGAAGCAGGAGCAACACGAGAACCGAGAGCTGAGAAAGGAAGCAGGTGCCACCTCAGGAACAGAGGCAAACCAACCTGTTACCTCCTCTAGGTTCATTTCCAGCTCAAACTCCGCAGTAATGGACGACCCTTCCTCCTCTCCGGCCTTCCTCCCCTGGCGGTTCTGTGACTTTTTGCTCACAGAATGACACTGCAGGCTGACGAAGCTGAACTGCACGTTTTCGGTGTAGGGGGCTTTTCTGTCTGTGCGGGTTAAACAACATACACACATGCGGCGTCAGAATTTTATGTAGGAATAGCTCACGCCCAAGGACATTTTAACTACCAGGGGTTAAGATGAATAAGTATTCGATACATTTAGAAAGGGGAGCACTGGTGAGTAACTTTTGTTAAATGATGTTTTACACTAAATGTGGTATTGAACGAATATGACAATATCTTGCAATAGAAGGAGTTAATAGCCTTGTTTCTGTTACAGGGTGATAAGACATATCACAAATTGTAAACATATATACTGTATAAGTACCTGTAAGTATGACTGAGACCCAGTAAATTAGACAAATTGATGTGAGTTCTATACAAATATACCTTGCAATTCATTCTAAAGGGGCTTTGGTTTGTGAGCAGAATATTGTTAATCTTATACAATTGTTTTTAAAGATTTACTTTCAAAACCCCTCTTCAGTGTGAAGAGCATGGTCTTTAAAGATTCTTTAAAGATTTTCAGTTTCCAAGCTCACAGCTAGGTGCCTGTATGTCCCTAAGAGAAACCAGGTTTTACACGTCATACATGACAACTCCATGATCTGGGAAAATGGAATGCAAGCAGACCTGCAATAGCATTCTTTCAAAGCAATGATAATATAAGGACAATTCCCAGTTACAAGTCCTAGAGAGGCACTGCTGTGACCACATGCCATTAACAGGCAGTTCAGAAAACTAAATTCTTTACTTCAGCACACTTAAGACTATGTCATTTTTTCTAACAGATGGAGAAACAGATTTGATCTATTTCAACTTTGAGAAACCTCCAGTGCTTCCTTCTTTTCCCTGTTTATTGTCGACAGCTTTGAGAAAAAAGCAGTGTGACCAATATGAGCTTCCTTTTTTGGGGGGTCAAACTTCTATGTCCTTTGAAATAACATTAAAAATGATGTAGCACAATGCCCAGGTGTTTGAGACACCAATATAATCCCACGATTGGAAGCTGATTTGATTGATGGTTGGGCAGGGTCTCAATGAAAGGCACACCATGGCTAATTTCATTTTCTAATGTCACAGGTGTGCAACATCCAAAGTATCCCAGTTTTAAACACTATTCCTCTCTCATTTTCTGCTCATTTCTAGCTGATTTTCAGAAAGCCTCCATGAAATCTCTATGTTCTGCTCAATTCTGGAGCTGTGTTCAGGCCATATCAAAAAGGAAATTATTGCAAGGTCCTTCATACCTGAGAGAGCAGCACTCAAGCCCTCCTGAAGCTTCTCTTGACTTCTGTTTAAAGTGCACTTTCCAGAACTGGATTTAAAAGTGGCAGTTGTCTTAATTCGTGGAATGCTTGTAGAATCTATTCCTGGAGAAACAATTAAACTAAATAAACAAGTCCTGCTAATCGGTATATGATAAAAGATTAATGAAAACACAGAATTCTGGATGCATTGTAAATTCTGTAGTTTTTATATGACAGAATACTCAATACC
Source organism: Lepisosteus platostomus (assembly GCF_059453375.1). NCBI lineage: Eukaryota > Metazoa > Chordata > Actinopteri > Semionotiformes > Lepisosteidae > Lepisosteus > Lepisosteus platostomus. Next base: position 7,723,461 of record NC_142628.1, read on the forward strand.
ACCATAAACTGAATCACTGAAAAAACATACCAGGAAGGACAAAAACTAAATGATTGTTCCGTTGGTTAACACAAATTAAATTATACATGTATGTGTATGAACACAGAAGAACTCATGATGTAGAAATGTACTTGCCCACACAATTATAGTGATTTCCATTTCCTTGCCCTCTGCTGACACAAGATAAAGGTGTTCCGCAGGTCAGTGTATAGGAATCTTCTGGACCTGAAAAACACAAAGAGGCATGAAAAAAGGACCAGTCATTTATACAGCTATAAGGTAACTGGCTCCAGGTAAAAATACTAGGAGAACAGAAAGGTGCATCTTACCAGAGGAGATGTGCACTTGAGACTGGCATGTCAAAAAACAGCAATCACTGCCTTCCTGTTTGCTGCAGTTTAATATGGGTTTAGAAGGCGCTTTAGCTGCTGGAAAACCTTCTGCTTCTAAACGGGATAAAAAATACAACAAACTCAAGAGGCACCGAACATTAATGCCAAGACAGGAGAGGAAGGAGACTTGGAAAGCGCTGCAGTGCATCACAGGCAGCTCAGGGATATGCTGAGATTCATCCCAAAATCCCACGTACCCATGAAGCAGACACATCAAGAAGACAGGGGATCCATTTCCGTTTAGCAAAAGCACAAGGGAGAAAGGGGAAAGCGAAAGACCGCCAAAGTATCTCCTGTTTTAAACCCCCCCCAGATTCAGAAAAAAAGGCTTTTTAAAAAAAATAAAAGCAATGTGCCCATGTGCAGATCGATAAAAACACAACACCCAGCCTAGCCAGAACCGGACAGCTCTACCAAATCTTACCAATGCAGTCCTTCTTGTTCCAGTGAAGCCTGTAGCCTGGGTTGCAGTGGCACTCGTATCCTCCAATGGTATTCTCACAGGAATGCTGACAACCCCCATGGTTCACACTGCATTCGTCAATATCTGAGAAGAAACAGATCTGTATTTGATTTTCTGTCACTCCTGTTCCTTTAAGGTTGTGCATCATGCATCGTGCCGCTTTCAGAGCAACATTTAAGTTCTACTGAAACGCCTTGGGATTTTTAGATACCATTCACAGAATAAGAAATTGGTTATTGGTCCAACTTCATAAATTGGATATCACACTTAGAAATCATGCTTAGGCACTGCTTTAGAAGTTGGCTTTATCCTTAAGATGAAATGCATTTCTGGAGCCTTCATTTGAAAAATAGGTACTGGTAAAATAGGTATCACATGTTATGTGATAATATGTCACTTTACAGTTTAAGTTGATATTTCATTAAAAATTCTGTCCATTAGAAATGATGAGGATGTTCATATGTAAATGAGTGATTTTTTGGCTGCTGAGACCTCGACGGTACAGTTTTACCAGGTGCGAAAGCTTGTTTATCTCGTCAGTTCTGGTGATTTTTGTGATTACCTCCACAATGAGCCAAGCCGTAAAGCATGTGGCCTTTGTTACACACGCACTCAAAGCTTCCTGGATAATTCACACAAGTGTGATCACATGTCCTTTCAAAAAAGCATTCGTCGATATCTGCAATTCAAAAAGAGGGGCGTCACAGAATTTTCTTTCCTAAAGTGTAAAAAAGCGCTAGATTCAGCAGGTATTGACATTTTTTCAGACATAAGTTCTCCATTTCATTTTTGTTTTAAATTAATATTTGAACGTCTCAATGTTCAAAAAGTTAAAAGATTTTCCTTGGCCACGCAAAGTTGTAAAGTCTTTCCAATTTTGTGCCTCTAAGGCAGAATTACAAGCTGTAAAAGGATTGGTTAAGGCAAAGTGAACAGTATTTTGAAAAAAGTAAGCATTTTATTCCCCATAATAAATATGCCCCTATTGAAGTCTGACTCTTTAAGATTGACAGTTCTGGGGCTTTTTAAAGAACCTGTTCACCCTCCAGGACAGACAACATCTGGCTTCAGAAGTCTCACTAATCAGGGGTGTAATTCTTTCACTTGGCCTGTTAGGTTGCGATATTATCTTTTTGATCTGGAAAGAAAGCGAATTATGAGTCACTTCCATTCCCAGTGGAGAACAACAGATAGGACTGCAATCTGTTTTGCATTGTGTTCATCCTCCTATCAGGGGACACATCTGTGTTTTAAGGAAATTCTTTTCAGATTTAAAGTTGAGCTTTATAAAACTGCAAGTTAAAGATCTACAAAGGAATCCTACAAGTCAGTACTGGTCCTGCTCAAAGTCCATCCTATGTTATCCACATCCCAGTGTGGATAACACGGTATAGACAACCTAAACAACCCTTTGTATGTGTAGGATTTGTACTTTTGTACAACGATCTTACAGCAGAGCCCTTTCAGGAAGGTGGACAACAATTTTTATTTTTCATAAACAAAACAGAAAACAACACTTTCATTTACCTTGGCAAGACCTCTCGTCTGTTAGCAGCTTAAATCCTTTCTTGCAGTTGCACTCAAAACTGCCAATTGTGTTTCTACAGAACTGGTCACAGCCTCCGTTACTGAACTCACACTCGTCAATGTCTGAAAGAAATGTCAAACCTGTTTTTGACAGTGAAACTCCGGGACAGAACTGTGTCATTAGGTCGTGTTATACTATAAAATAATCTTACCAAATTCTCCTTTAAGGTTTTAAGTCTGGACAAGATTGGGTTATTTTCAATTCCAGTCCACTACAGACTTGTAAATTTACACAACCGGTACGATATGGAGATCAGATGCCCAATGAGGCTTCTGGTACTGCCAGGAAGGTTTACATGTGAGAGCAATTTGCTGGAAGTTACGATCTAACCTTTGCAGGTCTTCCCATCCGGCTGCAACGTGAATCCGACGGGACAACTACAGCGGACGCCAGTGGACGTATCTTTGCAAGTGCGATCGCAGCCCCCATTGTTCACAGCACAGGTTTCTGAAAACAACACGGGACACCTGCCATTGGACTCTGAGACCCCGCCAGGGAAGGCACTGCTTCATTGGACAAGAGCGAAATCAACAGGGGGATTTTTTTCTTGCTCTTAGTGGCATTTGTCAAAGGGGAGCTGCAGTCCTGATTTCTCAGACCTATTATTAAATCTTGGTAAAAAAACAAATTAATTGATGGTGTCGCTATATTTGACAAATTCCAAGTTACACAAAAAATCGACTTTGTGAAACGTACTGGATAGTCGCCATGTTGTCGACAGTTCACATGAATTGTGATGTGAAACGGCCCTTCCTGCTCACTAGTCACTGTAATGACTAATGTAATGCAAGCAAATCAGTACAGGTTGTGCAGCAGCTCATTGCAGAAATGTTTCAAAATGATCTGTATGCAGAGATGACAAGTGAGTGGTATTTGTCTGCAAAACGGTCTCAAAGTTGAGAGTAATATTTATATTGGATTTCAAGAGATGTATTCACAAGCCTGCTCTTACAATGTAATAGGGCTACTTCATCTCACCAGACGTTTTGCTGCCTCATTCTTAATCACAGAACATGCAATGTGGCGATATGCATTCCTGGAACCTTTGTCTATTTTGTGATGTGAATTGGAGGTTTTACAAGTTACTGTGTACATTTTACATTTATTGTGGTTTGAAATGCACTTATCAATGCTGTTTCTTTCTAACCCCAAAATATAAAAATAGTATTGCTGTTTCCATTTAAATAGAGAGATTGTTAGGAATTGCTCTAAGGAGATTTCCAGTTCACACCCTGCCTGTGCTGCAAGTTAACATAAACTTAATACATCAGTCACATGTGATCAATTAATTAACAGATGATAACTACTTTTTAATCTTTTGAGGAAAATAGCACACTATTAAACTACTGTGCAAAGAGACTTATATTTGATACTGTACAGAAACAGTTCAAGTGAGAAATTAAGTTTATTTTTCTTTTCGCTAAGGGTTCCTATAACCACAAGACTGACAGTGTTGTGCCGAAAAGCCACCACTTCACCCCATGTGATTTGTACAAAAACATGTGAAATTTGCCACACTGGCCCCATGTCATGGTCCAAATATTCACACAAAAAAAACTTAGTGGAGTTAGAGGTGGCTCTCTGCCATTTCGCAGTTTGCTTCAAAAAACACTTAGGAATGCCCTCTTCCCTCCTACAACAGAAAGATTTAGCTGGAGCAATAAAGAAAACACTGAATACAACCAGAAATTATTAAGACTATCGAGCCTTTGCAACACATCTAGTTCTTACTTTGCAAATGCAAATGCTTAAACATTTGCATTGTTATGCATTCTCTTTGAGCCCACAGGAAGTAGAAGATTAAGACAAAAGGCGTAGTATAATCTAGGCTATTTGGTGACAGGATTATGATGTGAGTGCGGCACCCAGTGACTGCCAGGGCGGAATCTGGGAACACTGTGTCCAGGGCCCAGGAAAATAGGTAATGCAATGGAAAGAACGGCAATACCCATGAGCAGTCGGCGTTTCACTCGCTTGTCCACGTCAGCAAGCAAAGTGGCATTGTGGTCTGAGGTCTCTGCTCCAGCCTCGCTTCTCTCTACAGCACGGGAGAGAACAGGACAGCCGCTGTCAGCCGAACCTGAGTCCCCACCTGTGGGACACGTCCTCAGGTGGCAGATCTGAGATGGTCAGAGCACGTTTGCATGTGCCCACTCACGCACAAAAACGCACAAACACACAGAGGCACACTTGCAGAATTTGTGACATAATAATAAGCGAGGAAGTTGTGAAAATAAGAGTATTGCAGAGTTATTTTGTTATGCTTTTCATGCTAAATGTACCACAGATTTTTAACTGGTAGGTTAAACAAAGCATTGCAAATTTCAATACCACATTTTTGTTTTTATTCTATTCAGCAATCTATGCAAAACACACACAAAAAAAACATTTTAAGATGAGTGCAGACCAGTCAGAATAGAACATGCTTGATGGAAAAGGTCAGCAGCAGAACTAGGTGCCTTCTCACCTCCGTTAAATGATGCAAACTTTGCCATAGATAAATACTTTATGTATAGAGAAGTTAGACTTAAAGCTTGTTTTCTTGTGTGTCCTCTCAGATGTATTTCTATGATACCCATGGTGTAATTTCTATTTTTGAGTGTAGCAGGCACTTGTTAAAGATCAAATACAACTATCCTGATAGCTGCAAAAAATGTTTTTTGAATGATGTGGAATTTAGACTGGAACAATTATGATATATCAAGACCTCACAGGCATCTACAGATAAAGGCATCATGATAAAACTCACACTGTGCCATTTTATCTAGAAGAAAGTCAGTGTATGAAGTGAAGGGGAAGTTGACTGCAACAGGGAGACAAACATTTTCAAAAGTTGAGATATCAAGATCATTCTTTCACTTGCAGGCAATAGAGGCAATAATCTGTGAAAGGAGTTTCAGAGTAGGGAGCAGGAAAACTGCTTTATTTCTCAACCACAAGTACACATTTTGGACAATGAGAGCATTTTTTTTAACCTTCTTGCTTAAATCTAAGAGACGAAACAATTTAGTTCTTTTTTGGTTGCTTTTACTGCAGGTTACTTCTTTGCAGTAAAACACATTAGACCTTTATTATTACAGTAAATAAGGAAGGACAGCAGTTTCCTTTTATGTTTAAATGAAAATTCCCCCAAAATATCAGAGAATACACGGACCGAGGTTAGGCCAAAATGCAATCTCAGATTTCCAGTGGGAAAGAAATGAAGAGATAGACAACATTTGTCAAATTTCAATCGTCTGATTATGATTATACTGCTGCAAAACCTTTGAGAAGTCACAAAATGACAACAAAATGACTTGAGTTGTTGTTGTGTAACTTTTGAGTTGGCATGTGGCTCAGGGAATGCCCTGAATTATTTCCTGTGCATCATGACCGTCAATCATGACATATTCTGACAGGCACCTCTTACCTACACATGATTTCCCATCTGAGTGCAGGACGAACCTCTGGTGACATCGACAGATCGGTCCCAGATCTGTGTCCTCACAGGAGTGTTGGCAGGCTCCATTCCCATGGTTGCAGGTCACTACACAAAATCCCCAAAACGCATTCATCTCTAAACAGCAGAGCAAGTTCAATGTGCAACAATTCTTTGTGGACAAAGATTTTGATTAGACAGTGTGTTTTTTTTGTTTCTGTTGGCACTAAATGTCAAAAACATAAAGAGCTGGATTGACATACAGATGCAGCCCCTCTGGTTTTTGGCGAGTTCAAACCCGGGTCTGCATTCGCAGGCAACTCCTCCTTTCGGCGTCTCCTTGCAAATGTGTGTGCAGCCGTGCTCTTTGTTCATACAGCTCAGCCCCTCTGGAAAGGAGAATCGGAACACAGAATCATCCCTCTCCTCAGCATAGTACAGAATCAGCAATATACAGACAAGTTAATAACAGCAGCTGGCATTTCGTTTTTCATTATAGCCAAGCAATTTTAAAACGTAAGCATTAATTCATCTTGCTTTCTTATTTGAAATGCTGCCAGTTGTGTTGGAGAAAATCTCCATGTTTCTCCAAGAGTGTTTTTAAGCATTGATACCAGTAATTAAGCCTCAAATGGCTCTCCCATGCACGCCTACAGCAGCAGCAACAAGAAGAGGATTGACAGTCGATGAGCATTAATTGAGATGTTTTTGCACTAAACTGCAGTCCAGACAAAGCCAACGTACAACAATCTTTACAAGCAGATCCCACAGCAGTTATGTATTATGACACATGGCACATAAGGTGAACAACAGGCATGAACCAAAAATACCTAAGCACCCTAAGATGTTGAAAGAAATGCCCAACAAGAATAGCTCTTTAATAATCATATTTTATATTTCCCCATACTTACAAGTAACACATTTATGTGTATAAACAGATAATATACATTTAACTATATATTTATTCATAAAATTAATTCCACTTTCTCACTTATACTAGATTTTTAAAAGTCTAAAAATGACTGTTTAGAACACATTTACCAAAAAGATATGAGAAAGATATGCACCTGATTAACTACCCTCTAATTTTTTTAAGTCACAATAATTTAAGTTCATACAGTCCAGTGGGTTGTTAAAAGATAGTCTATCTACCAAACAAAATGACCTGTGATGACTGGGATTGGAAGGTATTCATTTGAAGCTGAAATTGTTGCAAATGTTGTTACATATTTTCCCAACGTTACATGCTCTCATTTTCGACTCTGAGTGAGTAGGTGTGGAAAAGGAGCCACTGAAGAACAGATATTTCTTTAAGGAAAACTATCCTTTCCCTAAAACTAATGTGCTAACCTTAGTGAAGGACAATTGTTCATTAAAATATTTTAACTTGTGCATGAAAAGTTACAAACAGAACAATTTTTCACAATTACTGCCGCTTCTCTAGTTAAATATCTGGCCCACAATCAAGATGAAAATAATAAAGTCGTAACATGACAGCTGTATGCTCTACTGGCATTGATAAAGGAATGCAGAACCAATTAATAGTACTTTGAAAAAGTGAGACAATGACTACAATATAGATTCTTAATCCAGTTTTTAGATTTAGCAAAACTATCTCGATATGTTTCAGTTCAAGCAAGCAGAAAAATAAGGCTCTTATGGTGAGTTTTTACAGCCTCGTTACATCTCTCTCTGGCTCATGAAATTTCATTGCATCATAGTAGCACACAGAGCGAAGCCAAAAATGGTGTAATTAAATTAAAAACTATTTTTATTTTTCAGAATATGACTGCTACCTCGGAAAACTGCTTATCTGTACACAAGCTTTTCCCTAAAGTTCAATTTTTATTGAATATATTTTATATTCAAAATATTACACTGAAAGTGCTTTGAGCCGCAAATTTGTTTGGACACACATTTCAGCACGAGTTCTCGGACAATATATCTGAGCTGGCCCACACAAAGCCAGAGCCTTAGGACATGTGCTTTGTACCACACATAAGTGCCTGTAGGTCCATCAGCTGCACAGCTCAAATGTAAAGGCCTGTAGACCTTGATTCAGGCAAATCAAAGGAAAAAGCCAAACAGAAAGACAAAAGACAGGGACCATTTGCAGTGCAAGCAGAAGGTTTTCCTCAAAGGCATGCTGTGTGAAAGTAAAGAAACAACACAGGGAGGATGCATTACTTCAAGTGGCCTTCAAATAATATTACCTTACATGTTTAAGAGCTTTATTTTGTAAGCAGTCTTTCAGCAGTGTTTGTTTTGCTACCTTGGGGACAAGTTTCCTCTGTTCAATTCGAAGCTATTTTAGGCGAAGCAGCAGTTATAAGATTTTTGCAGTGGTTTGTGGTTGGGAGTATTGCCTCCTCATTGAGTTCAGATTGGGTGCAGTTGATACTGCCGTTTGACTGCAATGTCCCAAAACCTAGGACACCTCCACTGTTACAAATTGCCACTCTGCTGCCCGTGGATCTTCCAGAATACCGAACCAATTTATCCTTCGCATTCATAATTTAAGCAATGTGTCCGTAAGCCCCTGGTAGTTTTACCCCGGAAAAGTCAGTAGTGTGGAAAAGTATCTTTAAAGTCAATTTATTGAAAACAAAATACAATACTTCTGGTTGAAAAGTTACTGACACATAAAATAGATGCTTTATTCTCATCTATGATGCAGAGGACAAAGGATCATGTGCTGCAATTATTAACTTGTTTTGTTCAGAGAGACATGGGGCTCCTTTCCCACAGCATGAGGTCTTTAGAACCAAAATCCTAGAGACAATACGAGAGAAAAAGAACCCAACTTAAAAGCTATCATCCACTATTGTGCTGTCAATCACAGACTTCTACATGAACACTTACAAATTAGCTCCCTAACTTTCCGCTGTGCCTGTGTCACTGCTAAGCTCCACCCCTCTGCCATACACCTTTCAAGTAGGAGCCCTCTTTGATTTCCCAGGCGCTTTGACAATTTACATATCCTTCTCAGGGCAAAAGGGAAGCTTATAATTGATTTTTATTTTGAGGAAATCTACACGCCAGCAAATGGGCTAGGGCTGCATCTGTAAAGGATACCCATTCTGATGTTGGAGTCTTTCAGCTTTCCAACTGTGTCACGTTGTAATATGGTTAAAAAAGGACAAAGAAGTTTGGGTTCAAACCAAGACATCGTCACTCGATTTCTTTACACCGTGCTCGTGCAAATTCACTTGCAAATATCAAAGACAGACAAAACAGATGGCAACCTGTAATTGTGTGCATTGAGACAGCCTCTCAAACTTCGGAATATAGTGGAAAGAAAGATACTGTTTGTGAAGACAGTTAAACAGACACGCAGGCCTTACCCACAGTTTGGTGAATACAGGTGTGCTGGTTGTCACTGAGGAAAAAGCCTTGCTTACAGCGACATTCATAGCTGCCCATGGTATTGACACAAATCTGCTGGCACCCTCCATTGTTGAACATACATTCATCCACATCTGAAAAGAGGTAATTAAAACCTTGTTCCTAGTGTCATGATACCCATTTAAAACTCACGGGCAGATCATTTTCAAATCATTGGAACGTCTGTAAAACATATCGCCATGTTTGACCACATAGGACTTATAATAGTACAGTGTTACTTATCAGTACTTTCATAAACCTCAATTGATGTACAAATGCACACCTGCAAAAGTTCATTACTTTTCATACATATATTTCATGAATATCAAGCGAGGCTCATTTTAGGTATAGTAACAATAATCGTAACAAACTCAGCATGACATTAACAATTAAAATGCGGACTTTATTTAGACAGATTGCAGCAATAATAAAAATATTAACATTGCAAACCTGTCAAAACAAATTAATGTACACAACCAGCAATGCTTTCATTGCTCGTGAAGTAGTAGTTAAGGATTACAGGTAGCTCAAAAAATAATCCTGAGATATAGGCCTTCCTGAAGAAAGGTCTGTTTAATTACATTTTTGTTCATTACATTTGCTCCATACCTATAATTTAATCTCAGACTAGTCTAGCATCCTTTTAAATGAAAAGGTAGAAATTTAAAGTGAAGGAAATCAAAAAGGATAATTACAGGTTTATTTCTTAAGGAGAGGTGGTAGTGGCTCAGTTCATGGTTGTTTTGCTAAGGAAGGGAACCGTTTCCCCCTGATCAAATCGATACATCAAACTTTGCAGGGCATATTCAAAATGTCATCTTAGTCAAATCATTATTTGCAATAATCTTGGTTTGTAATACTAATATTTACATAAAACGCTGTTTTGAGTTAAAAAAAACACTGAAGACAGGGATCACACTGTTCTTTTATATGTGCTCACTAATTAAAACAGATTATAAGAAAACAGAAATGACAAAGAATCCAACTGCTGGTGTGGCTCAATCAACACAAGCACTATAATTCAATTTTTTGTCATTTTCTTAAAAGCCCGTTCATTTGCTGTCCACAGATAACTGCCCTTGCAAAGGGAGGAGGGAGGATTTTATTAGTAAAATGTCCCTGTGAGCTTTGCTTTTCTTCAGGCCTCTCAATACAAATGATATGCGCAATGTATCTTCAGATAATCCTATTTAATAGAGCACTTAACATACGGCAGAAGCCAATATTCTGTGTGGAAAGAGTAAATGCTATATCCCAAGCTTCTTAGTTTTAGTCAATACTGGATTTTGTAAAAGACGTTGCGTTGAGAAAAAACCAAACCATTCATTCCCAAGCATTTAACTACAGGCAAGTAACATGTAAACAGTATACGCCATTCTCAAAATAAAGTCAAATTCAAATTTGTATCAGCATATTTACGGTAATGACACTAACTCCAGGGAGCAAAAAAGCCCCATTCCACAGATCGGTGTGTAGAGATATATAAAACACTTACCTAGACAATTATGTCCGTCATGTGCTAGCTTGAATCCATCATAGCAAGTGCAGCGATAATTGCCTGGAATGTTGTTACATTCATGTACGCAGCCTCCATTGTACTCAATATCACATTCATCAATGTCTAAGAAATGGGACACAAGTCAGGGTTGATGAATGTTTGCTTCTCCAGAGAAGAGGGGAAATGGCAGATCCATGACAACACATGGAAAAAAAAAGTTTTGGGTTTTCTCATTTGGAATAAAATATCCACAATAAATAAATCCCCTTATCTACTGTGTAGAACAGACCTGTTTATACACCTGGCATAAAAGTGATCCGATGTGAAAACACACAGTACTGATCAACTGTAGGAGTTCTTTTTAATTTGATCAGCCCAGGATAGCAGATTCAAACACAGCAAAATATAGTTGGGAAGCAAAGTGGACGGTAGGCTATCTATCCACTCCACATGGCCAACACACTCTCCTGATACCGGTTTAGCTGATGATACGGGACTGACTCCCAGACATCAGGAGAAAAGAGGAGACTAACACATACCTACAGACCTTGTGGATTGGCTTATACATCATTCAGTATAAACTTCTTTAAAACACTACTTCAGATCTCACACACAAACAATACAGTGTCTGAAGTCAGAAAAGCAATAATAAACATAATAATCCAATACAGGAGCCTGTGCATGCCTGTACAACATTACTTCTGAACACAGGATGGTATGCTCACACACAGTAATTATCACAAACAATAAAATAATCATTTTCACTAAGCTATTATACAGCTGGCTATTAAACAGCCTACAAAACTTTTATTTTACACTTAATAGGAACTCAGGCTTAATCGTTGTTAAAACAGTTTAAGAATGTTGACGTTAGAAAGCTGTCCATTAAGTGACAATATTTTTTTTAACTTTTCCACACTCTAAAAGGACTAAAAGAAACACAATTTACACATTAACAGCGGCACCAGCGGCAAGGTTACTGTTAACACTAGACGTTTAGAAAGTGGGAGACAACTGTTTGTTGAATGTATCCAAGAAAATGTGGTATCATTGTAGCCTTAGAAGGGAAAGACCAATCAAATACATTTGGATTGGCATTTTAAAATTAAAGATTACCTTCACAGTATTTTCCATCTCCCTTGTAACCCGGTTTACATGTACATTTGTAAGATGTTGGGGTACTTTGACAAATCGCATCTACATGACAGCCATCACTTCCTCCAGAGCAATGATCCACATCTGCAGTTAACGGAATGCAAAAAAAAACTTAATGCAAGTCTTTCTTTTTTCACCTCTTTGTGTCTGTGCAGAATTCTTTACAGGCTCACTCTCTCCATAAAGTTTCAGAATGATATTTATAGTGTTATAAAAATTGTCGTATCCCGTGTATTCATTTGCATCATTTGCGTCTTTAACCGTTATAGCTATTTCTTTCAGAGCATGTCTTCAAATGTCATCAGAAACTAAACGTTTTGATAAGCGCAATGCAAATGTTCCAAGAGCTTTACAGGATCACTACAGAGAGGCGAACTGAGATTATTCAAAGACATTGTTTGACAGAATTTTGTTCAAAACAACGTACTGATATAGTGTAATCAAACTAAAGCAAGTTTAAAGTAACAGCCTCTGTCCGAGAACTGATCCAATGTAAATGTACATGAATATAATATATATGCATTTTACTAGAAAACTAAAGAGCTATATTTCAAAACAGGAGGTCATCACTTATAGTTACACGTTTAAATTTAATATACATAAAGCTGTATTGGACAGAACAGGACGGTAAAACGTAAATGAGTAAATATTACGAAAAAGTATACGTTTGAGTAATAGAGGGTTGCATGTTTTAATTCCTAATAAAACTTTATTCTTATTTGTATAAAATATTAGGCTTTATACAAACTGGAATTTCTTCTGGACTAGGAAAGGAGACAAGGCGTGCATAACCTAAACACCGTTAAGGACATGTGTGCAACAAAATCGGTCCCAGACAGCGAGGAACCTACCTTGATTCCTGGCACTCGCAGTGCCTTGACGAGTATTTAACAAGAGGAAAAACAAACAGAAGTCCCGTGCAAAACAAACAGCTCCCATAGTGATATGATCCAAAGCTAGGTGTCTCTTTGCAAGGACGCGCTTGTACTAACAAAATGACCAAGTGTCAGCCTCATTTTCATTCTATCCTGTCAGCCGATTTGAGGGATTCTTTTAAAAAAAAGTGTGTGAGGGTGCGTGTGTGTGTGACTCGGAGAGAGAGGAGACAGACGAAAGTGACTGTTCGCCAGTTCACCCCCCTGTTCAGTCAGAGGCGTGATAAACGTTTCTTGGACCACTTCACAAAGAATGGCCTGAGATCGGGAGTGATAATCTGACTGGAGTTTTAGGACAGCTAAAAAATAAGGATCAATCCTATTGGGCAGTTAACAAATTTTTAAAATGATAATATTATGGTAGGCGATTTTTGGTTTTCCTTTTATATAGAGGCAATTAAGTGTGTAACCAAATCCCAGTTTAAAATTGTGTATGAACGACGATATTGACCCGAAACAGCACAACAAGAAAGAGAAAACCGAGATTAGATAGTTTTAAAATCTGGAATGTGCGCAATCAAAATTTCTTGCGTCGAGGTTTTTGTCAGTGCGACACGACACGCTCTGCTTTGAGTATCTGTT